>NW_017728931.1:96900740-96944526 GCF_001723895.1 Crocodylus porosus | reverse complement strand
GGGTGCTCTGGTGAACAAACATTCCCCCAGATCCTGGTGGTCACCCCTGATAAACTTATATGTGGCCATCAGATCACCCCTGATCCTTGTGAATTGTGCTCCCATCCTCCAGCATGTTTGAAATTCTTCTTCCCAGTTTCATCTCATCTGAAAATTTGCTCAAAAAGCTTTCTATTACAGCATCCAAATAGTTAATAAACACATTGAACAGCACCAGGCCTAGGACAGACCCCTGTGGGACTCTACTCAAAACCTCCTGCCAATCTGACATGGACCTGTTAAAAATACCCTTTGCTTGTGGCTATTAATCCAGTTATTCCTACACCTTTTAGTAGTTTTGTCCAGCCCACAATTCTCCAGTTTGTTTATGAGAAGGTCCTGTGGGACCATGTCAAAAACCATGCTGAAGTCCAGGTACATTATATCCTCAGCATTCCCTTCACCCATCCAAGTAGCTACTTTGTCAAAGATTGGGTTTGTTTGACATAATTTGGTTTTCATAAATCCACATTGGCTACTTGTGATCAGCCTTTCCTCCTCCAGATACTTGAAAACGACCGTCTTTAGGACATGCTCTAATAGCTTCCCAGATACTGAGGTGAAGCTGACTGGTCTGTAGTTTCCCAAGTCAGAGTCCTCATCTTTTTAAAAAAGGGGCAGGACACTGGCACTTTTCCATAGTTTCATAGTTGGTAGGGTCAGAAGGGACCTGAGCAGATCACCCAGCCCAACCCCCTGCCCTGGCAGGAAAGAGTACTGCAGTCAAACAAACCCAGCAAGGTGTTCATCCAGCCTCCTCTTAAAGACTCCCAGGGTAGGAGCCTGCACCACTTCTCTTGGAAGTTGGTTCCAGATCCCAGCTGCCCTGACAGTGAAGTAGCGCCTCCTGATATCTAGCCTAAATCTACCTTCTGCCAGCTTGTGACCATTATTTCTTGTCACTCCTGGGAGTGCTTGGGGGAACAGGGACTTCCCCAGTGCCTGCTGATCCCCTGACTAGTTTGTAACAGGCCACTAGATCTCCCCTCAGCCTTCTCTTGTGGAGGCTGAACAGGTTCAGGTCCCCTAGCCTCTCCTCATAGGGCCTGCCCTGCTGTCGTCCCCATAGTGGCCCTCCTCTGGACCCTCTCTCCATGTTGTCCACATCCCTCCTGAAGTGCAGCACCCAGAACTGGATGCAGTACTCCAGCTGCGGCCTGACCAGTGTTGCACAGAGAGGGAAGATCACCTCCTTGGACCTGCCTGAGATGTATCTGTGGATGCATGACAAGGTACGGTTGACCTTCCTGACCATGTCCACACACTGTCGGCCCAAGTTCATTTTGGCATCAATAATGACTCCAAGATACTTTTCTGCCTTTGCACTGATGAGAAGGGAGTTCCCCAGCCTGTAGGTATGCTGCTGGCTCTTCCTCCCCAGGAGCAGCACCTTGCACTTGTCAGTGTTGAAGCCTTGCACTTGTCAGTGTTGAAGCCCATCTGTTCTCATCCGCTCACCCCTGTAACCTGTCTAGGTCTGATTGCAGCCTATTCCTCCCTTCTAGTGTGCCCACCTCCCCCGACATCTTAGTGTCACCTGAGAATTTGAACAGACTGCTTTTCACCCCCTCATCCAAATTGCCGATGAAGATGTTGAACAGTGCGGGCCCAAAGACTGAACCCTGGGGGACCCCACTGCCCACACCCCTCCAGGTCGAAAATGACCCATCCACCACCACTTTCTGGATGCGGCCCTCCAGCCAGTTAGTGACCCATTTGATTGTGTAGGTGTTGACATCACAGTCCCCTAGTTTTTTAATGAGAATGGGGTGAGAGACTGTGTTGAAGGCCACTCCTCTGGGACCTGGCCTGTCTTCCATGATTTCATGAAAAGTATTATCAAGGGCTCTGAGATCTCCTCTGTCAGTTCCCTTGCAACCCTGGGCTGAATTTTCCACCATTTTCTTTTACATCAATTCCCCTACTTCCAGCCAGGCCTTGGATTCACTGAGGTTATGATATCTTTTACTCTTTCTTTGGTGGTAATCCCACATTCTTCATTTTATTTTAATCACAGTTAATCACAGTATTTTTTAAAAGCTGGTTATTTATATCAGCAGCCACCAAAGGCTGGCCTTTGGGACCCATTAAATCTTTCACAGCAAGTGTCCTGCTAGAGTCAGGTGATCTTCAGCTGTGAAACACCACAGCTCTATAAGGAAAATGAAACAGGGAGAGCCCTCACAAAGAGTTATGCTTTTTGGCCCAAATCCTAGCCTCTTTCACTTCATTTAGGCCTTTCTACATTCATCCTAGAAGTGCTTTAAAACGATTGCTAAATACTGGGGTTCAGATAAGATTTTCATATAGGGAGAGATCCTGCCATAAATTAGCCTGCTATGGGAGTTTTTTTACTGTCCTCTGAAATATCTGTCGCTGGCTACTGTCAGGACACTGGACTAAATAAACCAATTGTGTGATTATTATATAACTTTTCTGCTAGACATTTTTGGCAGCAAAAAGAGCTGAATTTAAACAGCTATGTTTCCCTTTCTTGACTATGGTCAATGTGTATTAAAATGGATCTGAGATTTAGTGTTACATATACTGACTCATAGTCTAATAGCAAAAGACAAAGCTAGCCTTTTCACAAAGGTGGCACTTCATCTCTTTGGATACCAGATTGTAGTACTTAGTTCATATGGGTCCACCCCAAAACAGAAACTCAAAGTCAGCTTATATCTGACTTTATTTCACCAAATTGAGAAGAAGGAATTTTTGTGCCTTTCATAAAGTTGTTTTGAGAAGGCTCCCATTTTGAATATTAATAGGGTCATCTCTTCAGTATCAAACTGAAGTCTAAGGTACATTGTAACTCGTGCAGCTGAGCATAAGTGGAGAGCATTCTTTGACTAGTTCACAATTACATGCTTAGCTGAAACACTAACACACTTAGGAATAGAAGGAATTGACTAACAGTCCCACTCCTTGTTTTGATTACTATATTGAGGTGACACGTTAGCCACATAAATATTAAATAACAAGGGGCACATGTTTACAAATTAATATAAAGTGTAAGTTATTTTGGTGAAACATGCATACAATGCAACCAGAATTACCAAGGAAAGTTAATGGTATTTACAAAATAATTTAAAGCCTAAAAATAACTATCCATTCATTAGCAAATCTCACCATCACATACAGGAAATCATTCTAAACATTTTATGGCCTTATGCATGTAGTTGCTAATATGGATAATATGAATAGCCTAGCCATCTTTTTAGATTTTAAATTTAGAAATAGTTCCATTAAAATTAGTACATCATTTCTAATATCTTCCCAGTTATTAGTGTTATTTTGAATCACTGACTTATTATAGAAAACTGGTGTAGGCATTGCTATAGATAAACCAATTACAAGTTTCTAGAATTTAAAAAATGGGGATTGCCTTCCCCAGTGAAGTTTCTATATGAAAGTATTATTTCATTTATTTATATGAAAACACAGTTCCATTTGGTTAGATACTGTGTCACTGTAGAAGGCAGCACTTGGTAAGTTTTACAGGACAATTAGAAGTAGCCCCAGAATATTTATCTCATTGTTTGCTTCATGCTCTGTCCACATATCAAACTTGCTAAACACTTGTTAAACAAATCATACCTGCAGAATAACCCAATAACCCTTTACAGCACAGGTGCCCATATGTGTTCTTTCTAGGTTCCAAGTTCAATTTGCAGAGTGAAACGCCTGTAAAACCAGATGAACTGTTTAGTGACTTTCCTCTAATTAACCTACTGAGTGGACAGTAGCCAACTGATCAAATATTATCTCCTAGGATTAGGGTGTGCCTAAGGTCTAGTATCAGTCAGATACTATAAAGCAGAGGTTCTCAAACTGTGGTCCGCAGACCACCACTGGTCCTCGAGCTCCATTCAGATGGTCCACAGAAAGGTTGTGGAACAATCGAGAGTATCTGTACTTGTAAGTAAGACTACTGATTTTAAAATATGAGTTGTCTGCTTTGATTTGTAGCACAAAAAAAGTTTATTAAGTAGTCTGCCGAGACCCTCAGCAATTTTCAAGTGGTCTGCAAAAAAAAAAGTTTGAGAACCACTGCTGTAAAGGAAATACATTTGGAGCCTGACATTGAGTGAGATTATTTGAAATACCATTTGCTTTGATTACAATATGGTATCACTGACCCTAATTTATGAATGGTGTAAAAGGAATTTGTTTACATTTGGGTTAGCAACTTTCAGAACTGTGGAACTGGAGGACTTTGCCTCTATCTACGAAGCTGTATGGGGGCTGACCAGCTGGACTCTGTGCCTGCACTGCCATCACTTATTTTTGCCCACTACTGCTCTTAGCCAGTGCCATAGCAGTTCCCTGCTGCCTGGAAGCAGTGCTTGCACCCCAACTGGGGAGCTGTGTGGGGAAGGGAGCAAGGTACTGGGAGAAGTGTCAGCACCAGGCTCCAGTGTGGGTACAGGCAATCCCACCCTGCTGCTGCTGACATGCCACCAAAGCTAGCCAGTCTATGAAAGACTGGTCTGTAATAAAGCTGGTCCATGACTTATAAAGGTTGCCAGCCCCTGATTTATATGATTTAGCACGTGGCTGATTGTATATAACAGTACAAAATAGTTTCGCTATTTCTACTACTAATTTGTTCCCTTACCATTTTTTGGAATTAATTCATTATTTTTTCTTCTGTATCTGCCTAAAAAAGTTAGCAATGCCATATATTCCAAACTATGTCTATCCTCAATGTTTTCATAATCAGTGGGTTAATAACAATTATAATACCATTTTTTTCCCAAAACAGATCATAGGGATATATATGCAATAATGATGCATTCAATGTACACAGTTAGATTCAGCTATATCCCAATAAGAAAGATTTAAAACAATAGATGTACACATAAATTGTACATGATTAAGGAAAAGAGCAGCTCTGGATGTAGCAGTTAAATATTTCAGTGATTATTGTAACAGGGATAAATGCCCTGTTACAAAGAGTGATATGATTAAACTTATTGGGAGTTAGAGACGCCGGCTGCAGGCAACGATGTCATCAAATAGCATCCTGCAGTGGGAGATTCAAACACCTGTAAAGGGAAACACTGATCATTTACAGGAAACAAACAGAGAAAAACATTGAAAAGTGCACTGCCTACAAGCCTTTATCCCTGGAAGGGGAATAGAGCATGAGAGAGAGCAACCAGGAAGGCTGAGGCAGTCCATGCGGAGGCACAGGAATGCGGCAGTGACTTGTTAGAACTGACAAAGTACTCCAGAGAAGAAAACGACTTCCCTATAAGAGTGAGAAATGAGACTGCCCTGGTAGATGGGAGGATGTGGCTCTCAGGGACCAAGAGTCAGATTATTACTTTAGGAAACCCCACAACAGGTAACTTCTGTAAGGCATTAATGAGCATTATATAAAATCAGCTGTGTGATCTGCAATTATCTTCTGTTCGTTTATTAATTCATTTATATGTTCTCCCATCAAAGTTGTAGAAGGTGAGTAAACAGATGAAGATAACTTTTAGGTCCCCAGGTTCACAAGTGGGGAACCCTTTTTGACCTTACAAACCTGTAACAACGATAATTCCAGCTGTGGACACTGTGCAGTGGGTTTCTTTAGGTTAGGAACCAGGGCATAAGCAGTTGTGGAAGGTCACCTAATACATGGCAATTCCAAGGGCCAGTTTCCCAGGGAGCCCAAGAGGGAGAAGTTGGAATTGGGGTGAACCAAAGCCAAGGTGACTTAAAAGCTGATGCTGGGAACAGGGTATGGAGTGAGCCAGAACCAAACTCAGGAACCATAGCCAAGTCAGGGTTCATTAGAGCCATCTGTGGTATGCCAAGGTTCAGGGCCAGAGATCCAGTAGGTGAAGCCAGAAAATCCAGGGAAATTAGAAGCACATATTCAGATCTTTTTCTGGGCAGTACTTCAGGTGGGACAAGCTTTTAAATGCTGCAGTGGGTGGGACCTATTGCCTGTGGCCACCCTGACCACCTGGTTTGCTGCAGGTAGCTGCTGTTTCTCTGCAATTTCAGGGCGTAAATTGCTCTGGTCCTCTCACTGAACAGGACAGCAGCTTGACTTGGTCTTTCAGATAATATCTACACAGTACAAAGCCACACACTGTAGAGATACCTGATCTAGCTCTGACTGAGCTGTTTCCAGAACAGGAGGCAATGTAACTGGCACAGTGCAATGCTCTACCTAGGCTAATTTGAAGCAAGACTAATTAGCCCAAGTGAAGATCTATTTTGATATGACTATGCTGTACCCAAATTGATCATAAGATCATAGTAAAGTATGGCTACAAGGGACCTTATGAGCTCCATCTAATCCAGCCCTCTGCTCAAGGCAGGATCCTTTCTGACTATACCATCCCATCCAAGCACCTGTCGAACCTGCTCTTGAATATTTCCAAGGATGGAGTTTCCACAGTTTCTCTAGGTAGCCTGTTCCAATGCCTGACCATTCTCAAAGCCAAACAGTTCCTCTTAATCTCCAACCTAAATTGTCTCTGTTGCAGTTTGAGGCCTTTGCTACTAGTTCTGTCCCTTACAGCCACAAAGAAAGCCTATTTCCATCCTCTCTATAATCACCATGCAAGTATTTGAAGACTATTATTGAATCCCTCCCCTACTCTGCAATCTTCTCTTCTCCAGACTAAATAACCCTAGTTTTTAGGCCTCTTCTCATAAGTCATGATTTCCAGGGCCCTGATCATTTTTGTCATTCTGTGCTAAACTCTTTCCAATCTGCCCATAGATTTCTGGAAGTGAGGGGCCCAAAACTGGACACAATACTCCAGGCAAAGCCCCTGTTGAACAGAACAGAAGAATCACTTTCCTTGATTTGCAGGTTAAACTCCTGTTGATACAACCTGGGATGCTCTTGGCTTTTTTGCAACAAAAGTACTCTTTTGGTTCATATTCAGCATATGATCTACTGCAGCAGTTGGCAACTTGTTTTGTTAGCATGGGCCACTGCCTATGACCCAGCCCCTGCTGTGGGCAGCAGCCACACTGTATGACAATCAACAGATTCTTCAAGGGGAATAGATAGAAAAAGGCAGGTGTTAGGATCCTGAAGATGCCTCCTCTGCTGCTGTGGCTGGAACAAGCTGCCAATTCTCTCAACTACTGTGGCCCAGATCCAGTGTCTTAACAGGCCAGATCCAGTTTGCGGGCTGTAGGTTACCATCTCCTAGTCTACTGTAACCCCCAGGGTCATATTCAGCAGTACTATAACCTAGACAATCATTTCCCAGTCTCTATCTGTGCATGCAATTATTTAGTCCCAAAGGCAGGATGTTACATTGGCCTTGTTGAACTCCATCTAATTGATTGCAGACCATTTCTCCAATCTATCCAGGTCATTCTGGATCCAAACCCTGTCACTTCTTTCCATTTATTTGAACAAATTCCATTAGCAGTTTGATAGTTCTATCTGATCTGTCCATTTGCCCAGAAGACTGAGGGTGAGAGGGCATATGGAAGATGTGGGATTTTGTTTGTTTACTGTTAAACAGAAACTTTTGTTGAAACTTTTCTGTGAATTGAATGCCCTGATCTAATTCCAATTTTGCAGTGAATCCCAATGGGAGAATATCAACTCTGCCACCACATCTCTGAACTATCTGAACATCTCCCTGAACTGTATGTGAAGGGGTGTTGATGCTGCTTCAGAAAATGGATCTAGTAGTACCAACATATATTTGTTAGTTTTCTTGATTTTTCCAAAGAAGCAACCTGCAAATGGACTTGTGAAGGAGATGGTTGCCCTATATTTTGCTCAGGACTAAGAGGACCACTGTTCTTGCTGTTGGTAGGAGTATTTTGTACACAGAGTAAGCATGGTATTTTTTTTCACATGCTCCTGTTTTTCGGCCACCAACCAATTGCTTCCAATCTCTGCAATATTTTCTGTCCCCTGTTGTCCTTCAAAAAGCCAGTCATGAACTGAATAAATCAAATCTGTCTGAATGTGTTTTGGTACTGCCCACACAAGTGCCTTGTTCTTTTTATACATGAGTACACACTTCTCTGCTGCTAAACTTAGCTTAGATTCAGAGGGTTTTTGGGGGTGAGTCATGTGACAATTCTTTCCCTGCTTGTATTGCTGTATCGTCTCTAAGAACACCACGTTCTGCTCTGCAGTGCCTGCAGCTCATGTACAGTCTCCTCATTACCTACTGCTGAAACAAGGTTGTAAACTGTTATATGCAAAAGAATCTATTGCTTCACCTCTCCTCCATCATTAACCTCATTGCATGGCAAACAAGAATTAGCCATTGAATTGTTATAGTAAAACAAAGCTTTAACTTTTATAATAAGGCTGGGGGGGAGGAAGGAACAGAACTAAATAATGAAAAAGAAAGAGACATAAGTATAAAAATAGAATGGCACTGCTGCTTCATGCAGAACTCAGGGTGAAAACCAAAGATAAAAACAAAAAAGCAAATGATTATAAACACATTAGTACACTAAGGTCTATAGGTTTTCTCTTATTCACAATTTATACTATTTTATTGTGAAAACCACTTTTTGTGATAATTCCTTTTTTAGGAAACATCTGATTGTTTGTTATTACTCACAAGAATAATTTTTAAATCCAGATTTGTTACTGCCCCTTCCAATAATATAGGGCTAGAGGTGTGCATTTTGTTCTGTATGGCTTTACATAGAGGAAGGTTTGGAAGACCTAACTCTTCTTCTGATTTGCTAATTAATTTTTTAAATCTTTAACAATATTAGCCATTTCCTAAGAGTGCTGAATTTCCCATGGGACATGGCAGGCAGTACCTCCTGGATCATCTGGTCCCATTTTATATCCTACGTCTAGCTCCTCTTTAAATTGCATTGTTCACATTCCAGCCTGTGCCACATAAATAGGTTTCATTCTTTTTAACCAATTTGATTGATATTGGCTACTGGGGATTCAGTTAGGGTGCCAAATCGTTGTACTTATGGATAATATGAATTAAATATATTTGAGACTCAATAATGGGCATAATATTCCAGATAGCTAAGCTCAAACAAAGAGTTTATTAGAAAAATACAAAGATAAACTCCTCTACAAAAAGGGCATATTATCTCTTTGGGGACCAGAATCTCAGCAATTATCTCACATTGCAAAATCTGTCCCAGAACAGATGCCTAAAGAGACTGGTAGAAATTTTTATCCCTTTCCTAAAATCGTTTGGATCAACCCCTACCTTACATTTTTTTCAACCACAGCATCCCAAACTTAGCGAACAAGTATTTTACAAATAGTTTATTATGCTAATTACTCCCATGGCACAAAGTACCTGTTTTGAGTATCAGTAGAGTCATCTCTTCAGTATCACACTAAAGTCTAAAATATGCTGCAATTCAGTAATAACTGAGCAAAGTAAAAGGTATTCTTTTCACTACATCTATGGATATACACTTTAGAAAAATACAAATATCTGTGCAATTCAAGAAATTCAGTAACACTAAAAATTAACAAAGGACCAGCTCAAGCCCTGTACCCTTCTCCACTCACTGTCAAATCTAGAAAAGAAAATACTTCTCCTGAGCACCTTGAATAGGTAATACTGCCACTTGTGTGTAATAAACAAAGAAAACTTTTAAAGGAAAAGGAACACACAGGATCCATTACTGAAAACAGTAAAATAACCATATATGTATACAAATAGTAAGAGAAACATTCAATCCTTTAGTAGCTTGGGCAGTGGTCCTTTGCCCTCAGTTTTCGCTCCTGTTAGTTAAATATTCAAGGTAGTTGGATACTTACCCCACTTTTTCTCTCACTGATGCATATTACTTACTGTTTGTCATCATGGTTAGTGAAGTCCAGGGGCCAGGAACACACAGACATCTATCTCCAACCTCTTGAAGAAAGCCATGCTCTTTTGTGAAGAGACACTTTGCTACTGCCTCAATATTGGTTCTGACTACTGTCCCCATTCTCTGCAATGCCATCTTTGTAGCCACTGCTCAGTGACAAAAATACTCCTATGCCACCATCAGAAATTGCAATATTAAACCCAGTCATGAAACTCTACTGGCTATAGTCATATCTGCTTAGTGGGTGTTAGGGAACTCTTACTAATGCTCAATCTCACTACTACTATTCCTTGCAGTAAAAACTTCCCTTCACCAGAGAGTGGTGGTGGACAGGTCATTTTCGACCTGGAGAGATGTGGGCAGTGGCAGATTCCCCAGGTCTCGGTCTTTGGGCCCCCCCTGTTCAACATCTTCATCAGCAATTTGGATGAGGGGGTGAAAAGCACCTTGTTCAAGTTCACAGATGACACTAAGATGTGGGGAGAAGTGAGCATGCTAGAAGAGAGGGACAGGCTAGAGCTAGATCTGGACAGGTTACAGAGGTGGGCGGATGAGAATAAGATGGGTTTCAATACGGACAAATGCAAAGCGTTGCACCCAGGGAGGAAGAACCAGCAGCATACCTACAGGCTGGGGAACTCCCTTCTCATCAGCACAGTGGCAGAGAAGGATCTTGGAGTCATTATTGATGCCAAAATGAACATGGGCCGACAGTGTGGGGACGCGGTCAGGAAGGCCAACCGCACTTTGTCATGCATCCATAGAGGCATCACCAGCATGTCCAAGGAGGTGATCGTCCTCCTCTATGCGACATTGGTCAGGCCACAGTTGAAGTACTGCATCCAGTTCTGGGCACTACACTTCAGGAAGGATGTGGACAGCATCAAGAGGGTCCAGAGGAGGGCCACTCGCATGATCAGGGGGCAGAAGGGCAGGCCCTACAAGGACAGGCTACAGGACCTGAATCTGTTCAGCCTCCACAAAAGAAGGCTGAGAGGGGATCTGGTGGCCACCTATAAACTTGCCAAAGGAGACCAGGAGGTAATGGGAGAGTCCCTGTTCCCCTGAGCACTACCGAGGGTAACAAGGAACAACGGCTATAAGTTGAATGAGAGTATATTCAGGCTTGATATTGGGAGGCACTACTTCACTGTCAGGGTGGCTAGGAGCTGGAACAAACTTCCAAGGGAAGTGGTGCTTGCCCCTACCCTGGGGGTCTTCAAAACGAGGCTAGACAGCCACCTAGCTGGCATCATTTGACCCCAGCATCCTTTCCTGCCCATGGCACCAGGACAGGAGTTCGTACCAGATGATCTGCTTAGGTCCCTTCCGACCCTACCAACTATGAAACTATGAAACCTATCCCCTCACCTGTGATCATATTTCAGTTCTGTCAGTACACCAGCAAAACATCTCAGTACCAGACAAGACTTTCAAGCAAACTCCATTTGTTTCCAGAAATTGATTCCTCCTCTGTAGAACAAAACCCCAGTCTGCCCTTCCATATTCATTTGGTACCATTGGTTTCACTAGTCAGTGAAATACAACTGAGGTTAAGGACACAGTGAACTTCCCTTTCAGGCATATTAAGTAGAGTTATGCTGTTCACACAATAAGGACACCACTACTTAATTACATGTACCTGCCAAACTTAAAGGAATTGTAATTAAAATGACCAAAATGTTTGCAGTGCTCAAGTGGGCACCACTCATGCAAAGTAGGCCTGCTCAGTCTCTCTCTTCCTTTAGTGTATCAATAGATGGCAGCAGAAAGCTACTTTAACCTTTGATCCTTAAGCTGCAGGGCTTCAATCATTTATTTACATGAATGTAATGCCTACAACCATATGCCCAAATTGTATTTCACAGACATGCAATAAAGACAACTCTTTCTAAAACCAGATTTCTATAATACCAGCTTTAAAACTTGTTGAAACAATACTGTGGAGAAAGCTCTGACAGATGGGTTCATATTAGTCAAACCTTTTCAAGACTGATTTTAACTAAACTGGTTATAATAAGTTCTGATTGCCGGAACTTTGCATATAATGCATCTTCAAGAGGCTCACATCAAATGATTTTGAAGTCAATTTTGAACTGATTTTGGAGGGGACTTAGTGTAGCAATACCTAACTTAAGGAGTACTGGGCACGTCTACACCTTCATTAATGTGCTGTAGTTACTGCACATTTAGTTTAGTACTTGCTTAATGAAGTAAGCACTCATGGTGCTCCGGTCAGGTCCCAGAGGACTGAAGAAAGGCTGATGTGGTCCCTATTTTCAACAAGGGGAGGAGGGAGAAACCAGGAAACTATAGGCCAGTTAGTCTCACCTCTATCCTTGGGGAAACTCTGGAAAAAATTATTAAGGATCACATTTGTGGGAGCCTACCAGGGGAAATAATGCTGAAAGGAAATCAGCATGGATTCATTGCAGGTAGATCCTGCCTAACTAACCTTGTTTCTTTTTATGACCAGGTCACAAAATGTTTAGACTCAGGAGTCGAGGTAGATACCATCTACCTAGACTTTAAGAAAGCCTTTGATACAGTATCTCATTCTATTCTCGTAAATAAACTGACAGACTGTGATGTAGATGATTACATGGTCAGGTAGGTGGCAAATTAGCTTAGGGGTCACACCCAGAGAGTGGTGGTGGATGGGTTGATATTGATCTGGAAAGATGTGGGCAATAGAGTCCCACAAGGCTCAGTCCTTGGATCAATGTTATCCGATGTCTTCATCAGTGACTTGGACAAGGGTGTGGAGAGCACCCTGTCCAAGTTCACAGATGATGCCAGATTATGGGGCAAAGTTAACACAGCAGAGGGTAGGGAATGGATCCAGGCAGATCTGGACAAGTTGGAAAAATGGGCAGAACAAGATAGGATGCAGTTCAACAAAGACAAGTGCAAAGTGCTTCACCTGGGCAAAAGGAATCACCAGCCTGCTCACAGGCTAGGGGATGATCTTCTCAGTAACACAACAGCAGAAGGGATCTTGGAATCATAGTTGACTCCAAGATGAACGCGAGTCATCAATGTGACAACATGATCAACAAGACTGAGCACACTTTATCATGCATTAGCAGATGCATGACAAACAGGTCCAGGGGGATGATGCTTCCCCTCTATGTGGCACAGGTCAGGTCACAGTTGGAGTACTGCATCCAGTTTTGGGCACCACACTTTAAGAGGGATGCGGAGAATCTTGAAAGAGTTCAGAGGAGGGCCACTCGTATGGTCAGAGGCCTGCAGACAAAGCCCTACAAGGAGAGACTGAGGGACCTTGATCTCTTCAGCCTTCACAAGAGAAGGCTGAGATGTGATCTTGTGGCTGCCTATAAATTCATCAGGGGAGGGCAGCAGGAAATAGCAGATGCTCTATTTACTAGGGCACCCCCTGGAGTAACTAGGAACAACAGCCACAAATTGATGGAGAGCAGATTTAGGTAGAAAGAACTTCTTCACCGTAAGGGTTGCCAGAATCTGGAATGGGCTTCCAAGGGAGGTCTTCAAGAGGAGACTGGACAAGCACCTAGCTGTGGGGTCGTCTAACCCCAGCACTCTTTCCTGCTCAGGGGACGGGGTTGGATTCAATGGCCTGCTGAGGTCCCTTCGAACCCTAACATCTATGAATCTATGAAAGTACAGTTACTGCGCAATAGCACCAACACATTTTTGGTGATGTTTACTGCACAGTAGCCTAATAACACTGCGCAGTAGTGTATTAGCATGGTTTTTGACCAGCACATTGCTGCACAGTTTTATTAGGGTACTGCACGTAAACATCTCATGTAGACACTTTCAATGATGCCTAATGAAATCCACAGCTCCTAATTAAGTGTCCATGTTCCTTCAACATCACATGAGGAGAGTTAGGTATCTAAGAATGGAAGGCAGCTTGCTGAATAAAGAGCTACCTAAGCTAGTCCACTAGAAATGATCAGAGGAGTGTAATCACCTCTTCTTCACCACTTGCTACTAGCCCTGGTTCACTGCTTTCAAGACTCAAATAACGGTGTACATCCTAGTGGCAAAAACTTAGGTGTGAAGGGACCTAGGTAATCTACCAGGTTAGGCAGCAGAATAGAGGGTAGGCAAATGCTAACTATTGGACCAACTGTTTGTTATGAGTTTGCTCTAAGAAGCCTACTTGAGTCTGAGAGCACTGCTAAGTGCATACTCAGCGGAGCTCTTGACTGATTACCCTAATTTCCAGACTCTGATGTTTGCTGAGTGGAAATGAGTGAGTGGGACTTGCCTTTCCATAGAGGTCTTGGTATAGAGGCAGTAGAGACATGGCTTAGGGTTGTCTTGCGAATGCTGACCTTTGACTTTTGGGCGGAAATTACTCATTGTAAACAAAGCCAGAAAGTAGGCAAACTGCTCTTCTCTAATGATGCCACATGGAAGGTAAGGGCCACTTTAAGGAACGTTCTGATTCAGGATAATAAGTTGACAACTGATTTGCTAAAACATTTTTGAGGGAGTAGACATTGATAGTAAAACATATTTGTCAATAAATAGAGCCAGAAAAGCACCTTCAAAAAATAAATTGACTTAACGTATATAAATTTTGTGCAAATGTGGCTGAGTTTTACTTACCAAAAGGAGAACTAATAAGAAGAGGAATAAATTAACTTGGATTGAATTTTATACATCTATGTGGCAGTGATCTGTGGGAAGCAAAACTCTGTCATTACCAAATGCCACTATATGCTTTTAAAATGAGTTTTAAATACAGAAGCTGGTGTCAGCTGCATCCAAACATAAGCCAAGCTCTACAAATTTTCAGTGTCACTTCTTACACCTAGATGTCACTGAGGAGTTGTCAACGGATACAAAAAAGCACTAGCTGCTCAAACTTATTTTCAGTAGGGTCGAGAAGAAACATGAACCACAGTTGGGTGACAAGCATGAAGGTGATACAGGTAGAAAGAAATGTTACTATTGTACTTTAACCACCTACTTTTTATTAGGTTAAAATGGATCCCTCATCTATTTAACATTTTCATTTTATTTATTTATTTATTTGCAGCACAATTGCATTTTAAACAGGCAAATTCTAACTTAGTGCTAGTATAAAAATCCATTTACCTAACTAGAATCTCTTCATCTTGGCTCCAAATACTTCTTTTGATGCAAAGTAGTACAACTAGTGTTCTGGGTTTATGCAGGAAAGTGTCATGCTTCCAAAGTCTCCTCTACATCTACATGTAAAGATAAAATGTGATCTAATGCACAATCCATACAACTGCACCTCCTGCCATGCCACACATGCATGGCAGGAGGTGCAACTGTGGGATCATGCATTTGATCTCATTGCACCTTACTGCCAGTGCAGGGGAGACCAATCCCATACTTTCCCTTCACCAGAAAGAAGGAAGCTTCCATGGCTGGGAGCCCCCTGAGTTGTGAGAGGATCCCAGCTTCAGGGGAGCCCCACACATCCTCACAGCTGGGAGATACAGCTGTCTTGATCTCCCAGCCCTGGGGGGCTGCATGAATCCCCAGGGCTGGGAGATCATGGCAGCCATGCTCTTCCAGCCCTGTGGGGCTTCACACACCCCTGAGTCTGGAAGATCATGACAGCTGCAATCTTCCAGCCCCCCAGGGTCCTGGGAGCCCACAAAGCAGGCAAACTACAGCAGCTGCAATCTCCCAACCTTGGGAGCTCCACACAACCCTGGGGCTGGGAGGTCACAGCTGTGCCCCGTGGTCACCTGGATCCAGCTGGGTTCCGGCACAGATAGGCATGCTGCCAGGACCCACACTCCACAGCTGCTGGTACCGAGAGCTCCTTTGGTGGGGAACTACCAGCCCTCACTGGGTATGGTGCAGCTGACAGGGCTCCCAGCCACCGGGAAGACCTTGCTACATGCACAAATTAAAACTTGATAAAAACCAGGTATAAAGTAGTACACATTTTCAAAGTCTAAACTTTATAGCTGATTGTAACTTTTTATGTCATGGTAAATACTCTGCATGTGTAGCTGGTCCCAAGGTAATTGCACAATTAACCAGTTAATTGCACAATATCTGTAACATGTAGAGGGGGGCCTAAGACTTCATTCATTTTATAAAATACCGTTCAGTGTATTTTCAAGTATATGGGAAAGGAACATCTTAAATTCACAGGTGTCAAACATACCTGGGGCCAGTGGCAGATTAAGGTTTATTAAGGGGCCCTGAGCAAATAGAAATTGGAGGCCCCCCACCAGGGGAAGGCCGTTTCCCTCTGCACCTGCTAGGGAGCTGCAACTAGGCCTGGACGGCCTCCTCAGCACGTCCAAGGTGAGCCAGGGGGCATGAGTGCTGCTGAGGTGAAGTTGGCCCCAGCTTCTCTGCCTGGCAGGTGTCGTGCAGCTGGGTCTGGGGTCCCCCAGTGTGGTGGGATGAGCTGGGGCTGGCTGTGGGGGCATGAGCTCCACCCTGGCTGCCTGCCTGCCCCTCTGCTGGCCCTCAGGGGGGGCCTTGATTGGTAAGGGCCCCTGGGCCTGGGACCCATGGGCTCGTGCATTAATTTGCCCCTGCCTGGGGCCCCTGGCTGGATGCAGACTGCGGGTCTTCTTGTGGGCCAGATCCAGCTCCAAGCATGGGGAGGTGGCAGCAGTTTCTTGGCAGCAGTGGAGCAGACCACTGTGGACCCAGCAACCATTTGCTGTGGCAGAGACAGCAGAAGCTGTAGTGGACCAAATGGCCACACTGTGACCCAGGGCTATGTTGCACACCGCCTGATCACCTTCCTGCTGACAGGGCCCATGTACATCAGAGCCCCAGATATGGCAGCAGGCTATGACCACTGTTAGCCACATCCCCAGCTTGTGATAGCCTGGCGAGCTGGATGGAGCAACTCCATGGGGTGGATCTAGCCTCTGGGCCATATCTTTGACATCCCTGTCCTAAATGAATCAAACTAAGCTGTACTTGTCAGAAATTTAACCAAGGATCATTTGTGATTAAATGTCCTTGATTATTTTTAATTTCCTGTATTTGTTCTCAATTGCTAATTTTCTCAGTTCTAATATTCATTAGAAAGTTTAGGTTTTAAAGAATGAGTGAGAAACTAAAATAGATTAGTAACTAATGAAGTGGATATATATACTACAGAAAGACACTTTCATGTTTCATGATTCCTGACTTTAGTATTAGGGCCATTTCCTTTGCTGTGTCTATATTTTATTGAAGATTAAATTATCCTTTTAATGTTATAAATGACACATCTAAACACTTTCTCCCACTGTCCGGCAGCTAGAAATCTAACACAGACCTGAAGGATATATGCATCAGCTGTGCTGCTTTGGGTCATCATCTGACTCAAAACATCTACCAGTGATACGTTAACCAGATAGAACAGTTTTAAAGACTTTATGTTGTGACATCACTACTGAAATTACCACTGGAAGAAACATAAGTTTGACGCCTTAGGAAATTATCTTTGGTTTTCAAAAAGGCAACATGCAGACAGTATATTAAAGAGATTTTGCCATTAACAGACTTCTGAAGTTAACAGTAACACTGAAGATAAAGATAAGCAATAAAATTAATCCTTTTGTGAAAATGATATCACAGCAAAATTAACTTTCCATGCTAGTCTTGCCCAGCACTGACCAGAGAATGACAATCAGATAAATGATGCTGAATCACTGTATTTAAATTCTAGCCACTCAAACCTTTATACCAGTTTTCCAGTACTCTTCCAAGGACACGGCTAAAGCTCATCATTACTTTGATTCTTCTTAATTGGTGGACAGCTTTATCTAGCAAAATGCTACATATGCATTGTTGAATGATGCTGGTACATAAGTTTTAGCAGATTATATATCATTTCATAACTTGCTGACTGTAAACAAAACATTGGCAGAGCTAAATATATTGTGCGACTGTTCGGAGCTTATGCATTTAGCTATGTCAATGAACCCATCAGGAAGCAAGATGTATTCCTTACACCTATAAGATATCCAGAATGACCTTTGCTTACAATTTGTCCCTATTCGTTTTTTTTAAATACGTAAAGATAATTTGTCAATTAAGAACAGTCCTTCTGCTTATAAAATCTATATATAGAGAGTTACAGCACTTAAATAGACTGATAAATGCACAGAAAAGAGAGCATAACATTTACTTTCTCTGCCAATGCAGGATTGTTCCTTATATTTTCCTTCATTACCACAGGGAGAGATTGACATTAAGCTAGAAAGAGAGCTCCAAGTCCAATCTTCCCTTTCAGTCCTAGTCAGGCTTTTACCTGCTCCAGGCTAAGAGTTTAAAGTGTGTGGTTTTCTACTTGGGAATCTTATTGCTTCTACTTAGGGCTTACCCTGTGCCTTTTATCACTGACTATAATGACTTAATTCCAAAACATACTAGCTTATTTACTGCAAAGCATTCTGTGACTTTTAACAAGATTCTTTAGTGTGATCTTATTTTACAAGATAGCATTATCACCTCTGCAGTTAGGCTGCCACTTCACATGCACATAATCTGGATTTAAGCAAATCTGTGGCCTGCATCACACCAGGTAAAAGCACTTCGTTTCTCCCCCAAAGAACCATGTTTTTTGTAAATCTTCACATAAATGATCTTCAATATCTTTTTAACATTACAGCCAATCTATTTCTTCAGAGTCCACTGATGTTTTGCTGCTATTGGAAGCCTGAAATGAAGACTGCACTGAGATGTGCCATTTTGCCCTAACAGGCACTGTTTGGAATCCTAAATGTTCAGTGACAGCTGTGGTGCTTACAAATGGATCTGTTTTCCAGGGGTGATTACACAGGAGAGCTAGGTTTAAATTCTTGAATGATTCAGGAATCTTTTTTTTCCAGAAAATGGGGTGAAATGACTGAGTTTGGTGAAAAGAAGTAGATCTGTGTTGTACATCTTTATTTTTAACGTTTATATTTATTTTAAATTATTTTAAAGAACATGATCAAATTTAGACAAGAAAAAGCCAGGGAGAAATTTGTACGTGAACCCACATGTATACACTTCTGTAGTATAATATGAACCCTGAGATGCCAGCAAATAAGTTAATAACTGTTAATTTCAGAATGTGTCAAAGTGACCGTACAGACAATGAAAATATGGAATTAAAATCACCCTTGTGGGACCTAGTTTGAAATACAGGCAATATTGCATTGTCTCAGAGGGCCACAGAGAATAGTCCAATCCCTCAAAACTTAGCTGTCCCATTATAAGGTTGATCCATTTCTAGACTGGCCATTTCAGTTTATTTCTTTAAAAACAGTCTGATAAGTACAAGATTGCTGTCCTACTGCCAAGATATAGCCTCCTGATTATACAAGTGCCAGTGCAACTCCAGCTTCTTTTTTACCTCTTATAGACAGGCCATATCTAAAATAGGACTTAGGAAGAATTTAGGCACCCAAGTTTAAAATGTCAGTGTTGAAAAATCATGCTCAGCTGATACACAACCCTAGAGCCACCCCAGTTTCATAAGTTTCTTGCATTTAATTCCCTAAAGCATAAAGTTTATTTCTGCACACACCCAGAAGTGCTTGTCTTAAAAGTGCTGAGCAGCTTTGTTTCTAGCTTGCACAGCTTACCTGTTACACATAGCTCAACAGGCTGTCTACTGATAAAAGAGGTAAGAGACATGTCTATAGCCCAGCCTTTTATAGTTTATGCCCCCAAAGCACAAGAATAAAACTCTGTGTATCTGGCTGTCTGCAACAGCACAATATCAATTCTGCCTAGAAAGACTAGGAAGGAAGATTGTATGCGGACCAGCAACCAGTCTTCTTGGACTTGCCGAGTTCTCCTGTTTTCTCTCCAGCCAATATCATATAAATATGCATGCTTTACTCTAATACACATTCACTAACTCATTTATTTAAATTCCTTTGTTTCCCTAGAACTTCGGGAACTGGACTGAGCTAGTTCTTTCCTGTCCTAGAAGGGCATGAGTTAGATTCAATTTATATCCTGGTAAACATTTCCATTTTTGTAGGGACAGTTCCATTTTTTTATCTCCTTTCTTTGCAATTTTGAAAAGTCACTTGCCACTTTCTTGTTTTCTTTTTTGCCTTGTTTCATTGTCTTCACTGGCAAGGCTCTTCCCCCCCATCCCCCCCCCCCAGTTTCTCTATTAAAAAAATAACAAAAAATGTACCTCTAATAGCATCAGCAACATTATTAGCAATCCCTTGCAGTCAAGGATGATTGTCTTCTATGATCATCATGCCTGTAGGTCTGAAGATGGCTGACAAGGACAATCTGGAATCAACAGGTTCTATTGCAACTCAGGCATGTGTTTCCTTGTGGGGTGGATAGCTCTGGATTCCTGATTTGGTCTGCAACATGCTGTTTCTGCCACTCTTGCTTTTCCATCTCATGCTGTTGTCATGAGATTTCAAAATGATAAGATCCTTGCAGAAAACTCTGCTTTCATTTGGGGTGGTCCTGGGTGATAGCATCCGACAAGTTGATGTTGATGTTGCATTTTTTTCAGGCTGGCCTTGAGGACATCCTTGAAGCACTTTCTTTGCTCTCCTCCTGAGCGTAAGCTTTGACTGGGCTGGCAGAATAAAACTTACTTTGGAAGTCTGGAGTCAGGGATCTAGATGATGTGGCTGACCCAGCAGAGTTGATACTGAATGATTATCACTTCAGCGCTCATGGTGTTTGTTTGTGATAGCTGTGCTATATCTGTTATAGCACAACTACATCCAATACACTTCTTTACATAAATCATTCTACTAATATTCTTATGTTATCTAAAGTCCTTCTTGTATGCCTCCTCTTAGATCTTTTGCATTGTTTAATTTGATCTCACAACTGTTTGGCTGGACATGTTGTTTGCTTTTTTTTTTATTTTGCTGACCAGGCTGATTGTAATCTGTGAAATTTCACTGTGTGGCTATTCAGAAACATCCTTGGGGACATATGATTTAGCCACGCTTTCAAAGTTTAGCATAGGTCTCTTGAAAGGACCATGGCTTGCATCACACTTAAGCTGCAATCCAGACATCAGCTGTTCCTCTGCTTATCTCATAGCAAGTCAGTCTGATAGGTGTAGTCAGAAGCATCTATTCCACATGTCTACATGGTCTAAACCTGTCAGGTTTAGGATTCAAGCAAAATACAATAGCAGTAACTTCTTTTTTAATAACATTTCTATAACATGAAAGCAGGCACTCCTCCTCTTTTCATACAAGAACTCAGTTCAAGAAAGAAGATAGAACAGATTATACCAATAATCATGGTATTGCACTCCTGCCTATAGTTGGGAAGTTCCTCACCCACATTCTCATCAATATCCTTACTTTCCTAGCTGAGGAGATTCTTCCTGAGTCTCAGTCTGGTTACAGACCACTCAGAGGTACAGTACATATGATCTTTGTTGCTAGTGAGCTGCAGAAGTACCACAAGAAACATTGAGATCTTTATATGGCCTTCATTAACTTAAGGCCTTTCATTTAATTGACAGAGGCCTTATGGAAGATTCTGATGAAATTTGTATGCCCGTTATAATTTGCTCCCATCATGACAACATGATAGCAACTGTTCTAAGTAATGGTTCAGAAATGGCCTCCTTCATTATTAGAAATGGAATCAAGCAAGGACGTGTGATTATACCAACATTCTTTTCCATCTGTATTGCAACTCTTCTGCATATCATTGCTGATAGACTCCCACTTGGCATCAGCATCCAACATCATATAGACCAGAATCTCTTTAACATCAACAGGTTATCTTCTAAATCCATCTGCTGCCATGGCTCCAGATCCACTCTCCCCACTTCTCCTCCTGCAGGCTAGGCTGCGTCCTCCATTGCCATCAGGCACATGGTGCCTGGGCTCAGACAAGAGGCTCCTGGCCAACTGGGACAGAGCTGGTGGTGCTCCTGCCCTCCTCCCAGGGGTCCTCTCTGGGGAGGCACCCTAGGCCCAGCTCCCCCCAGGCGTACCCTGCACCCCAAGAATGCCCTTTGTGAGAGTGTCCCAGGTATACCACGAGGAGCTGTTTGTGTGGACAGAGGGGTGCCTGACCCACTATGCCATACTGCTAATGATTTTCATGGTGCTCCTGGTGTACCTAAGAACTTAGCGTGGGGCCCAGAGTTTCAATGGAGCAGTGGGCAAGCCTGTACTTCCCTGCAACATTCCCTGCCCCCTGCAGGGGTACCTGTGCCTACATGTCCCTGCCCCCTGTAGCCAAGGATGGTATTGCCACCAGCATCAATGCATTCCTCCACCTGTGAGAGGCTTGTGCCCGCCTAGCTGAGGGAGTATAGGATGCTCAATAAAGTTTTTCACTCCCTCCTGCCTCCCTGCATGCTGTGGGGGGTGGGGAGGAACTCAGGGGGCCAGGGAGAGCTTGGCCAGGCTGGATGGGGAGTGGGGGCAAGGGCAGGGATGGGGAGGGACTTCCTGCAGGGTGGACCTGGGGGCTTACTGGGTGGACAAGACAGGTATGTCCAGTGTCTTGAGATCCTACTGGTGGTGAAAGTGTGTGGCTTCCAGCAGTATCCTGGGGTTCAGGGACATGGTGTCTGGCTACCTGGGCAGGGGACCCCTCCAGGGAGCTACTGAGGGCAGGTGGTGCCATGACCACTCTGGCCTCCTGCTAGAGCTGCTGGATGATGGTCAGGACAGAGACCTTGGCAGGATGGGTTCCTGGTGTCCCAAGGGTCCTTCCCCCACTGATGCCTTGCCACAGCTGCCAGGCCACAGTAGAGACTCAGGCAGGCCACCAAATATATGGTGTGGCTCTGGCCAGGGTTCTGGGGTCTGACCCAGCTGTCATATAAAGGGCATGCACCTGTGAGCAACCCCTGACTGTCAGTTGTGGCCAATGATGCTGACCCACTGTGCCTGCAGGGCCTTGAGCTTTATGCAGCACTAGCTCACTGACTGTGCTCATGCATGCGCTCCAACATATATCCTGACAGGCACTTACAGATGTGGGCCCACTGTCAACATCACAAAAACCACCCCAAGCTAACAAGTGGCTCCTCTATATATTACAATTAGAGGACTATCTTTGGAAAATGTTGAACTTACCAAATGTTGAACTTACCAAATGTTGAACTTACTTGAGTAGCCATCTTTCCCAAAATATAAATACAGGCTATGATAGGCTAACATCTGCCAGTGCTGCCTTCGGAAGTCTTAGAAACGGTGTCTTCAATGTTTAAGACATTAGGTTCCAAACCAAACTTTTCTACCAGGCTGTTGTCATTCTTATCTGTGTGAAATGTGGAAACACTTGAAAGCTTTGGAACATTACCATTAGTGATGATATGGAAGATTTTCCAAAGATAACTCGAAGAACTGAAAAATGAATGCCAGCATTCTGACTCAAACTCTACTAACATTAAAGCCATGTTTATACAGCACCAGCTCCATTGTAGATGGCATTTCATCAAGATGCCTGACAACTGGCTCCTGAAACAGGTCCTATACTCCCAACTCAGTGATGTTCACCACTCTAGATTTGGGGGGGGGAAAGAGCTTCAAGGACACCTTGAAGACCAATATGAAGAAATATGATATTAACACCAATAGTTGGGAGATGTAAGCACTGAATTGCTTCCAATGAGACTGTGAAGTATGACAAGGTATGAATCATGAGCAAATTTGCCTTACTATGGAGGTGGATAGACAAGAGACAAAGGGAAAGAGACATTCTTAATTAGACATCCCATTATGTTTACATGCATGCCATTTTTTAGTATTTCGTTCAGGCTCCACTGTTTCCCCTACTTCCACACACAGTTTCTCTTCTAAATCCCAGAATATTTCCTGCTCACATTTTCTGTGAAGCCCATCCCTTTGTTCCTCAAGTGGTATCACAGTTAGACATGACACTTACTCTACAAAGCAAGCCGCGATGAAGTTTGCATTCTGATCAACGTTCTTTTGTTTCTGAAACTGCAGCTCATGTAGATGTTTCTGAAATAGGTGAGGAACTGCTAGCAATTCAGCTAAAATACCGTGGAATGGAGTAGACTGAACCCCCCTTCCCCCTCTGAAAAGCTGGACACATTGCTCAGGTGATTAGTCCATTCTGTCACTATCAGTACCTAAGGTAGTTAGGATATATCTGTAGGAGCTGTAGTCACAACAGTGTTTACAGTGTAGATATAAATATGAGAGATTCACAGGAAGCTTAGGCAGGACAGAAGGGTATGCTTTTGTAGTTGGTTTAAGTCTAGCCCTGTAGGTACACCTATACAAGCTGCAGGCACATGTAATTCCTCTTTACTTCTGCTCAGGTAAAACTCATGCTGACAATCATTAATGATTAACCTTTTCATGGACAGAAAGAGTCTCACTACCTTATTTCTCTAGAACAATAAAAATGTGGTGAACATATCAAAAAATAAATGATGGTGAGATTTAAGGATACTGGAATAAAATAAGATTTTAATTCATAACTTTTACACAGATTCATGGCATATCTTTAAAAAAGATTAAAAAAGAAAGGGTCATTTTTAGTAGTTGCCTGGAGGTTATCAGAAATGATATAGTGGGATGTAATCTGAATAAAAGGAAATCCCCAAATTATGGCTGCTTTATATATAAAAAAATGTGTCTTAACAGAAAACATTGCAAAATATGTATAACCCTTCTGCTGGGCCCCAGTCGGCAGTAACAAGAGTTGGGTTCAATTTTGGGGTACTAAATATATTTTTCCTTGGCCCAAGCCCCCACCCAAACCACCTGGGAAACACTAAAGCATTTTTACACATGGAAGTGCCTCAGTACTGGGTGCTTTGAAAAGCGCTGCATCGTTTGCAGTTGTATAAGTGGCAAAATGTGCATCAGTGCTGAGAAAATAGCAGCAACGCTGGTTCTTAGATGCACCAGGAGCACCATGAAAATTAGCAGCAGCAGGACATAGTGGGTCAGGCACCCCTCAGTCCACACAAACAGCTCCTCGTGGTGTGCCTGGGACACACTCAAGAAGGGCATTCTTGGGGTGCAGGGTACGCCTGGGGGGAGCTGGGCCTAGGGTGCCTCCCCAGAGAGGACCCCTGGGAGGAAGGCAGGGGCACCACCAGCTCTGTCCCAGTTGGCCAGGAGCCTCTCGTCTGAGCCCAGGCACCATGTGCCTGATGGCAATGGAGGACGCAGCCTAGCCTGCAGGAGGAGAAGTGGGGAGAGTGGATCTGGAGCCATGGCAGCAGGTGGATTTAGAAGATGTTATGAATTACACTCTTAAAGCCACATGCAGTTTGCTCTAGGCTGGGGCAATGATTACTCAGAGCAAGTATCCAAAGTCAGATACAGAATCTTTATTTGCTGCAGCGAGGTGCCTCCAAGGAGGGACCCCACCTACCAGTTATATTACTATTTTATACCTTGTTAGTACACCAGCATTAGTTCGTGATTAGCTCGTTCTTGTAAAAATACCCAATCATCTACTAAATTACTATTCTATCCAATTAAGTGACATTGTGCGCATGAACACCGAAGTTTAACTCTAGTGACTGCGTTTTATATATTCTTGCCAAGTAGTCTGCTTGAAAGAAAACATTTCGCTGCTTATACAACTATACATGGTGCAGCACAGTTCACATCAGTTCACATGTGGTGCAGAGTCAATTAATCAAGTCTGCTCAGAAGCAGCGGGTATCCGGCGCATTGTGGGACAAAAACGTATGTGTATAAATGCCCTAAATTAATTACTAGGGTGTCTCATGTAAACAAAAAAACCCTCCTTGCAAGCAGTGTGAACACAAAAGACAGATTTATTACATAAAGCAGAGGAAAACACCAAATGCAATTTAAAACACTACTAACTACAAAACAGAGTTTATAGCAGCAGTTCCCAAAATCTGACAGATTGCATACCACCAATTGAAAATGATACAGCCTAAGTACCACCAGCAAATTTTTCATACACATAGGTAACAGACTATGTGTTAAAACAACGTCAAAACCTTTAGTAATCATAAAATGTTGTTTTATCAGTTACAGTAGCCATATAAAACAATTGTAAATGGGAAAAAAGACAGCATAAACTTCCCTGTTCAGGGATGCTTTCAGGGATGTCTTTAGCAGGAGGGGGGAGACACACACACACACACACACACACACACACACACCGTGCATCAGGTAAGTCTGTGGAGGTGGGGGGGAAGGGGTAGATCAAGGCCCCTGTAGTGAAGGAGGGAGTGGGGCAGAGGCAGAGTAGGGAATGGGGTGAATGGAGCCCTGAGGCATGTCATGGGGATGGTCAACACCGTGGGTGGCTTGTCCGGGGAACGGGGGGGGGGAGGCCAGTTCCCCACTGCCATGCACACTCCCAGGCAGCAGGGCGGACCCGTGCCCCCCATATCACAGTGGGACTTGGGGCAGTGTGACGCTCCTCCGGGGGGTATGAGGAGGGGGGTGGCTCCCACTGCTGCACACACCCTGGGGAAGGTATGGGGGCATATACCCCCTGGATTTGTGCAAGCTGTTGCCTTGGGAGCTGCACACAATGCCATGCTGTGCCTCTTGCCACCCCACAGATAGGGGATGCGGCACAGCCAGCACACAGGAGGAACATAGTGTCATCCACAGCTCTGGCAGTTGGGTGCACCAGCAATGGCAGTGGGGCGCAGAGCCCAGCACACAGCGGGCAGCCTGCCTCTGCCCCATGCTCAAATCCAGGGGGTACATCCCCCATGCCTCTTCCAGGGTGTGCACAGCAGCAGGAGCGCCCCCCGCCCCATGCCCCGGACAAGCTGCCTGGGGCTCTGACCATGCCATGACCTGCCCTGGGGTCCCATGGCCATGGCCAAAACAGGGGGGCCATCCTGCCTACATAAAAAAAATATACTCCAAAAAAGCACAATACACAACCCAAGTTTGTGTGCGAGTGTTCCATGTGTCTTTCTGAAATTCCCCCCCTTAATAATCGATTCAAAATGCATCATAAAATACATTTTAAAACCTAGGATTCTACTAGGGGTGTGTGAAACAGGCCCAATTCAATTTGGATTCGGCCTGAATCATGGACAGTGATTCAATTCATTGATTCGGATCACTGTCCGTGATTCAATTCGACTGAATCCAAATCTGAAGATTCAATGCTGACTGGAGAATCAGTGATTCGGACATAGACACAGCTTTAAAAGTTTTTTCTATATACCTTGAGGTAGCAGGCATGGCTCATGATTGCTGCAATACTTGAGTGCATGGAGCATCCCACAGGAGTGCGGGGGAACCCTCCACATGCTTGGCAGTGAACCCAGAGGAGGACCAGAAGTACTTCCGGTCCACTTCTGGGTCTTCCAAGAAGCACGCTGGGCCCTGCCCGCCCCCCCGTGCCTTCCTGGCTTGGTCATGAGGAGACCCTGGGTGCCCACCCACAAGCCCCAGGAGGCACCAGGCACCAAGCCAGGGAGGTGCAAGGGCAGGGGGCAGCATGCCCTCCAGCAGACCCAGAAGTGTACTGGAAGTGTTTCTGGTCCACTTCTGGGTCTGCTGCTGAGCATGCTGGGCAGCCCCCCACACTCCTTTCAGAGGCTCCATGTACCCCAGTATTGCAGCATTCACAAGCCCTTACTACCTAGAGGTATGTAGAAAAAACATTTAAAGCTGTCTCTATGTCCACATCTCCAAATCTTTCCAAATCTCTCTGAATCGATTCAGATGGTTCCGATTCGATTTGGAAAAATTAGTGTCCTCTGATTTGATTTGGATTCGGAGATTTGGCCACCCAATTGAGCTGAATCAAATCAGGGACCGAAGCTTCGTAGCCCTAGATTCTACCATATTTTTTCCATTTTGGTATCCATACATATATTTCAAAAACCTTCCTTCAGGCAATCATGGTAACCCACAGATTAACTGAAAACATACAGACCTATTTTACCAGTGTTAATGCAGGTCCCATAAAATAAAGCCTTACTTATGAGATTTGGGCCTTTGGCAGACATTGCACTTATGGTGCAATTAACCAGTTAACGAGGTCTTAAAGTATAACATAGGGTGCAGACAGAAGTGCAGCTCCCCACTGCAACTCAGAATACTTTGCAGGAAGTGTTCTGAGTTACAATGATCCCCTGGACCAAACAGAAGTTCACTGTTGGTTCCAGTGGGTAAGAGAAGTTAGCTGCTGGCTGGAAGCCTGCAGCTGTTTCCCCAAGCAATGGCCCCTCCTCCTGCCAGCGCCCAGCCAGCCCAGGCTGTTTTCAGAATGGGAAGTGCAAAAGGGAGCAGAGGGAACTCACTCTAGGGGTTCCCCTGCCAGCACTGGGCACTCCAATTAACCACCACACCCTCCAGTGGCAGCTGAAAACACCCCAGACCAAACTGCCTCCATTCCCTTTTCCCCCCTCCCATTCTGAAAACAGAGACAGGCTGGTAGACAGCACAGACACAAGTTACAGAAGATGCTATATTTTGGAATGAAAGTTCAGATTTTCACCCAATCAGTCATTTTTTAAGTGCTCTGCAGCTGTGCATTAGTATTTAGTCACAGCTACAGACCAATATCTGTGGCAAGATCAAGGGGAAAATTGTAATTTCTGTCCTCACCCATAGCCACACATTCAGGCAGTTAATGGTACCACAAAAAGCAAAACTAGCCACAAAAAATGTGCAATAATTTCATGGATGGTTTCAATCATGCCTAAAAAATTGAATGTGTGGCCAGGTGGACATGACTTGACTGGGCTCCAGTGCTGTCTGTACCTGCTGCCTATCAGCTTACTGGGGGCAGCTTGGGGACTGAACTGGGGCTTAAATGGGCTATTGGAGACTGATCTTGAATCCTAAATTGCACGTCCTGCCACACATACATAGTATGGCAGGAGGTGCAATTGTTGGGATTGCAGATCAGATCCCATCACACCTTTAAGTGAATGTCTGTAAACAGTCCTAGTAAACAGTTTTTTTGTTTTTTTTTTGGTGAGGGGGTTGTTTCTTGAAACTGATTGGTGCTAAAACTGCACTTGAAGCAAGAGGCAATTTTGGATAATTGTGGATGCCAGGTAGAGTAATGTATAGAATCACTCTATATCTATCTGTTTCAATGCTCTCTTTTTAATACCCACTTCTGCCACTGTTGAAGACAGGATATTGAACTAGATGGACTATTGGTTTAACCCAGTAGGGCACTTCTATGTTCTTATATTTAGTTTTCTATAGCTTTGCTTTTCAAAATTCACCATGCCCTCCAATTAATTTATAAACATTAACATGGCTTTAAAAGCATCAGTCCAGACATGAAAACTACAATTAAGACACTATATCAAAGACCACACACCCACACACATACACCGAGTGCCTCTACACATGCATTTTTCTGTGGAGTAAACTAATTAGCTCCACAGTAAAGCATCACTGTCTACACATGTGCCAGTATTAGGGCAGAATAAACTAATTAACACCACTGTGAGATAGTACTGTCAGGGACAATACTATCTTATGGTGGAGTCAGTAACTGCACCGAAATGCACATGCAGATGGTGATGGCCTGGCTGGGGCATGAGGGTGCTAAAGTGCAGGGGCTGCCTGCCATCTAGCAACACAGCTCTGCACTGTCAACCCCGCTATGCCCAGTGCTGTCACCTGGAGCCTAGGACTGACTCCACATGCCCTCTGCCAATTTAGGGCTGATCTGTCCTGGCTCAAATTGTTGCTGTCTCAGGCACACGTGTAAACACTACAATTTTTTGAGGCCCCCTTCAAGATACAGTTTTGGGGCCCCTCAGTGCAAAGAAGTCGGCATTGGTAGTGATTGGCGGGGTGGGGGGTGAGTGGCTGAAGCCAGCAGCAGTGGCAGTGGTGGCAGCAGCAGTGGCGGTGCGGGTGTGGTGAGCAGCCAGACATAAAGCTAGCATCAGCGGTGATGGTGGTGGGGGTGGGGGTGGCAAGTGGTCAGACGCGCGGCTGGCAGCATCGGGGGGGGTGACAAGTGGCCAGTTGCAGGGGGTCCATGGCCACAGGGCCCCCTGCAGCTACAGGTGTCACAGGATTGGGTGGGCTGGCTCTAGACACTGCACCCAGAAGCAGCATACTCTAGCTGAAGCACCTCCATAGTTTATTGCATCACCTTCATTTCATGTGTAGATGCACCCAGTGTGAATGAGAGAAAGGTAGCATAAATGACAAAATGGCCACCAGGTCTCTTTTCATTTATAATGATTATTCCCTGTTTGAAGACTTTAATGAGGCTTAATTTAAGTGCTGCATTCTTTTTTTGCTGGCAAAAGTACAACAGTGAATTTAACCCCAAATAAAATATTTTCCAAATACCATATAGATATGACAGGGTCAATTAATGCTTAATGGAATTTTCTGTGTAGTTTATACACTTATGTCATGTCATATGGTTGATAAAATGAATGTAGTATAGATGGAATACAGAAGATCGTTTTACTGAGTTTCCTTTTCCAGTTGTTCTCCTTTATGCTGGAGTACATTTTAAGTGGCTTTCTTCTTGTTATTCTGGAAAGCAGTTAGGTTTTTGTGGTTTCACAGATTCATAGATGTTAGGGGCTGGAAAGGACCTCTTGAGATCATCTAGTCTAGCCCCCCTGTGCTTGGGCAGGTAAGACAGCTGGGGCAAGAAGGTGAGCGTCCAGATGCTTTTTGAAGATATCCAGAGTACATGATTGTACCACTTTGGGGGGGGGAGAGGGGGGCAGTCTATTCCAGACCCTGGACACTTGAGTTGTAAAGAAGTTTTTCCTTAACTCTAATCTAAAGCTGTCTTCTAGCAATATATGACCATTAGTCCTAGTCTTCCCCTGGGGGATCCTGGTGAGCAAATCTTTTCCCAGTCTCTGACATGCACCCTGTATATGTTGATAGGCTGCCATGAAGTCCCCTCTGAGTCTTCTCATCTCCTGGCTGAACAGACCCATGTATCTCAGCCTCTCATCATATGGCCTGCTCTTCATACTTCTAACCGTATGTGTAGCCCTCCTTGGAATTCTCTCAAGCTTCTCCACATCCTTCCTGAGACGTGGTGCCCAGAACTGAATGCAGTACTCCAGCTGCAGCCTCACCAAGGCTGAGTAAAATGGAAGGATGACATCTTTAGTCTTGTTTGAGGTGCACCAGTAGATGCAGGCTAGTGTTTTGTTTGCTTTGCTGGCTACAGCATCACATTGGTGGCTCGTGTTCATTGTATGCTCTATCAAAACCCCCAAGTCTCTTTCGGCTGTGGTGCTACTAAGTGTAGCACTGCCAGGCCTGTACATATGTTGCGGGTTGTTTCTCGTCAGGTGAAGCACCTTAAACTTCTCAGTGTTCAACATCATCTGGTTTTGATCCATCTGCCTTCTGAGCCTGTCCAGGTCAGCCTGTATCCCCAGCCTGTCCTCCAGCATGGTCACAGTCCCCCACAGTTTGGTGTCATCTGTGAACTTTGCCAGTCCATTTTTAACACCCAAGTCAGTATCATTAATGAATATGTTAAAAAGTACTGAGTACTGAACTCTGACGGATGCCACTGGTCACAAAGTGCCATGTTGACCCAGTTCCATCTATTACTACTCTCTGGGTCCTGCCTTGGAGCCAGTTTCCTAGCCACCAGAACATTGAGTTATCAAGGCCGCAGCGCTTCAATTTTACCATGAGCACGTCATGGGAGACCAAGTCAAAGGCTTTTGTGAAATCTAAGTATATGATATCAACCTCATCTCACTTATCCAGGCAGTGTGTTACCTGATCATAGAAAGAAATGAGATCGGTCAGGCATGACCTGCCTGCAATGAAGCTATGCTGGCTATCTATTAGAATGTTGCCTTTCATTAGCCTATTGCTAATGGATTCTTTGATAGTTTTTTCAAGGATTTTTCCAGAGATTGAGGTCAAATTGATTGGCTTGTAATTCCCTGAATCCTCCTTCCTTCCCTTCTTGTAGATAGGTACCACATTGGGCCTCTTCCAGTCTTCTAGAAACTCTCTCAAGTACCACAAGTTCTCAAATAGTTTTGCCATGGGTCATGTGATGATGTCAGCCAGTTCCTTCCGCACTCTTGGATGCAGTTTATCCAGCCCTGCTGACTTGTAGATGTTCCCTCATGAGATCTTCACCAATGGTTGGTAGATGATTGCCCCCACCTTGAGTATCCTGTATCCTGTCAATCAGGGTAGCACTCTTGGACTGGTGGAATACTGACATGAAGTAATTGTTTAGGAGTTCGGATTTCTCCTGGGTATCAGTTAACAGTTGTCCCATTTTGTTCAGCAAGGGTCCAATGTTTCCCTTATTTTTTTCTCTGACTTCCTACGTATTTGAAGAAGTACATTTTATTGTTCTTGACTTCCATTGCCAATTTGAATTCTGCCTTTGCTTTTCTAATCCTCTCCCTACAGGTGTGGGCTATTGCTGTGTATTTTTCCTTGGTAATTAGCCAGAGAAGGCAGAGTAATTACCCCGATTTAAGCCTAAAAATTCAGATGAGGTGTGCAGATGATGCAGAATCTATTGTCAATTGCTAGGAAAAAACCTAATAAAAAACAACTGGCCTGATGTTGAGAGAGGTTGAAGGCTGATAAAAGCTACTGGCCTTCTGCATCCACATATTGGTCCATGTAAGGTATGAAACATTGCAGGACTACAGGCTGGAAACCTAAATTGGGATTTTAGTATTTTTCTTGTTTGTGAGTATTTTGGTGTATATCTGCTGCTTAGGAAAGAACAGAGATTTTACTGTACCTACTGTAGAGAAGCATGTACAATATCCATGTTTGGAAAGCAGACTCACTGCTTGGGGTATCCCTCTAACATTTGGTTTAGCATGGTCATAACCTCAGACTAATCAGAAATGTTTTGGAGACAGGGACCATATTTCCTTACTTTATTACTGTTAATGAAAACATAATATTCCCTATATTGTATGAATGTAACTGAGGACTCATGTTAAGGATTAATATGATGATCTGCTGTATGAAAAGAGTAGGGCAGAACATAACAGCTCTCTCTCTTAATGCCTATTCAAGCACGTGACTCTGGAACTTAAGGCTTGGCTACACTATAAGATTCTTTGCCACAGTAGCAATGTGTAGGAGGGTGTGGTAGGGACCTCCTCTCATGACTGGGTCTACTGGGTCTCTGCTTCCACTTCACTTCATTCTCACTTGCCACGCCTTGTTGTTAAGAAAAAATAAAAGAGGTTAGTTGTCAAGAGATGAGCAGAGCTCTGCCTGACTGAAAGCCATCCTCTTCACAGGGCTTGCCTCACCCCTACACCCTGCTCCTTACCACTCCTGGCCAGATGGCCCAATAATGTGTCCTTAACTTGGGACTGCTGTACCCCTCAGGCAGTCACTACCAGTTTGCCTTATGAAATATCAATTAATTATCAATTAATTTAATAATCTTTCCTGATTCATAGAAGAGGGATCAATCATCAATGAATTCTACAATCTCTCTTAATTGATGGAAGAGCCATTAATTATCAAGGTATTCAACAGTCTCTTTTAATGCCCAAAATAGCAAGTAATCATTAATGGATTCCATGGTCTCCCTTAACTCACAGGAGATCAATTTAATTCCACCCCAATTGTACCACTCTCTGCACCCTATACAAATTTCAGTAATTTTCCTTTTGCCTCTAATCAATGTGTGGGGCTTCACACTGGTATGATCATGTCAGCACTTTGTCAATAGACCGTTCCCTCAGGGAAACCTCACAGTCCTTCTGATGGTCAAGTTCCTCTTCACTCACTCTGTATCTCTCACTAGTCCACTGCTGAGTTACTAGACCACTCCACTGGGTTCCTGTGTCACTGCTGGGAGAACCTGGCTCCATGTCTTCATGTAGTTTGCACAGCATTCTCAGCCCACTGTACATTCCCCACCTTGGGGTTACCAAATATGCTGGATCCTTCTATATAGTCTGCTGGAACTCCCATGGACCAATGAGGGCTCATTCCCTCTGCACACGACCATGTGCAAGTGGGGTTGGACTTTTATGCCCCGGACCGCACATGGACCTTTCCTCTGGTTACTCAGGTGGCCATTGAACCCTGCTGGATTCTTTGGGGTAAGCTTGTTCCCCAACCCTACCCTGACCGTGTTACTGAGCTGGAACAGGGACTGGAGCTGGTTTCCTGTTACACTATGTAAGGTGAGCAGATGGAGAAGGGACATGTGCCAACAGAAAGAGTTCATGTCTGCATAGCTACACTACCTCCCTAAGGCCCCTACTACATGTTACAGGTATTGAACAATTAACTGGTTAATTGTGCAATTACCTTGTGACCAGCTACACCTGCAAAGACCTTATCATACCATAAAAAGCTCCAACTAGCTATAAAGTTAGACCTTGAAAATGTGTACTAACTTTATAGCTGGATGCTATCAAGCTTTAATTTGCACATGTAGCAGGGTCTCCTCTGTGGCTCATGGGGCTCCTAGCCATAGGAGTGCACCAATCCCAGTCAGGGTGGGGAGTCCTGCAACTGAGAGGAGTCTCAGCACCAGCAGCTGCTGACTGCATCCCAGCAGCACAAGGAGCCAGAGTCTTGTAGCTGCAGATGCTTGGTGCTGGGACATAGCTGAGTCCTGACAACTGGGAAGTGTAGCTGCCTTGGTGGTGCATGAAACTCTTTAGGTTATCCCTGATATATCAAACAGTAACTGATATACAAGTTATTTAAAAGAAGTATCAAGAAGTCATCTTGACAAAGAAACTCATTAATATTAAAAATCTTATTCCAAATTAATTCATACTCAATTTCTATAGTTAACAAAGTTAGCTTGTTTGTTAACCTCTCCAGAAATACACAGTCCTCTAGATGAGAAGTTGTTACTAACACTAATTATATAACAGTGTTTCAATATCCCATTAAAATCATTACAAGAAAAATTAAATCTAAACCTGTTGGCAGTTTTCCAAATTCATCAATACATGAATACATGTTGAAGTCTTGTGGTGATAGTGTCATGTTTCAGCAGCTGTGCCATACTGGAAAGATTTTATTTCTGATGTCTATGTTGGCAGCTTTGCCTTCTTAGCACTGTTTGCTTGCTTGCACAAAATAAGGTAACTAGGCTGAGATGAGAGCATTGAGATGAAAACTGAAAAATGGAGCAATGCATTACAGTACTCAGTTCAGAGAGACTTATCAGAGTTTACAGTCATACCACTTTAGAGTTTGCCTTGATTAAAATATTAGATTTTATATTAGCTACTCACTCTTTCATTAGCTCAGGAATATGAAACTTGAGAATACATATGCAACAGAATGGTAACTGCTTGTTTTCTTATGGCAGGAAACTTTTAAATTCTTTTTTTATTTAACCTACTTTTTGAGTTATGCCTTTAGATCCATTAAGATTTAACAGGAGCTAAAATCTCCTTTTAAATTAATCTATCTTACTTTCTATATAAAAGCCATTCAAGTTTAAAATTGTGCTTTTAAACACATGTGTTAGGACAGGGTTCAGCAACCCCCAGTACATGTGCCAGAGCAAGGCATGCTAGGTCATTTTGCTTGGTACACCTGGCCTTGGGCAGCTCCTGCCAGCCACAGAGCCTGATTGCTCACAGAAGATGGCTGGGAGGCTGCAAGTCCTGCTACAGGCAGCCTGGGCTCTAGGACTGGCAGCTGTTGCCCAGAGCCCAGGACAGCTGCAGCCAGAAGGCTGCAAACAGCTGCACTGGGCTCCAGTGCTGTGTCTGGGCTCCACGATGGCAGTGACTGCACGTGCACTTCCAGATGGATGGTGGGAGAGGAGCCTGGGACAGCACAATCCTGGTTACTCCTCTGCTGTCCGCCCAGAGGCATGTATGCAGTCACTGTACCACAGAGCTGGTGCCAGGACTCCAGAGCTCAGTGCAGTTGTTTGCAGCCTGCCTGCTGCAGCTGCCCAGAGCCTGGTTGGTTGTGGCAGACATCTGGGAGACTGAAAACAGCTGCACCAGGCTCTGGAGCCCTTTGCCAGGTTCCGTGGTGGTGGCGGCTGCACGCCTGCCTCTGGACAGATGGCAAGGGAGGGGCTGGGGTTTCACTGCCTAAGGCCCCCTCTCCCGACATCCTCCCAGAGGTGCTCACGCTACTGCCGCCAACATGGAATCAGTGTCAGGGCACTGGGGCCTGGTGCAGGTGCATGCAGTCTCCTGGCTGCTTTCCACAAGCCAGGATTTGGGCAGCTGCAACAGCGAGCTGGCAGTCTGCAAACAGTTGCACTGGGCTCCTATAGGAAAGAAAAAGTGTATACAGCAAAAGCTGTGTTATCCAGCACCTTATAAACTGGCATGCTCTATTAACTGGCATGCCAGTCGACACGGCAAAAGCGAAACTGGAAGTGCCCAGTATGGCATTTCTAGTTTCACCGAGCCCCCATGGCCTGGGGCAAAGCAGCCTATGCTTCCAAGCCCCCACAGCCCAGGGCATAGCAGCCTGCGTGAGGTCCCCCCTCTCTGTCCCCCGGCATACTGACGTGGCAGGATGGGTGGTGATGCACCAGATGTGGTGGGAGAGGCAGCAGCCCAATCAGGCCAGGAAACCTGTTCAGGCCTCTCAGGCAACTGGCATATTTGGTTATCTGGTACCCCACATTCCCTGTGGGTGCTGGATAACAAAGCTTTTGCTGTATACCTTTTTACTTCTCACTGGGTGCAACTACATATGTGCTTTACTGAGGAGTTGATTAATTAGCTCTGCAGTAAAGCATCACCAGTCACATGTACACTGGTATTAGGGCACAGTATTAACCCCACAGTCCCTGACTATCTTATAGTGAGGTAATTAAGTTATGGCGGAATAATTAACTGCAATCAAGCACCCAGTGGATGGTGACCACTGGGTGCACATTGCACCCCATCAGCCCAGCAAGCTGAGGGCCAGACCCCCCAGCTCCTTCCAGCCGCTGCATCACCTGACACTGCACCCAGAGCCTGGGGGTGACTCCCTATGCCTCATGCCAGCTTGGGGATGCTCCACCCCAGCTCTAATTGCTGCAGTCCCAGGTGTACATGTAGATGCTGTGCCTAGGAGAAGTTAACTCCAGTGAGAACTGCTCTGGAGTTTATTGCATTGCCTTAATAGCATGTGTACATGCACCCACTGATTGGGAGGAAGGAGAGATTTCATAAGAGTTCTTTAATTGGTTTGGATATTTCCTTAAATAAAGTCTAAGTAACTAAAAACAAACATATGACTAGTTTCAATGCACCACAAGTATTAAACAAGTGACAAATGTCTTATAAAATTCAGTAAAGATGAAAGTAGTTTTATTTTAAAAATCTAAAGTTACCATTATATATTATAATAATTTTATGAATCAGTTTTGTGTAAGCACTGAAGTGCATCTTCCACTGTGGTTTTCATATATTCTACTTCCAGGGGCAATGTTCCAGCCTGACCATTACAGAGCGCCATTGTTTTTCAGTTGTGATTAGCCAAGCATTACAAAATCTCATATTTTCTCATATACATGACAATTTTCCCCTAAAACCTGCCATGGGGAATTTGAGTGTGTATTATGTGTCAGAAATACAGTTAGAACAGTTTCTGGCTATTATGGGCAAAACTGAAAGTAAAATCTGCACATGACTCATAAGCTAGGGACAAAAGTTACACATAAACTGGCTTAAGTGATCAGAAACTGGTTTAAACCTGTAACAGAACATCAGTTTAGTGCACATAAACCAGTTTCAAAATGGCCAGAACTCATTTCAGATAAACCTGGTTGAATGTAGTATTAGACTTAACTGATTGAGCTCAAACTGGTTTATGAAACTTCTGTCCCAGACCCCTTCCTGGTTTAAGTTAAACCCAAGTCCCCCCATCATCCTGGCCTGCTCTCTGCTTCAGGGGAGCAGAGCTGGCCCTGCCCCTCTGCTCCCCAGCTGGAGCAGGGACAGGCAGGAGCAAAGTCCTGGATAGATGCTGACCCTGGAAGGGAGCAGGGAAGAGGTTTATTCTCCCTTCCCTCTCCTGCCCCACCAGCATGGACCTGTCAGGCATTTCCCTATTCACTGCTCCAGTGGCAGTGGCTAGCCTCGGCAGTAGCCTGGAGTGACCTGGCCAGGGAGGGAGTTTAATTCCACCCTCCCTTTCCCACTGGCATAGACCCAAGCTGGGTTCCACTTGGCACTCCCCGCTTACTGCCACATTGGCAGGGGCAGGGCCATGGCCTAATGCCGGCCCACATGGCCTGTGGCAGACAAGGCAAGGAATGGGGTTATTCCTCCCTCCACCCTTTCTCCTCCTGGGGGATTGCAGCTGGGGTCTGCCCGCCCCAACTGCTGCCACCACTGATCACTACCTGCACAAGGCAAGTGGTGGGATAAGCCCCTTCTCCTGCCCCCTTCACCAGAGACTGGAGGGAGTGTGGAATAACTCCCCTCCCTGCCTCCTCACCTAAGGGGCCATGCCCTGGAGCAGCGAGGGGGCAGGGGCCTGACATGGTTTCCCTGGGAGCATGGGCCTCTTCCCAAGGGGGGGACTGTGCTGTGGGTGGGGGCAGGAATGGAGTTGGGGGGGGTCAGAGCTGCTGCAGACTGCAAGGGGGGAGTGGCAGCACCAGGGCTCAGAGGGGTGGCCATAGCTGCCCAAACCCTCCTACTGCTGCCACCACTTGTCCTGCACAGTCCGTGGCAACTCTCCCTGAGCCACCTACACCTGCAGCACAGACCCCTTGCTGAGAGAAGACTTGTGCTCTGGGACACCATGACATGGGCTGCTGCCTCTGTCAGGTTCATGCCCCTTTGCTGATCCAGCAGTAGGGGTGGGGTTGTGGCCAGCATGGCCCCTTAGGCAAGGGGGCAGGGAGGAAGTTCATTCCCCTCTCCCTCTGGCATCTGGTGAAGGGGGAAGGAGGGGACTTATCCTGCTGCTCACCCCATTCAAGGAGAGATCAGAAGTGGTAGTGGTCAAGGCTAGCAGACCCTGATGTGGTTGCCAGGGGGCAGAGGGAAGCATAACCTGTTGTCTCTGCCTCAGAGAGTGATGACGGTTGGTGTCTGGCTGTGCCCCTGCTCCCACCACTGCAGCGGTGAGGGGAGAATGCCAGGCTGACCCCAGCTCAGGTCTGTGTCAGTGGGACAGGGAGGGGGGAATTAAACCCCCTCCCTGGCCAGTTCACTCCAAGCTACTGCCAGGGCTGGCCATGTCCCCCAGCACAGCTTCCTTGCAGCCAAGGGATACTCTACTGCCCCTGGCTTCTGGCCTGAGCCACTGCAGGCATATGCCTGCATTTCTGAAGTTGCAAGTGAATGTCTATTCACTTCCAAAATAGTTCAATCTAGGCAGGTTAGACTAACCTGCAAAGATTGAATCAATTCAGGTTCCAGCTTTTTTAATGTCTGTCCCTAGCCATAAGGAACAGAATGAGGAGCAGGCTTTGCTCCCTAATTGCTGCCCCCCTCACTGAACCTGGCTTACATGGAGTCAGAAGGGGAACAAGCAAGGCAGCTTGTTTTTCTGGGCTACACTAGGCATGTATGGATAATGATAGAGTGCTTTTCTGGAAGGGGAGAAACCTGGGTTATGGTCCATGATGTCTGGTTTGGTTGTTTTGGGTTTTTTGCTTTTTAGTAATGACTATCTGATATTCAATAATGTCCTGGCACACACCACTGTCACCTCATCATAAATGAGTGAGAGCAATACCAAATGAATTTAAAAATGAACTTAAGAACCTAAGTTGTTTTGCACCTACCTGAACAAAGTTGATCTGGATTTTTTTGGGGGGGGGCGGGTGAATGGGGAATTGGGTAGAATTTAAGAGCCAGTGTTTCATTTAGACATCTATGAGAATTATTTGGACCTGGCCTGAGATCTGCAAAGAGGCCAAGGCAACCTGTCTCCCAGTGGACAGCCCTCAGTTAGATGCCCAAGTTCCCCTTTGATGTATATGGAAAATTAGGTTCCTAAAAATGAGATTTACAAAGTCAGCTGTTGAGCACAAGCCTCTGGATCTACTCAATAAGAAAAGCTGAGGAGAAGGATTGGACTAATATTTGAGGTCTCGTTCCTCAAAAATGGTTAGACCTCTTAGCCATGAACCCTCTCTGTGGATGTAGGCCAGGTCAGGAAAAAAAAAAAAAAAACCCCAAAAAAGTGCTTGAACCATGACCCTCAATACCCAACAGGCCAGTTGTTGGAGAAGTCACCAAGGATATGGGAGAGTAGTTTTCAAGCTCTCATGCTGATCAGGAAAAAAGGATTTGAATCTAGGTCTCCCACATACTGTCAACGTCCCCTAATACTGAGCTTTTAAGGCTAACAGGAAACAGAAACAGCAACACATGCAGTCAACCCCTCCCCCCCCCCCGGTTGCTGACTGGTGTTGGGGGGGCACATCTGGGGGAAACTGTTGCTCGGTGTGGGGGAAAAGCAGCCTCACCCCCTCACCACTGCCAATGCTTCCTGATGCAGCCAGTGAAGCCTGTGCCACACTGGGCTGTCCCGTGTCTCCAGCACCATCATTGCTGTTTCCAGGCTGCCTAGAGGCTGCTCTGCATTGTCATTAGTGCCCTGCTGGACAGCCTGGAGGCTGTAGTGATGGTGCTGGAGATGCAGGGCAGTCCAGTGGAGCAGAGGGTCTGCTGGCTGCACTAGGAAGCACTGGCAGTGGCAGAGAAATAGAAAAAAGGAGAGAAGAGAGAGAAAAAGAGAGAAAAGAAACAAGGGAAAGAAAAAAGAAGAGAGAAGAGAAAAAGGAGGCACAAAAGAGGGGAGAGAAAGAAGAGAGAAAAAGACAGAAAAAAGGAAAAGAGAGAGAAGATGAAGAAAAGAAAAAGACAGAGAGAAAAAGGAGAGAGAGAAAGAAAGAGAAGAGAGAAAAAAAGAAGAGAAAGAGGGTGTGTCCCTCTCCACCAATCTCTCCCACTGCTACTGGCTGTGACTCAGGCCTATTGGTCCAGGGCTCTATCCAATGGAGGGCAGCAGCAACACCCCAGCAGCAGCTGCCAGGACTGGGGCACTCAGGCCTCACCAAGAGTCCTGGAGTAGGAGAAGCTTGGGACTAGGACTGAGAGGGAGGGACTGGCTGGAGCTTGGGCAGGTGGAAGCCCCATCCCAACTGGGTGAGGCAGCAACAGGGTGCTGAGTGCTAGAGCTGGGTGCTCAGGGCAGGGTCCAGGTGGCATGCAGAGAAGCAGGCATGGGGAGAGGTACTGTGGGCAGGCTGGCCTGGCTGGGCCTTTGGGAAGGTGGCAGAGCTGGGCAAGGCAAGGTCCTGGGCATGCCAGGTTAGCCATGGCAGCAGTTCCTGGAGCCTAGAGGGCTCCTGCAGCATGGCCTTTGTCCCAGGGGTGACTTCTCTCCATTCACACTGAGCCCAGCATGCAGGGAGGCCAAGACCAGAGCCAGGAGCTGCCCCCCCAAGCCCAGTGCCCGGCATCCTACCCTGGCCAGGTGGTGTCCCTTTAGGAGCAGGGCAGTTGAGCCCCCATCCCTACAGAGGTGCATGGACTGGGACCCACCTTAGGTACCACTGGGCACCCCTGCCCACCATGACCTGAGCCCCTAGGGACCCACAACAGCCCTGCTTCCCACTCAGCCCCTGCCTTCCCAAGGGGCCAGCTGGGCCAGCTGAGCCAGCCTCCCCACAGTGCCTCCCCCTGCACCTGCTTCTTCCTGAACTGCCCAGATCCTGCCTGGAGAGCCCGGCCCTGGAGCTCAGTGCCCTGGTGCTGTCCCCACCCAGGTGGGATGGGACATCTGCCTGACTGAGCCCTGGCAGGGCCCAGGGCTACCAACTCATTGGGATCCTCCAGTGCAGAAGCCCTGCAGAGTGCCTGCTCAAGCCCTGTCCCTGCCTTGCCACAGCTTCCTCCAGGGACCAGGCTGGACTAGACAGTGCAACCTGGAGACAGGGGGTGGGGTCAGCAGAACATAGACTGCGTACCTGCCTGACTCCACCCCCACAGTGCTGGGACCTGTGGCAGCTTGGGACAGCCTAGAGCACCAACTTAAAAAAAAAAGTTAAACAATTTCCTTGCATGCCTCCTGGCTTGCCAGGGAAAATGTCTCTGCATGCCACTAATTGGCATGTGTGCCAGGGGTTGCCTATCCCTGCTGTATATAAACAATACAAACACACACAAATCAGGACAAAAATATTTTAAAAATAAAATTAAAATGTGTTATTGTGGATGTTTAATTTTTAGTATATGCTTTGGTGTTTTTTTTCCAGTTCCAAGATGAGAAATCCTCTTCCCGAAAGGAGTACTTCTAGGGGTAAGGGGAGGGACTTCTGGTGGCAAAGCTCATGGCTTAGGGGGTGGGACTTCCAGTCCCAAGATGGTGACCCAGAGGCGGAGCACCTGTCAAGGTGTTAGAAATGGAATATTGTTAGAAATGGAGTATTGTTAGAAATGCACAGCTTGCATCTTGTACCCGATAAGAAAGAAACACTGTCAAGGACTTTTTTCCTTTCCCAGCCTTGCCACAGCTTTTTTTATGCTAAATCGCAGACTCTCCCCCAGCTTCTCCCTAGCCTTTCTCATACAGATTACAGAAGCTGGAATTCAACTGACTGTGTCCTTGAAAGGGGGGGGGTTGAACTCTTGGTGACCTATAGTAGTCTCTGAGCATGCTTAATTAGCTGATGCATATTTACCTCTCCGCCCTGCATACTTAAATAGTTAATTATACTATACATGCGATGTATGTAGTGATGTAACCACATGTATGCTTGTATAAAACAGAAGTGAGCTGTAAGAGTTCCTGTTTCTGCACACGTGCCCAGGAGGGAAAAGATAAATACAGCCTGCAAAATTCCTTGGTGGGTTCAAAGTAATCTGAGTTTTTGACTCTGCTCTGACCCTATTTGCAAATACACCTTTTGTGCCATCTAATGAGTGTGTGTCTGTGATTTTTGTGGCCTCCAGAGAAACGAACCGCTTTATGCATCAAAGGGGTGGAGCTACCTTTGCATCCCTCGACAGCTCACCAAAACTCATAAGTGGCCCTCCAGCCAAAATAATTGCCTGTCCCTGGCTTAAGTAGTTTTGCTTTCATAGACATTGTGGGAAATAATTGCTTCAGCAGACATCTTAAATTCTGCCAGCTGCAGGTGCTTAGGTCTTGCACTTAGATCCACCCCACGTTGGGAAGTTGTGCAAAAGGAAAAGGCACTCAGCTTCTCTCTCTAACAACAATTAGCTTGTGAAGTAAACATCTTAATTTTGTAGAGAACAAAATTATGAGGAAATGTTACCTTAATTAACCGTTTTATAATCTTCAAAATTAAGTACAAAAGAAAACACTTTTTCTCTAATAGAACTAAATATCTTTGAGGATTAATCTTTTCAATTTTCAAAGAAAAGCCTCCTGGTGTAAGTATTTCTTATTAGAGTACAGCATGCAAATAATCTCACTCAACAATTCTTTTTTTTCCCCCAAAAACTGCCTGAAAAATTATTGTCCTTAAGTAACATTGTACTGAAATATTACACGGAAACAGGATAGGAGTACTCAGCTTACTGAAAATAACTTTTTTCCCTTAAAAGGAAGAAAAATCTTAATATTTTATTTACTCTTCATTTTTAGAACTTTGATAGAACTGGTGTGCTTAAGATAAAACTTTGGTTATTATGGTTGGCTAACTGGATCACAGTGGTAGGAAAAAAATTACAAAAAAAAAATCTTACTAATCAATGGAGGAAATACATGCAAGTAATCTCACCGCAGAAGGATCTTCATGGGGGAAAATGTACTAAGGGCTTCACTGATAGCTCATTAGAATTAGGCATGATAGAAGACTATTGGAAAGCTATCTCCCTTTCATTGGGAAGAGAAACTGGGTCCTTGTAAACCTAGGAGAGTTTTAAAGACAAAAGCATGAATGCCTTTTTTCATGTAGCAATCTAAATAAATAAAGTTACTGAGAGTGGAGCTACCATACAGATAGGGTGATATAATTTTAGTGTGGTGGGTTCATAGTATACAGTGGTTTTTAAAAATCTCTGAGTTTCCCCCATAAGAAGCAGGCTGAGCAATGTATGCATATAGTTAATAAAAGTCAGGAAGGCCAACCGCACCTTGGCATGCATCCACAGATGCATCTC
>NW_017728931.1:96855622-96900238 GCF_001723895.1 Crocodylus porosus | reverse complement strand
GGGGGTCGGACTAGATGATCTACTCAGGTCCCTTCTGACCCTAGAAACTATGAAACTATGAAGTGTAAGTATGTGTTCTGAAAATGAGATGAAGTCTTAGGAATATGGAGATGGTATAACATGGGACTGAAAAAACAGACTGGAATGTGAAAGACAACACATAACTGGTAACAGAATCTGAGATAAACATATGCAAAAATGGTGATTGGTAAAGAAGCCTCCAGAAGCTTCCAGGCTTTGGTCAAAGTTCTTCCAAGTGACCAAAAGAACTGGGGTCAGGGTATTAGGCATGTGCTCGTAGCAAAAAGACATGTAAATAAGTGAAATACATAGGCAATTCCATGCTAATGAAACAAACTGTAAACAGAGGCGGACCTTAAAATGGGAAAGACTAAGGGTGGAACAAAGGAAGGACAAAGGTGGAGTAAATGTTAATTATTGTAAACCAATGTGTATAAATATGGAAAGAACTAATGTTCAGGGCTGCTCCCCAGTTTTTTAAAGCTCACACAAAGCTGTCTCCATTTTGAATAAGAATGTTAATGAGCAATGCATGCAGATGATGCATGATGGCATCAATCCGTTGTCTCCTTAGTTGTTTGGTGTCTCATAGAGTCGGGGTCTAACACTCACCAGTTCATTACCTGTTTTAAAAGAATACTGTCACGAGACGGGGTCCTTAAGGAGGGCCCTGATCTCCCAAGGCCCCCTTACCGTGCCAACTTGGCCCAATGGGCACCCTCAATTCTTGCCCGCCATGTCTTTGATGGTATGAATGATAGGGAGGCTGCCTCTAAGTCCTCTTGGACATGGTCGAGATTGATACTCAGGATCCTGTGGGTCCCCAGACCACTGGCGGGTCTCGCTCCAGGATGGATGTCACAATGGGAGTTTTGGGGCACCCTAGCCTTATGGGCTACGTGTTGCTCCAACCACCCCAACCCTTTCAGATGGTAACGACAGTGCTTTGGTCTGGGTCTCACTCTGTGCCTCACAGGGCCAGGGAGAGCCCAAGCACCAGTCTCACTCTGCACCTCCCTGGTGCTCAGGCTTTCCACCACCCAAATGCTGCACCCTCTCTGGTGCTGGGGTCGGTGCACCCTGAATGTTGCACCCACTCTGGCACTGGGGTCAGTGCGCCCCAAATGCTGCTCCCTCTCTGGTGCTGGGGTCAGTGCACCCCAGCATGCTGCGCCCTCTCTGGCGCTGGGGTCCCCACACTGCTGTGGGTCCCCTATGAGGCCTCCTCCTTCCCCTTATAGCCTCACCCAAACCACTTATCTTATACAGCAGTAAACAAAACACAAGCCCCTGGGCTGCAACATAAATTCAAGCCCTCCGGCTACAACATCATTCAAACCATACCGGGGAATACTCCAGCACTCAGCAGTGTCAGAAGCTGCTCCTGCAGTCAGGCCTCTCCCCATTACTTGCTCTGGGAGAGCTCCTTTCCCCTTGGCTGTTGGCATCAGTCCTGGAGTTTATGTATGAGCCAGGCCCTGCCCTCTCCGGTCAGCTGACCACTGGCAGGTATGGGCCACTAGCTCATTCTGGCTGCCTTAATAGCCAGCAGCTGGGGCTTTCAACTTACTGTTAGGGCTTTTCCCCTAGCAGTTTCAGCTCTGTAAAGGAGCAGGGCACCCTAGTGCCCTGTGACAATGCTATCATAATAGAGACAACTCATTAAGATAAATAGAATTCCCTGTCAGTACAGTAAAAGCTCTGTTAACCAGCACCTCACAAGCCGGCATGTTCTATTAACCCGCATGCCAGCTTGTAAGGTAAAGTGAAACCAGAAGTTCCCACCATGGCACTTCCGGTTTCTCCAAGCCCCCACTACCCAAGGCAAAGCAGCCTGTGCTGCTGAGCCCCAACAGCCCAGAGCATAGCAGGCTGTGTGGGACGTACCTCCCTGTCCCTCAGGGCCCACGGGAGAGTCAGTGATGCTGTGGGAGGGGCAGCAACACCCTGGACATAGCGAGAGAAGCTGCGGCCCCAACAGGCAAGGACACCTGTTCAGGGAGCTCAATTAACCGGCATATTTTGTTATCCGGCATCCCCCATTCCCAGGGGATGCTGAATAACAGAGCTTTTACTGTACCACTCAAAATCATCACCAATGTGAATGAAGGGAGAAATGTTCTTGTAGACCATCCTACAGGATAATGGTTTCAAAAACAGACCAGTAGGAAATATACTTAAAAAAGTCGGCACCTATACACGAATGTGGAGGCTTCTCCAGTGCACTGGAATTCCAGTGTGTTAGAGTGAACTCAAGAGTTTTTCCAGCCTACGGCAATTGCTGTGTTCCAGCATCCTCCTGCATCTTATGCATCAGTATCCCCACACTTAAAAATGGTGGTGGGGTGCTTGATCTAAAGTTTGTTGAATGAGCTTTAATTCAAGTGCCCCCACCATCACTTTTTAAACATGGGAATGCTGATACATGAGACACAGTGGCAGTTTAATTGAAGTGTCTTTCAGAGCTGCCCTAATTGAAGCACTATCCCCTTCCACTACCCATAGAGCACATGTAAAAGTGCCTAAAAAGTCCAAGAACAACACTTTGCACACTGAAGATAATGTTGAAATTTCTTCTACCATAATGCTGAGGGGGTATCTTATACTGGCCAAAACAAACTTACCATATCCTACTTCCCATAAATTACAGAGCATGTGCAATTTAGACATTCATTGAAGGTACACCCGTCATACTACTACTTACCCTTCATTCAAGTCTGATTAGAATTTAAGATATTTAATATTTAAACAAAATGTCTCTAAATACTGTACTTAAATTTTAAAAATGTAATTCCCGTAAACAGAGCTGTCCATGGGACTTAAAAAAATCTTAAATATTTCCATATTTTTCAATCTTAAATATATTTCATATTTGTCCTCCGTCTATGGGAGCTGTAGCTACATATGCTTCACATTACCATATTATTTAAATGAAACATATTCAGAACCATAAAGCAGGTAATTTTTCCCTCATACAGCAATAAGTCAAGAACACATTCAACCATATAACCATTCACACTGTAAAGAACAAAAGAACCACTGCTGCTCACCAGAGTCCCTTTTGCACACACTTAAATGCATTCTATTCATCCCATTCCTTTGCAATATAGGGAAGATCAAGCAGATACTTTTCACTGCTCACACACCAAAAAGGCACACATAGCTAACACTTGGCTTGGAGAACAAAAAAGAAGGAATTTGTCTGGACTGATATTCAAAAGGCAAACTAAGACCTCCGAGATACACATGGCAGTTTCTGTAACATCTGACCTCTGCTCTATGAGAAGGTAAAATAAAATCTGTTGCCAAAGTACAGGAGTACATGTGGTATTTTGAGCCAGGACTATATATCCAAGGAGTAGGCAATCTGCTGGGGGCACTACATTTCTCACTTTCATCATCTTAATGCAACAGGCTCCAGAGAGTCCAGTCTAAAGATACTAGTCTCCACTGAAGATGGTATCCAGTTCAGGAATCACTATAGGAATAGATTTAAAAAATCTGTAGTGTTTTGTTCAGATGGAAAGTTAATTAATAGCATGGAAGGCCAGACTGGTGAAGTGCTGCATACCAATCAGAAAGGCTGGTTTGAAGTGGAATACTCACTATGTCAGATTGTGGGCTATACATTAATTGCAGTGTGTCTGAAATCTGTCTCATCAGAGTTAACTTCCTTTTTTTCTCAATGCATTGCAATGGCTCAAGCCAACTCCTGAGCTTGCATTTCAAATGTATATGTTACCACATGTTTGTTCTGAACATTCCATTATTTACATTTTTGTTGGTCATCTTCCTTTGGTTTGTGGGTATTAATTCATAACAACAATTACCTATACATGCTTGGTAGATGCATTGTTAAATATAACTGGCAAGCAGAGTGCCACTGAGCAGATTTTTTTTAATGGAAATTCTGAGTATTGTCACAATTTCAGAAGGCCTAACGTGCACAACACTGTATATAATTTATCTAATTCTAATATACAATTTACTATTTTAAATAATTAATTAGGGCTAGATCCAGTAAAAAACTTAGGTACATACTAGACCCTACAATACCCAAGCTTTGGGTACCTGGCACCTAGAAGGGAATCCCCAAGTAAAGTACCTTCGTTCCCTATATAATGCATGGAAAAAGGTAGATGCATTAAGTCAGTCTAAAAACCCCTACAATGAGATGAGAGTGGTTTAGAGTTAACAAAGAGGAAATGCTAAACACAAGTGTGTGTCTGAAATACTGCCCTTACCAGGAGGGACAGGATCAATGATTACCAAGTTAACTTCCTAAGTCAGGACTTCAGGCAGGACCCCCTCCACACTAGAGGTCTAAAGTGTAACCTCTCCTCCTGAGAATGTGTTCTTATATCTCCTTTGAAAAAAATAACCAAGGCTCAGTTTTCTCACTTGAAAGTGATCATGTCTACTTTTATAAAACAGTCTAGTGCTTAAAGCACTTACCCAAGAAGTGGGAGGCCCCGAAAACATTCACATCTTTACTGCTCATCTTCCAAGAGACCGTTCTAACTTCTTGTAGGTTATATGCTAGGAAGTCTTCTCTTCCAGTAGAAGCTATATTACAATTCTGGAAAGAACGCAAACTTCTGAGGGTGAAAAAGCCTATGATTGGTTGCATACACATGTACAAAGTCAACTTAAAATAAGGTGACTTAAGCTGACTTAAATTAAGCCACGTTGAAGCATACACATATACAACTACTTAACATGGGGGCAGCCATCTTCAGAGCTAAGTTGACTTAACTAATGTGACCCAAGATAATACACCTCTGAGTTGGTGTATAATCTTGTACCACATTTAAGTTGACTCTGCTCTATATACGTTTGTACAGTCTGACAATTAAGTTGACTTTAAAAAGTTAAGTTGGCTTAATTTGACAGAAAGTTAGTACATGTGTACACACCCAAGTACTCTAAAGGACATTCAGTTGGGAGCAGAGTCCTGAGTTTTTATATGTTATATTTACCACTGTATGACTGTTGCTTAGTGCTCTGACTATTAGGCTATAGAATCAAGTTTCCTCTTGCTAGTTAAGTCTTTCTTACTTCAGAAATCTTTCAATCTTTGCTGTACAACAGCACAATGTCAATAGAAGGGGTAGAGCAAGGGCAGGCAAAATATCCAGCCTACCAGACCATTCTATCCAGCCCATAGGGCTCCTAAAAAATTTAGAAAATGAGTATTTATCTGCCCCTGGCTGCACGTCAAAGATGATAGGAGCCAGGGGCAGTAGGACCCAGGGAAAGCCGCTGGCAGAACCAAGCCTCTGCAGAAGCAAGGCCCACTTGGCTCCACTCCGCATCCCTCCCCACAAGCTGGAAGCCCCTGCCTGGCAGAGGGTTTTGGCCTGGGCCCCTAGGGCTGTTTCCGCCTCCCTTCACTGGAGAGGGAAACACAGATGATGGAGTGGGGGGGCAAAGAGGCAGGAGAGGACCACGGGTGACCACCTCAGTCCTCAGGGTCAGGCTTGGCCAGCTCCTGCAGTCTTGGCCTGCAACCAGGAACCATGTGGTGCCAGAGAAACAGGCAGGGGGTGATGGAGAACAGCGGCAGCTGCCGGCAGGCAAGTGAGGAAATGGCTGTGGCAGGCAAAAAGAAGGAGCAGCAAGTGCACACGTGGAGCATGGAGCTCATGTCGGTGCACTGAGGCCAGGGCCAGGGGAGACCCAGGGTGAGGCAGAAAGACTGCAGCCTGGCCCAGCTCCATAGACCCCTGCTGGCCCATGACCCACATTCCTGCCACCCTGCTCTGAGACCCACTCACAGCCCCACACTCCTGTTGCTGCACTCTATGCACCCATTCACATCCTGGGCACACAGTGGGGCTGGGGCAACTCTGTAGTGGGACCGCCTTTCTAGGCAGTCTGGGCTGCAGCAGCTCCTTTGCTGCTGCTGGCCCCAACCCCATAGTAGCAGAGGGGACCAGCACACAGCCCCAACCCTGCAGACACCACACCAGCTCTGGACACCCTGTCTGGGCTCAGCAGCAGCAGCACTGGACAAACTGCTGCTCAATTGGGGTGAAAGGCGGCCCCTCTCCCTCACCCATGCTTCCTGGTTCAGCTGCCCAGAACCCACATGGGGCTGTCCTGTGTCTCTTCTGGGTCTCTACTGCCCCACAGGGCAGCGGTGACAGTGCAGAGCACCTTCAGGGAAGCCCAGAGGTGATAGTGACAGAGCCACACTGCAACCTGGCACAGGCTATGGGCAGCCGCACCAAAACTGGGGATGTGCCACTTTTCCCCTGAGCCTAGCAACATTTTTTGCCTGGCACCATTGCTGCTTCTGCTGCTGCTCAACACAGATGGGTGAACCCAGAGCCAGCACAGGGTGTGCAGGGTTGGAGCTGCATGTGCTGGTCCCAGGACTGGCAAAAACAGGAGCAGCTGGAAGGAGCCATCCCAGCCCTACTGCATGCCCAATGGTGGCAGGACACTCCACAGCCAGGCAGTGTGGAGTGGGTGTGAGGTGGGCTGTGGCTATGCATTGTTGGCAGTGGCAAGGATACACCACAGGGCTTGTACACTCTGGGTTGTTGCGGGGTGGGCGTGGGTGCTGATCAGCTCAGGGAGGCATGCACAGGGCTCTCCCATGCACACCTACATATTCTCAAATTCTCCACTGCAAGCCCCACAACCACACCCTCTCACACATACAATCTCACACCCCAAAAATTCTGTACCCCCACACACACTGGCACACCTTTGGAGGAAGCCCCACTCATTGCTTCATGCACACTCCCCACCACACACATGCACCCACACACACACCCAGCCACCCTCCCCCTCCATACACTTCCAGCCCCCACAAACACCATACCCACCCACCACATACACACCCACAGCTCCCCAAACTGCACACCCACCCACCCATACCTCCAACACCCCACCACATCCCACACAATATACAGGAGTGGGACTTCATTCTGAAATATTATGCAATCACTTATGTATATACAGCACAAATACACACATCAGGACAAAAATATTAATTTTAAAATTAAATTAAAATACATTATTATGGATGTTTGATTTTTAGTATATAATTTGAGGGGGTTTTCAGGTTCTAAGGTGGAAAACCCTCTTCCCAAAAGGAGCACCTACAGGGGCAAGGGGAAGAACTTCTTGTGGCAAAGGTAAGAGGTTAGGGACAGGACTTCTGGTCCCAAGATGTCAACAGGACAAGCTTGTCAAGGGGTTAGGATACCCTTGTGACCCGCAACAGCTCACCAGAACTCATTAACCAGCCCTCCACCCAAAATAACTGCCCATCCCTGCGGTAGAGAGTACCTTCCTGCTGCTTACTCTACAGTCTCAAGGCTAAGGCATTTTGTGGGGAGCTGGGAATAATGGGTTTTACTTTTCTGAGGCTGAAATTGCAGTGAATCTAGATCCTGAATTGCGCAGATGGGGCATTTCTGAGGAGGTTCAGAAACAGAGTCTGTGGTCTGTTGGACAGCTTTAAAATGAAAAAGATTTTAAGCCCAGTGAGTTTAGGGCTTCAAGACTCCAATGGCAGGTGACTGGGATGTGTGTTGAATCAGTTTTGGATTCAAATCCACTATGTCCTCCTTTAGCCCCCAGTGCCTAAACTAAATGTTCCTAAATCTACTGAAGTGACCTTGCTAATTCAGAAAGCCAATTTGGTCTTACTATGAATTTTGATTATTTCAAGAAGATATTTAACAACGGTGTTAAAATTCTCTTCATCAAGCATGGAACAATTGTGAGAAATCATTTTAGCATGACCTTGGTAGCTACTAGCTTCATTACTTTTGATTTTTCATACCGGTTATAGTTTAAGATTACCTAAAATCATGACAGATAACAGAGTAATTGACCAGGGCTATCATTACGTTGCAACACTGATTACCAACGATAATCTGTCTGAAGATATAGAGACTTCTAATCATACAATACTTGAGTCTGTTTTGATTAGATACTTCAGACAATACAGGATAAAGGAGAAAACTAAATATGAAATGACAGCCTAAAAAAATGCAATCCCGTTAAATGCAGGTTCACTAAAATGAGCTTCACTTACCCATGCTGCAATTACTTTTCTGTGCAATGGAATCTCCTTTCAGTAAACCCTAGTTGAAAAATTGTGAAAGGTTTGACAGATGAGTTGGTGAGGTAATTACTTAGTTCCTTTCCATCCCACTAGCTCTTTATCTGATAAATGAAGGCTTAAATTCTGAATTCTACAATTCTAATCTCAGTAGCACAATCAATTACAGTAAAATGCCAATATATATATTTTTTTTCAGCCTGGCCAATTTAAGGACCACCCTCCCCTTGCCCCCGCCACCCGTTGTTTATTGTTTAGGTGAACGGATAGGATTTGTATGATAAATTTATCCACTCAGTGAAGAAAAAGGAATATAAGTAAGTAAGAGATGCAGTTTTATCTAATATTATTACCATCTATAAAGAAACCTTTCCAATTTTTAAGGAAGAGTATAGTATAATGTGAAGTTTAGGAAGAGATATGATTTCTCTATAAATACATCAGGGAGTTAACAACAGGGAGACGGAAGAGCTATTTAAGGTAAAAGACAATGTTGGAACAAGAATAAATGAGTATACATTGGCCATGAATAAATCTTGGAAATTAGAAAAAGTTTTCTAACCATGATAGAAATAAGATTCACCAACAATTTTCCAATAGGATACAAAATAGAACTTGCTACATTTATTAAATGGTTACATGATGTGGTTGCTATTAGCAGCAAGAAACTGGGCTCTATGACCTGGGAGGCCCCCTCCAGTCCTCTGTTCTTATAGGTATATATGTTTTTATAAATGACAGATTCTAAGCCAAACATTACCTTTCTATTATTTAAAAGAAGGAAAGTCATCCAGCTACCTTTCTGTAACCTGGACAAGCTGTCTAGACAAATAAGCAGCTGAGATGAGGGCTGCAGGTGGCAGACCTGAGCTGCAGCGAGAAAAATTGAACAACTCATTGAGGGGCAGAGTTGCGAGTCACAGGAGCACCCTAGTGGCATGGGTGGTTCTGAGCCCTGCCAGGGCTGAACATAAGACAGGCAGGTGGACAATTAAGAGCCCAAGAAGGGCAATAACTAGAGACCATAGTCCAAGAGGGACAAGACAGAGGCTGGGACCCATAAACTGAGGTCCAGCATGGTGGGCTTAGGCTAATGGAGGAAAGGGGCAGATACTGGGAAAGCCAAGACCCCAAGAAGGGAGTGGAGACCTGAGGAGGCCTGACATTGTCTTGGGACAAAGTGGCCCAGCAAGATAATAACAGGTACCATCTGTGAGGCCTGGGCATGGTTATAGGGCTGGTCAGAGGCGATGAACACACTTTATATGGAAATTTTCAAGAGCAGATTAGACAGATACGAGGCTAGGAATGATTAATCAGGGCTGATCTTGCCCTTTTTTAGGAAGTTATACTAAATGTCTTTGTGAGGTCTCTTCCAGCTCTACTTTATAGTTTCATAGTTGGTAGGGTCAGAAGGGGCCTGAGCAGATCATCAAGTCTGACCTCCTGCCATTGGCAGGAAAGAATACTGGGGTCAAATGACTCTGGCAAGGTGTCTATCTAGCCTCCTTTTGAAGACCCCCAGGGTATGAGCGAGTACCACTTCCCTTGCAAGTTGGTTCCAGATCCTAGCTGCCCTGACTGTGAAGTCGCGCCTCCTGATATCTAGCCTGAATCTATTCTCCATCAACTTATGGCCATTATTCCTTCTTACTCCCAGTAGTGCTTGGGGGAACAGGGACTCTCCCATTGCCTGCTGGTCTCCCTTGGACCCGCTCATGATGCATCTATGGATGCATGACAAGGTGCAGTTAGCCTTCCTGACTGTATCCCCACATTGGTGGCCCATGTAATGACTTCAAGATCCTTTTCTGTCTCTCTGCTGATGAGAAGGGAGTTCCCCAGCTCATAGGTATGCTGCTGGTACTTTCTCCCTAGGTGCAGTACCCTGCACTTGTCAGTATTGAATCCCATCTTATTATCATCCACCCACCCCTGTAACCTGTCCAGATCCAGTTGGAGCCTGTCCCTCCCTTCTAGCATGCCCACTTCCCCCCACATCTTAGTGTCATCTGAGAATTTGAACAAGGTGCTTTTCACCCCCTCATCCAAGTTGCTGATGAAGATGTTGAACAGTGCAGGCCCGAGGACCAAGCCCTGGGGGACTCCACTGCCCACATCCCTCCAGGTCAAAAATGACCCATCCACCACCACTCTCTGGGTGCAGCCCTCCAGTCAATTGGCAACCTATCTGACTGTGTAGGCATCAACACCACAATCTCCTAATTGTTTCATGAGAAGGGGTAAGAGACAGTGTTGAAGGCCTTCCTAAAGTCCAGAAAGACTACGTCCACCGCGACACCTGTGTCCAAGGTTTTTGTGACCTGGTCATAGAAGGCCACCAGGTTGATCTGACAGGACCTGCCTCTAACGAACCCATATTGGTTGTCTCCAAGCATACACTCCCCTGTTTGCCCCTTGCAGATATGCACCTGGATAATTTTCTTAAAGAGCTTCCCCCAGGACCAAGGTAAGACTAACAGGCCTATAATTTCCTGGGTCCTCCTTCCTCCCTTTTTTGAAAATAGGGACCACATTGGCCTTTTTCCAGTCCTCTGGCACCTAACCATAGCACCATGAGTGCTCGTAAAGCTGTACCAGGGTCCTGCAATGACTCTGCTAATTCCCTCAGCACTCTGGGGTGGAGATCATCAGGATCTGCTGATTTGAACACATCCAGTCCCACCAGAAGTTCCCTGACTAGGTCCTCTCTGACCCTGGGGCTGGCTGTGCCTCCCATCAGGGATCCCACTGGGGGGAGGGTGGGATGACCTGGTCCCTGCTCAGAAAAATGTAGGCAAAGAAATTGTTAAATAAGTTAGCTTTGTCATCTGGTGAGAACACCAGATTTCTGAGCATGTCCTGCAGAGGCCCCACGTTACCTGGAACCTTCTTTTTACCCCCTATGTATTTAAAAAAGGATTTTTTGTTATCCTTGATCTGGGTTGCTAGTTCCAGTTCCATCTCTACCTTGGCCTTCCTAACAGCTGCCCTTCAATCCCAAGCAATGGAGGTATAGTCCTCCCTGGTGATGGATCCTCCCTTCCATTGGGAGTACACCTCCTTTTTAGCTTTGAGGCATTCCTGGATGCTTTTGGTGAGCCATGGGGACTTTTGAGCACTCTTGCCCCCTGTGATCCATGTTGGCATTGCCACCCTTTGGGTTCGGAGGATGGTCTCCTTCAGGAACAACCACTCTTCTTGGACTCCCAAATCCTCACCCCTCTGGGACCTCAGTGCCTCCCCAACTAGTCTCCTTAGCTCAGTGAAATCCACCTTCCTGAAATCCAGGACTGCTGTCTTGCTGCAGGCCTTTGCTGCCCTGTGCTGGATGATGAATTCCAATAGGCAATGATCTCTATCACCCAGGTGATCAAGCACCTGCAGTCCCCTCACCAGGTCATCACTTGTGGCCAGGACCAGGTCTAACAAGATATTTCCCCTGGTGGGACTGTGCATCTCCTGGCTTAGATGGGGGTCCTGTAACATGGCTAGGAACCTACGTGAGCAGTCAGACCTGGCTCTTCACAACAGATGTCCGGATAGTTTAGGTCACCCATGATGACCACATCCTTTGACTTAATTGTCTCTGTGAGCTGACCTCAGAATTCCCAGTCTAGCTCTTCTCCCTGGTTGGGTAATCTGTTGTAGACCCCCACTGTTAAGTCCTTTTCCCCCCAACCCCCTTGTATTCTGACTCAGACCACTTCAGTCTGCCCCTCCTCTGACCCAGTGCTGCTCGTTGAGGATGTGAATTATTCTTTGACATAGAGTGCCATACCTCTGCCTTTCCTCCCTGTACTATCCCTCCTGTACAGCCTATAGCACTTATGTTCACTGCCCAGTTGTGCGTTGTATCTCACCACATTTTGGTGATCCCCACTAGGTCTGGGTTTGTGTTGGCTAGCAGGAGGGCAAGTTCCTCATGCTTGTTCCCCATACTACAAGCATTAGTGTATAGGCATTTAAGGCCTCCTGAAAGTGTATGCACTGCCCCCCTAATCCCAGGACTATCCAGGCCCCTGTCTCTTACCTGGGTATTTCTTGTGCTCATCGTCAGTCTTGGCTGGGCTGTTCTTGTGGGTGACACTTGGTTTGGTGTTCCAAGGCTCCCTCCGACCTCATCCTCCCCTTCCCCCAATGAGCCTAGTTTAAAGCCCACTGGAGGAGATCAGCCAACCTGAAAGAGAACACACAATTACCTTTGGGAGAAGAGGTGAAGCCCATCCCACCTGAATAGAAATGTAGCTGTCCCTCCACCTGAATAGAAAGGTGGCTTCCCTCCCAGGAAGTTAGTTCTAAACTTTGAGTGGAAAAGGAATCAAATGGGGATGTGAAAGTACCCCTAAACCTCTTCTGGATCCACTGGGGGTGGGCATCTGGGGTACAAGCCCTGGGCAGAGACTTATATAGGATAGTTTCATGACATTGAGGGAGCACCCAAAATCCTGTCTGCTCAGCATTTCCCCTAATGGTCCCGCTGCCTACCACAGTTGTTTTTCTGAACAGTTTCTCCATACCTCTCTTTGCATCATCCCAGGCCTCCCGGCTCCAAGTCCTGATAAGCTGCTTTGATTTCTTCTTACCCATTGTACCAAATTTGTAGTTTGTCTCTGAGCATACAAGTATGCATCACATGGTGGCATAGATAAATGGAGTAGTCCTCAGCACACAGCAGTGGAAGATGGGATACTGCTGAGAGGAGGGAAGAGAGAAGTGAGTGCCAGAGGGAAACATTAGGCACATTAGGGGCACAACAGAATCAACTAGGTTTGGAAAATGCTGGTCCAGAGTGCAACTCTCACTAGTTATGCCTAGTGTATAATTCTTTGAATCCATTTCCTTTCCTGGCAAAATAGACTAGTACTGAAGGAACTTCATGTTGAAAGACTGAGCTGGAGTTAGACTGGCTGCTACAATAAATTGCTATCAAACGGTTAAAGCACATACTAGACCAGTACACTCATTCATTTTTTTAATAAATAGCTTATGTTTTTATTTAAAAATTCAAATTAACAGCCTGTTTTTCCTGAATCTCCTATTTTTCTTTGATTTATTCACATTCTTGAAGGTAAACATTTGCATACATTTACAGAACCCAAAAGCCCCTGAACCTTCAAGCTGAGAGTGGATACAGTCCTGATTACTTTCGACTAAATATTTCAGATAGTATAAAATAATTATATTTCAGAACTTCACAAAGACTCCATATAATTGGAACAAAAACTGGCACACAACATAGTTTTGAGATGCTTTGCATACAACTTTGATTAAATACTAATTTGGCCATATAGGATGATATAGGAAGCATATTCTGAACACATAGGGCTAGAGCTTTTATTGTTGTTGAGCTGGGAGGTTTCTAGAAAAGTAGGCCAAAATATTAGTTCTCTCTCAGGGGCTATGCGTCTGATCCACAGTTTCAAATGAGGTGCCTACCTGAACAAAGACACCTAATAATCAACAATAAGTTCTTAGCATAGCACCTATGTTGTTTCTTGAACAACGCCGAGATGGAAGTGGCACCCACCTTTTACTCAGTGGTCCTAATGTTTAGAGCACACATATAAGACCTGGGAGACCCAGGCCCTTCTCACACTCAGAAGACTCAGACTCCTTCCAGGAGTGTGCCCCAACCATCAGTCTTGCCAAGTCTAAGTCTGCAAAGGCAGGTATGGAGGCTCTCCACAGCTCTCATTGAATGGGATCACTGAACAGCCAACTTGGGTTCTAGGCCCTCCTCAGCTTAAAGCCATTAAAATCCACAGCTCCCACCTAAAAGGGACACCTGAATCACTGAGCTAGAAACAAGGATGGGATGGGATACTTTTCACATGCCTTGTGTAAGCTGTGCCACTTTGTAGAAAGAAATGCGAGGTCCACGGTACCAGAGAAATCTCAAACAAGAGGAAGCCTAAGCCCATTGCCCAGTGATGAGAACTCTTCTGAGTACCAGGAGTTCTGCCTTAGTCCCTACTTCCCAACACTGTGTATATATTCTATTTAATGTCTGTTGAATGTAAAATATAAATGCTATCTTAGGTAGCAGGGACCAGAACCCAGGGCACCCACCTTTCTATTTTCTGTTGTTACTGTACAATGGAATATGTGCATTCTTGCTCATCCTCTGACACTAGTCCTATGGTGATGCTTAGTTCCTTTCTATATCTTGACTTTATTGTCAAAGCAAGACTTTTATTGTAGTTAAAGAGATGTAAAATAAGAGTTTACTCAAGTTAGATGAGTTACACTAATGGGGCTGAAATTCATTCCAAAAGTATAATAGATTTAGATTGTCCTTAATATAAAAGGCAGAATATTTTCTATCATTCCAATCATAGGTATGTGATTTCTTGCCTCATGAAATGTGGCTGTCTTGGGACCAGCATCAACAGTGGCTATAACACCACCCTAGGGTCTGAACTAACCCTGCCTCCTGACTCCTCACTCTGGCTCCTTTCTACTACCTCACCTACCATGTCTTGATATAATTTATAGATTGCTTTTGTATGCTGCCCCCAGAGTCCTTGAGTGAGCCTACTGGATTAATAGGCATCCTACCTCAATTGACTTAACAGGAAACCCTGATCTCACTCATGCCAATGGACGATAAGCTTGCTGACCAATACTCCATGGCTTGCTGGCATCTCTCACTGACACTGATCATGGCGGTACTAGCCCTAATTATGGCCTCCTGGTCCTAATCATGCCTTAAGGGCACTAATAGTGGCCTCCAGCCACCCCATAGCTACACATCCATGCTTCTCAGGTCTTATTCTGTTTCATACACCAAGCCCTGTATCTCCATCTTCAAATCCACTAAGCAGGGCTGCTCTAGCTCACCAAGTTTCAAACCCTGGAAAAGGAGCTGCCTTTGTCTTGGCCCACTGGGACCCAAACCCTCTCAAGGTTCATCAGCCTACTAACTGCTGGGTTTCTACCCACACCACCCACAGGTCTCCCTGGCCCCTCCAGAGTATTACATACCAAGTGTTCTTCAGTGCCCTGTGGCCTTCGAATGTCTCTGTAGCCTGAAGCCAAGCCTTGAGTCAAATAAATCAAAACTGTAAGTTAGAGACCAGTGGGTGTATGTTTAAAACTTCGGTTTCTATACTGCTGCAAAGCCCTACTCTCATCCACTGGCTCCCTCCCAGCCTTCAGGACACCTTCCCTGGCCTGCAGCTTCTTTTCTCTGACAGCTTCCTGAGATCATAGCCAAACCACCTGCTGTGGCCAAGGGTCTGTGCTTATATTCCCCAGGAGCACCTGCCACTTCCCTTGCACCTTTCTTGGTCATGTGTTCTCCAAACCTGCACAGAGGTTTCTCTTTAGCCTTAATCAACCTAGTCCTCCTGCACTGAAGTCTCCATTTAACTGCCCTAACCAGAGCTCTGCCATATTGTAGTGCAACTCGTTCCCAAGTAGTCATCTGTATGCTCTTCTCTTTCCACTGCCTCCTCTGCTTAATTCCTGGCAGCTAGCTCTGGTCCAACTGCCCACTACTTGCAGACCTACTGTGCTAACCTTTTTCTCCCTTTAAGTAACAGGAGTACTGGCTTCCTGTTACAGTGGCCTGTAGCTTTCTATTCTTCTTGGGCCAGTCAGCAGGAAAACTCCTGCACTTATGAGTCTCATTTTTTGGTTGACATTTTCATTGTTCCATTGTTTCCAGTCACACAAAGCTTTCATGCCTACAGTTGATTTTCCAGCAGTTTTATTGTATAGCGTGAATGGTTATAGCTAACTTACCTATCAACTGAGTCAGTTTAACTATTAATGGAAGCCACTCCACTTTTATTTGTTCATCTAAGAATGTGATTTTTAATGGACGTTTATTTTCCTGTTTTAAAAGGGCTGGTGATTACAAGAACAGTTGTTAAAAACAGGTAAGGCCCATATGATCAGAGGTGTTGAAAATTAAGTAGTCAATATAAAATTACAATTTCTCAGATAACTTAGACCACTTTATGCTTTGGTTGTTTTTTTTTTAAATCAATTTAACTTATTCCTTGAGGTTTCTGAACAATTTCTGTTGCAGAGGCAGCTTATATTAGATAAAGAAGCAAACAAAAGAGAAATGTAGGCGTGTTTCACCCCATACAGTGGGCTACAATGGTTCAAAGTCATTGCCTGCTTTTGAATACTGCTTGCTTAAGGAAAAGGAGGAATCTAATTAATTATCCTTTAGAACCAATGTTATTTTTTTCATTCTACTATGTATCATTTAAAAATGTTACTTGAAAATTGGAACTGGAATTGAATATAAAGTTGTTATCCTGAAAAACCCTGAAGAGACTTTTCTTCTGAAAAGGCTAGGTTTTATGAAGGGGTGAGTTGGAAGAGAGTTATGGAGCAAGTTTGAACAATATATTACTTGTTGCTTTTTTATATTGATAGCATTAACATCTACACTCTTATCTGAGTGTGGATTAGCATTAGTATAACTTGGGGTGGGCAAGGAGGGCACCAACTTCGAATGGGCATGCCAGAATGACACCTAAAAGTTGCAGGCAGCAGTGCTCAAGACAGCCTTTAGCTGCTTGAGGAGGAGATGTTGGTGCAGCCAGCAGCTACGGGATTGCCCCCGCTTCTTTTCAGACAATGAATTGACCTATTTGGATTACAGCTGGTGATGACATTCAGCCACCACTGCAGTAGGGGTACACGAGGTAACCTACACTTAACAGCTATTCCATTAATCCATAAGAAGCTGGCCACACCAACACCTGCCCCCTGCAAGGGTGGTTCCTCACTAAGGAAGTCACCAAGTGCTGGCTGCACTGACCTCTTCCCTACATTAGATTTGGTCCAGGGGCAAACCTTACCAGCCTCTCTGGATAGAACTAGCCTGTTATATATACTGCAGCAATTTTAGGAATAAATATAAAGGGTAAATAGTAACATTGGTGATTACTGATGTCATCCAAATTCTTAAAGTTATTTGGAAACGTAACTCAAGCAAACATACAGTAATTCCCTTTTTCTTGCACATAATTATTAATCTTGCTCTACTCCTTCCCCCCTTCCCCCCCTTCCCACTTTTTTTAAATCAATTTTTCTCTCCATCTTGTTCACATGGTAAAAAACTCAACTATAGATTCATAAATGCTAGGGTCAGAAGGGACCTCAACAGATCATTGAGTCTGACCCCTCCCCTGGGCAGGAAAGAGTGCTGGGGTCAGGTGACCCCAGCCAGATGCCTATCCAGTCTTCTCTTAAAACCCCCCAAGATAGAGGACAGCACCACCTCTCTTGCAAGCAAATTACAAATTCTGGCCACCCTTACCATAAAGAAGTTCTTTTTGATGTCCAGCCTAAATATGCTCTGTCAGTTTGTGACCATTGATCCTTGTTACCTCAAGAGGTGCCCTGGTGAACAGAGCATCTCCAGTTCCTTACTGCTCCCCCCTAATGAACTACATTTTCTGGTAATGTGCAATGTGACTGAAACTGAAAAGGTTTGATTGCCTATGTACTGATATGGTATAGAATGACATGAAAAGCTACTTTGCATGTTGTCTGTTACCAAAGAACAGCCAAAAAAAGAAGATTTAAATTAAAAAATGTGTGCTCATTTCTATTGCTCATTACAATGAACCTACTGAAAGTTTGTCCTGTAAAATTATTTTGATGGTGTGGCATTCTTCTCTTTACCAATGCAATTATATAGTGTTCCTATGTAACATTAATCAGAATATTAGAAAGTTAAAAAATCAGTGGCTGGCTTTTTGTTATAATTAAATGTTACAATAGGCTCGTCTGTGTTGGAGGCAACGGAGAATCCAGTCCATCAGTCATTCTTCTTCCATTTGTGAACAACACATGTCACTGATGGATCTGAACATACTGAAATTTTCAAAGGAAAAAAAAGAAAGATTCAAAACATGTGACAGTGCACTTTTGGTGCCTGCCACATGAAGGACTGGAGCAGGCAGCCACCAGGTGGCTGACTGCAGCAGCCATTTTCAAATGCTGGCCAACTCTAAAAAGAGGCCAGTTGGCTGCTAGCAAGGGAGGCAGCAACGTCAGCTGACTGAGCTCCTGCTTGGAGACCTGGAGGTAAAAGGAGGGGCTATGGGAAAGTAGAGGCTCCTGGGTAAAAAACTACACCCTGCCAGGAAAGGATGACCTGGTGGGGCTCCTAGTGGTGTGGGAGTCCCCAGGAAATGCCAGGCCAGTTACCTCCCTGGTGAAAGGTGGGAAGGAGTGCCTTATAATCCCAGGCCCACATCCCTGGCGGCATTCCAGCAGGGGGATCTCAGGCTCATTAGGAACCCAGAGGCAGAGTCCAAGCTGGAGGAGGGATCTAGAACCATGCCCAGGCAGCAGGGGGTGTGAGTAGAGACCCTGAGAGAGAGGGGTGATGGACAGAGAGACCTTGCAAGCGAGTGAATAAGTGGAGGCCCTGAGAGAGGGGGAAAGAGGCCCAGTCGGGGAATGGAGTAAAGTAGAACAGTTGTAGAGTCGCTCAGCCGACATTCAGGTGAGAGCAGTGGGAGATGCCCAACAGACTCTGCTGGGGCTGACTGAGTGTGGAGAAACAAGCCCAAAGCTGGGTAAAGCTGGGCATAATAAATGTGACCCAGGAAACAGGGAAGCATGAAAGAGGCTGGGTGAGAGCTGGCAGAGTGAATGGGACCCCAGTAAGCGAGGGGTGGTGTGAGAATGGTCCTCTGGGGTAGCAAGGTAGAACTACAACTATGTGCCTAGGCCAGAGAAGTAACACACAGTGGGACATTTGCAAAGCATGGGGTACGTACAGGGATGATCGGAGTGTACGCTTATGGCCCTAGTCATCAGTGCACACAAAAGGTCGTCTCCTGCTCAAGTAATAGCTGAATTTGATTTTCATCAAGGTGTAGCAAGTTAGTGGAGTGGGAGAACTGCCCAGAGACAGGGAAAGACTGGAGGCATAGACCTGGCTGGGAAGTTAACCCTGTTATACACCAGACCCAAACACATCCAAACTTTGTGAAAAATCAACTCTATAATCTAAAAATGGAACTTTGATTTGAGGCCATCTCTAATACTAATAGGTACAACCATTCCATCTTCAGTTTATGCTAACAAAATTGTTCTTTTAGAGCTTGATTCAGAACCCACAGGCAAGAAGCTCTGGATCAGGTTTTAGACCAGTGGTTATCATTTTTTTTAGATTAAAGGAACACCTTGTTAGACTCAAAGAACTCCATAGAAAAGGGCAGTTCTTAGCTTTCCCTCATTTTTATGACTATGGAAAAAATAGTGGAGCCATTTTTCTATTGAAAAGAATTCAGAAAAACAACAAAAGGTCAAAATGTTTTGGGTATGGTGGATTCCTGTTTCAAACCTCTGGGTTTATCTTGGAAATCATGTGTAGATGTTTGTGTACCTAAGAGTGCTAATATTGCTATTGCTATTAGTGCTAATATTGTAAGGATCTCACAGCAGCCCAGGGGACTTTATACACACAGAATATAGACATACATATTAGACGCAAAAGCTCAAAGGATTCTTTGGCATGCCTTTCTTTTGCATCCATGCTCAGGTCCATGAAACTCTGGGTCATATGTTTTAATTTACTATGCCCATGGCACACTGGAAAATCAGTCTTCTGAACAGAATCTTCTAACTGTGACTAATAGTTGCCTATTGTTTCTATTGCAAGAAACAAAATCTCTGACTTCACGAGCTATTTGTATCTCCTGTGAATCTGTATACTTAATCAGCATTTTACAAGTTCTGGGCGCTACACTTCAAGAGGGATGTGGACAACATGGAGAGGGTCCAGAGGAGGGCCACCCGCGTGATCGGGGGCAGCAGGGCAGGCCCTATGGGGAGAGGCTAAGGGACCTGAACCTATTCAGCCTCCACAAGAGAAGGCTGAGGGGGGATCTAGTGGTCTGTTACAAACTAGTCAGAGGGGACCAGCAGGCATTGGGGGAGTCCCTGTTCCCCCGAGCACTGCCAGGAGTTACGCTCTTCCGATCTCACAAGCTGGCAGAGGGTAGATTCAGACTAGACATCAGGAGACACTACTTCACGGTCAGGGCGGCTAGGATCTGGAACCAACTTCCAAGAGAAGTGGTGCTTGCTTCTATCCTGGAGGTCTTTAAGAGGAGGCTAGATGAACACCTTGCTGGAGTCGTTTGACCCCAGTACTTTTTCCTGCATGGCAGGGAGTTGGACTTGATGATCTGCTCAGGTCCCTTCTGACCCTACCAACTACGAACCTATGAAATAATAATAATTGCACAAGTTATTGTCCCATAATCAGACTTGCTATTGAAGAGTACAAGTCCATCATGATTCATGGAACTGGATCCTCTTAGCTACACCAGATCTGAACTGGGGCCTGATACCAATAGGTCCAAATTCACCTTTTGTTTTGGCAGATGAGTAGCACTTTTGCAGCTAATTAGAGCTATCTAAGTGGCATTTTGAACCACTTCTGCTTCCACCTGCATAACTTTCTGGGTCCTTTATAGAATGCAGGAAAGGACCTGCTTCAGTCATTTATGCTCTGTTAGGATCCTATGCACCTCGATAAATAGTTAAACTGTATACAGGTCTTTAAATGTTAGTCACAGAAGAATTTCAAATAAGGACTGTTTGATGCTGGAGGGAAAATGAAATCCTCCCTCCAATAGTCTAGTGGTTAGGGAAGGTGTACAGGAAGTGGAGCATCTAGCTTTCTAGGTTCCCTTTTACATTTCCCACTTCCCGTGAAAGTGCCCTAACCAACATGCCATGTATTAGACAAGGTTAATCACCCCTCCTGTTTAAGTTAGTTCCTGGGAAGCCAACAGGTAAGCAGCTCATTGAAACAGGGGCAGCCCTCCTCTTGCTACAGTGGAACAGTTGTTCTCACACTACTATGCATCTATTTTATCCATTGACTATTATATGCAGAAACAAAACCAATAAGCCGTTTCCTTCTAATACTATGCTGATCTCATTGGTTCATATTCTCACTGGTTTGCTTACTGTCTGGCCAGACACATCTTCCTCTCTGGCTTCAGATTAATTAATGGATGGACTAGTGGCTAGGCCACATTCTGGACAGTATGAGATGTAAGTTCAAGCCTCTTCTATGTGAAAAGGGCTTGGAACCTGTGTCTCCTGCTGCTCAGGAAAGTGTCAAAAGTGAGAGGAAGATCAAAGAAATCATAGGTCACTTATGGAATGCAGAAGGCAACCTAGTTATAGATGATGCTGAAGTAATTAATATCTTTTTTACTTCATAAACAAAGGCAGCTACCAGATGAAAAGCCTGGCTGGCAGCAAAGATAGGGAAGGAATTAAACATTCTAGAGTAGTGGCAAAACAGGTTAGGGATTACTTAGGGTGTTATTACAGATTACAATTTGCATGTGCTAACTGTAAGGAATGTTAGGCAGTATTAAAATTAAAATGCGCTGTGAGCAGTTGCACATTGCAGTTCCACCTCCCTTCCCCTCTTCCTCCTCCCCCCCCCAACTCCCCACTCATCTGCAGCTGCTCAGATCTTCCCAGGTCTCTGTCAATCCAGGGCAGTAGGGGTGCTTGTATATGTGTGGGGAGGCTGCTCTGACTTGCTGTAATTACAGTGCTAATTAACACATTTCCAGAAGCCTCTGTGTCTTGTGCATCAGCATCTCTGCTCATTTGAGTTTTAGTTAAAGTCCCCCTGCCACCATTTTGAAGCAGAGGGATACTGATACATAAGACACTGTGGGCACTCTAATTAGAGTGGCTCTCAAGGCACCCCCTCTACCATCCTTGGAGAGACGGTGATAGATTGCCCACATGGAAAGAGCTGGGAGTGGTGCATCCTAAGATACTAGATGACCGCACATTGCTGGTACTGGCCCGATGGAGCAGACCAAGCTTACTTCAATATAAACTGCCTAATACCAATTCAAGATTATTCTCACCCAAAGAAGCATAACTTTGAAATGTTTTCTGCCTTACCATGTGGATGCTCCCATCTTAAGAATATGTAATACATAGGAGAGGTAACAAATTAGAGAAGCTAGATTTTTTTTAAGTTGACATGGTTGGATGGGATGAACCCTGGGGTACTGAAGGAATTGGCTGAGATAATATCAGAGCCACTGGTTTTCCTCTTTGAAATCTTGTATAAATCAGGTGAGGTCCTGGATGATTGGAAAAGGGCAAATATAATGCTCATCTTTAAGAAAGGAAAGAAGGGGAATTACTGACTAGTCAATGACCTTGATCAGTTTGACCTTGATACTTGGAAAGATCATGAAACACATCCTCAAGAAAGGCCCTAAAAGAGAACAAGGTGATCAGGAATAGCCAGCATAGTTTCACAAAGAGCAATTCATAACTCATTTTGTTCAGTGATATGGTTATAGGCTCCGTGAATGGGAGGAGGGCAATGGACGTGAAAAAAAACTTGATTCTAGCAAGGCTTGTGACACTGTCTCCCACAACACTCCAATTAACAAAAATTTTGAGGGGTTATATCTTTTATTGAATCATAATTATAGACAGGATAAAGATTAGATTTTCTCTGTGGTGGTAGAGGAAAGGGTAGATGCAATGGCTTCATGCTGCAACAGGGAAAAGCATTGGGATAGGCAACCTAGAGAAGTTGTGGACTTTCCATCCTTGGACACTTTCAAGGGCAGGTTGGATAGACACTTAGAATCATAGAATTGTGGAATCATAAAAAATGAGGGTTGGAAATGACCTCAGGAGGCCATCTAGTCCAACCCCGTACACAAAGGAGGACCATCCCCAGCTACATCCTAGACAAGGCTTGGCTTAGGCAGGTCTTAAAAACCTTCAAGGATGGAGAATCCACAATCTCTTTGGGTAGCCTGTTCCATTGCTTTACTATCCTTCTGGTGGGAGAGTTTTTCCTAATAACTAACCTAAACTTCCCTTGCTGCAACTCAAGACCATTGCCTCTTGTTCTGTCATCTGCCATTCCATCCACTTTGGAACTACCTTTCAAGTATTAAATGCCCCCTCAGTCTTCTCTTCTTCAAACTAAATAAGCCCAGTTCCCTCAGCCTCTCCTCACAAGTCATGTGTCCCAGTTCTCTAACCATTTTCATTGCCCTCCCCTGAACTTTTTCCAATTTGTCCACATCCTTTCTATATATAATTTTGGGGAGCTCAAAACTGAACACCATAGCTCTGGCCATATCTAGCTGTGGCCTCAACAGTACTGAATAGAAGGGAAGAATCACTTCCCTTGATCTGCTGGCAATGTTCCTACTTATGCAACCCAGTATGCGTTAGCCTCTTTTACAACAAGGTTACAATATTGGCTCGTATTCAGCTTATTGCCCACTTGAACACCCAGGTCCTTCTCTGCAGGCGTGCTGCTCACCCAGTTAGTCCCCAGCCTGTATTGGTGCATGGGATTGTTCTGTCCTAAGTGCAGGACTTAGTACTTGTCTTTACCAAACTTTGTAACATGGCACCAATCCTGGGCCCTGTTATGGTCCAGGCGGGTACCTCCACCAAGGTACTTAATTCTGAGCCCCAGAGTTGTGGTGCCAACCCCAAAGACACATGCCAACTTCCACAAGAAAGTCCAAGCCTGAAGCAGCCATCTTGGAGGCACGCAGTGGTGTGCTGCTGGAATGGGCACCAATTGGCTGCTGGGAGTTCCACCAATAGCTAAAAGGGGCTACCTGCACACCTGCAGATTCCCCAGAGAGAGTAACACATTCCTGAGAGAGGGCAGTGCGGTTTGTGGAGAGCCACAGAACAGGGCAGCAACAGAAGTCCCAGACACTGGTCCAGGGTCAAACAGAACTGGGACACATTGGACAGAACACTGGATAAGACAGCAGGAACCAGAAGGCGAGAAGAGGCAGCCATCCAGGTCCTTGCAGTGACAGAAGCAGGACAAGGAAAAGCCCTCCTGGGGGGAGGATGTCCTAGGGGATTTTTCTTTTTTCCTTTTCCATTTTTCCCTCCAGTTGAGAGACTAACTAAATAGATGAGCCAACAAAAGAAAGGCTGGGACATTATGGCACACAAATTCTGGGTAATCAATGGGTAGAGTCAGTAAGGGGGCAACCCATGAAGGACTTGTCCTAGATAAATGTACAGAATAGGATAAAACAGAGCCTGACATACTCAGGAGTTGATGAGGTATGAAGATAAATAGAGCAATCAAGCTCATTAATTGATAATTCAAGGAGTGATGTTCAACTCCTTGAGTGAAGAAAACTAAGTAAGAATCAAGTGATGAAAACTTGGTAATTATTGGAGTTTAAACAAGAAGTAACTGAGTGATCAAACTCATTAATCAATGAAGCAGATAAATAGTAATATAGCAATGACAAACGCCTTCATGGCTGAAGTAGAAATAGGAGCCAATTGATTTGATGAATCAATGGCAAGAGACTGGTTAGCAAGTGAATTACAAATTAAGTAGTCAAATGAGCCACCAAGTGTGAAGTGCTGACTCCCTGCAGATAAATGGCAGAGTGATGGGTCTGTAGCCTGGCATCACCATGTGTGTTTACGTGAAGATGAGATGTAGATAGAGATCGCTGGCCTAAGTGCAGGCAGGTGCTGCAAGGGCAGGGTGTAGGGGAGGTGAATCCCCATGAAGAAAAGCCTCACCCTTGAGCCCTATCACTGATTGTAATGGACATCTCACCTCCCCCTTCTCTCTTTTTCAATCATTGGAACATCAAAGTGTGGCAGACAAACAATAAAGGTAAACTCTGAAGTGGGGAAGCCAGTGAGCAAGCGCGACGTCCCCAGGACAAGCTTGCTTACAAAGAGATTTATTTTGGTCCAATCCTCCAATTTGCCAAGTTTTCTCTGAATCCTAGCCCTACCCTCCAGGGTATCTACTGCTCACTCCAGCTTGGTATCATTTACAAACTTGTTGAGGCTGCACACTATTCCATCTTCCAGGTCACTGATGAAGATATTGAAAAAAAAATGACCCCAGGGACACTCCACTTGATACCAGCTGTCAACTAGATGTTGAGCCATTGATTACAACCTTCTGAGTCCTATGGTCCAGTCAGGTTTCTATCCATCTTACAGTCCATTCATCCAACCCATAGGTTCTTAGTTTGCTTGTATGAATGTTGTGGGAAACTGTAACAAAAGCCTTGCTAAAATCATGGTATATCACATCCACTGGTCTCCCTACATCCACAGTGCCAGTCACCTTGTCATAGAAGGCAATCAGATTGGGCGAGCATGACTTGCTCTTGGTGAGTCTATGCTGACTATTCCTAATCACATTCTCCTCCAAGTGCCTAGAATGAATTCCTTGAGGACCCACTCCATGGTGCTTCCAGGGACTGAGGTGAGGCTCACCAGTCTGTAGTTCCTCCTTCCATTTATTAAAGATGGGCACTTTATTTGCCCTTTTCCAATCACCTGGGATCTCTCCCAATTGCCATGAGTTTTCAAAGAATGCATCCACTCCTCCCCAGGCCCTTCCTCTTGACCAGAAGAACTGAGGAAAACACCACCTGTGCCCCTGTCCCCTTCACCGTTGCACCCAGAGCTCTGTAGTCACTCTTGATAATCTTCAGTAATCTTGGATCCAAGCTCCAGGCAAGCAGTGAATCTCCTGAAACAACAGGTCAGGCCAACAGATGGATGTCTCCATCCTCACCAGAAGTGAGTCTCCAACCACCAACACCCATCACTTCTTGATGGCAGTGGTCTCAATCCTCCTAACCTTGGGGATGCCTAGCCTGGCCTCCTCCACCAGTGGAATGTGGTCCTCATCGTCTGTTGCTAGGACTCCATACATGTTCTCTAGGCAAACTGTTTCAGGTGGTGCAAGATTTCTGCTTGCTGCCAGAGGTTACAGGCTTCCATCTTCCAGGGAGTCTACATCCTCTTCCACTTCTAGTGATGCTTTTGGCAGTCCTTCCTCCAGTCCTAGAAGTCTCCTCCAGCATTGAATCGATGAAGTTCTCATGGCAGAGGATGCTTTGGAGCCTTCCCTCCTCCTTCTGTAGCTCTCTTGCCTGCTCCCTGAGGTACACTACTAGGAGGCATCACTCACATCAAATGCATTCCCACACCTGAGTGTTCCTGCAAGCTGCAGTCTCCACAGTGCCAAACCAGGACTTACCAGGAAGCCTCAATAGTGAGTGATCCTGCCTTGACAGAGGCTTCACAGGTGCAAGCAGAGGAAGAGCTGACAGTGGCAGTGGCTCTGGCATTGCAATGTCCTTCAGCCATCTCTACGGGTTTATTAATCCACCACTTCTCTCTTCCTGGTCTTCTTTCCAAGCAGACCCTCCCAAGCAAACTCCCCTGTAAGCTGGCCTGTTCACTGCATTTTGCTCCTGAAAGGTTCCTGTTTCTCTGCTTCCTTTCACCAAGCTTACAGTAAAGAAAGTTGAACGAGAGTTTCCAGGCAAACTGCCTAGTGAACTCCCCAGCACTTGGAACTCTAGTTAAGTACTGGTCTAACTCCTGAGTTTTAGCTACTTACACTAAATATATATAGGTTAGTTACTCTTAATTAAAGAAAAAAGCTCACCTTAAAAACTTCCCTTCAAAGAGCAGGGCAACAAACTTGCCTGCAAACTGACTTGTGAACTACTTGCAAGCTGCCCTGTTTATGTTCCTACTCACTTGCTCCTTGGTTACTCGGGGATTCTCCTTTTTTACCTTGATGGGCCTGGAATGGCTCAGCCCCCTTGTTAGAGTTTTTTTCAGAAACAGGCAGTAATTGCCCAGCGATCAGGTTTTTACTGAAATAAAATTTAATTAGTTTAGATGTGTGTGGTAAGGGGACTTACTATTATTTTAAGGTAAATGTGGCTTTTGCCAGTTGAATACTAATAGTTTTCCAGTTCCTAACTCCATAGGTTTTACTCTAATATGCTAACCTTCCTTTCTCTGTTAACTAATTTAGTTCGGTCAGTGTTCATTCTGTATGAACTAACATTGCATTAGAATCTCATTCAGTATGAATTTCACTGTCAGACACTGAGCACAGATTGTCAAATGTTTCAATGCAAATCTCATGTAACATGAATATAAATGCCAAATCTAAATCTAAACTTTTCATAGCTGCTTTGTACCTCCCAGAAGCACTCTTAATATTAGGTAAATATTAAGATAAATGTAAAGGATTTAATAAACGGATACTTTCCCTGCATCTGTCTCAGAAGTTCTATTTTCTTTAGTTACTTGTTTCATAACCTGAGGCTTCATGAAAGACCATTATAGTACATTGTATAGTTGTTTGAAATTTGGTTATAAATCAATTTCTATCTTTAAGATGAGGATGTTGATTATACTTCGAGGCAGACAGAGTACACATTTTAGTGTCAACCATGACATTCTTCTTTTAGCCCTTTGACATGTTAAATAACATGGAATTCAGATTGCAATCTATTAAATATGCCTTCTAAATTAGCATAGCAGAACAGTCTTACATCTTGTATTTCATGGTTGAAAGGATCCTGTCAAGTCAATGTGGCCTTTTATATCTTAATTGTGATCATCACAACTTGAAATTGAAAGCTAATTGGGGGTCACAGAATGACAAAATCAGTATAACTTGTTGTCTTTAACTTGCTTCCTGATTTTATGTTCAAAACAAAAAGTGGGCTCGTAAACCTATGTCAAAAATACATGTTCCTAACATAGTAATGCAATGGTCAGTTTTGATAGGCCAACAGAAAAAGGTTCCTTGGAACAAGGTGGTGGAGGTGTGTTATCGTTATGGGGGAAAATGTAGGCAGTAACGTATTCTGTAACTTATCATTTCCTTAGTTTTAAGATTTTGAGATTGAAAGGATACTTTCCAAACTTGTTTTTATTATGAATAAATAAATATAGGTGAAGTAGTTATTTACTGTATTTACTCAAATATAACCCTGATTTATAAAATGACTCCCCAGCAATTAGATTTTATATATGGGAAATTTATAAATTTGTTATAATTTTTTAGGTATATAATCTAATTGTTGGTGGTTTGCCTTAAATTAGTCCCCCTCTCTCTGCCACAGCAAGTAAAATACATCTGGGGGAGTCAGTTGGTCCCCTTGCCCTCTGCCTCCCCCAACTTTTTACCCCTTCGGCCCCTTTCCCCTCTCCTTTCCATTAGACCCTGCTCACACTGAGCACATGAAAGTAAAGAGCAAATTTAAAAACAAAGACCTTGAAATTAAATATAGTTGTAGTAATTTGTACATAGTACACATACACTTAGTTCACCCAGAATTGATGCATGATTTTTTAAAACTGCTGCAAGTTTTATCACAGGTATTCCTTAAACACACTTTTAAGCAGCACTTTGGCACCTACTAATATATAGTACAAACTATGCATGTTATTAGTCCAAAGCCAAAAAACTACTAATTTACCATATACTTTATTGGGCTGAGCCCCAAAAAAGTCAACAGGATTTCAAGCCATGGTGACCCCACAGCTCAGCACTGATTAGTATGTATGTGTATTCGGGGCATCACTCACAGAGGATCCATGCTAATGAGCACCCCTTCTCCCCCCACCCGGCTCACCTCATGACTGGAACCAGGTGTCTTTGTCACAAGTCCTAGGATGCTCCAAAAATCTATACAGGTGAGGAACTGGGCAACCTGGTTTGGCCTCACCTCATGGAAGGCAGGGCCAAATTAATCACATGCAACGATCTGAGAGAGAGATCAGTTGAGGGATTCTGGCTGAACTGTTTGAGGTCTTGTTTGGTGATGTTTGCAAGGTTTTTAAGGCTGGTGAAGAAACAGGACTATTTGGAAATATGAAAGAAATGCACAGGTCAGCTGTGGGAATGAAGAGGAAATCAAAATGTATGCAATGTAGTAGCTCATGATAACTTGAAAAAGAGGGGACTGTGCTTAGTGGGCACTACCATATATCTTATTCAGATGGGCTACAGTAACTGCCTTTGGTAATTTTCCTTCAGCAGGTTTGTCCAGTACAGACCATGTGCTTTATAGTCATGCTGAGTGTTGGCTACATTTTATTAGCTTCATGGTTGGTTTCCATTACTTAGTACATGCTGCTTTGGCAGCAGTTAAATGACAGCCAATGTATTTAATGAGGATACTTTGTAGGCAAACGTAAGACAAGGGGATGGAGAAAAAAACCCTCATCTTTGTAGTCAAGTAAAAACAGAATTTACGTATATTCTATTATAATAAAAGGTAGTATACACGTATTCTACACACACATATTTTATATTTTATTTATTTATTTATATTATATAAATAAATATATATATTATTTATATGTGTGTGTGCATACGTGTCCTGTACTCATTCCCTGTTAAATACTTTATGATAAAAAGGAGTTCATGTTGAGTCTACAACAAAAATGTAATGATTAAAAACATTTTCAACCTCTCTAGCATTAGGGATGTTACAGTTTCCCCTGAATCAAACATTCTAAACTCAGAAAAAATACAAGATTACACTTAAATTCACATACTTACTTACTTATTTGTATGTCACCCTTCCCAACAAAGGTTCAGGCTGCTTTATAATGAGAGCATTATCATTTATGAAACTGACAGATTAAAAGAATTTATAAAGGGATTAGAACATCAATGTAAATCAGATACACAAAGAATATCTCAGGCTAGTTTTGTTTGCTCAATGCCTATCCAAATAGAGAGAACTTAAAGCTATTCCAAAAAATGTCCAGACTTGGGCTCTGGCAGACCTTAAGAGGGAAGGAGTTCCAAAGCTGAGGAATGACTGCTGAGTGGCCTCCCATGAATTTTTGCCATGGTGACTAGATCTATAGATGATGGTTGCTAGATATCAATCTTAAAGAACAAGTTTCAAACCTGGGAAGGGGCCAGAGAGCTACAGAATTGCAACAAGTGGTACAAAAAGGAAGCAAGGAGGTCAAAATGCAAAATATGTCTGATGCATGTACACAAATATGAGAAGAAGTATGGGAACAAACAAGATGAGCTAGAAGCTGCAGCCTGTGAAAAGAACTATGATTTGATAGGCATCTGTAACCTCCCATGCTGCTCACCAGTGTGTCTTGTTCTTATGGGTTTTTCAGACCCTGTCGTCCCCTTAGTGGTTGACAGTTTGCTGTTAAATTGGATATTTTGGATATTCCTTAGCGGTTCTTTCCTGCCATGTCTTGTTGAAGTGAGCTTGTTATGGGAAGGATGGTCATACGTCCTGCCTTTCCTGGTTCCCTCTTGCAATCTTCTTGTCTGGTGTCAGAGAAAAAATTTTGATTAAATGCTGACAACACAGGGAGTTGAATCTGACATGCACAGACAGGCCCTTTGAATGGAAAATTCCACAGCGTGCCCAGCATGTGCCCCCTGGGTGACCTTAGGACCTGTCAGTCAGCGCTGACCCAGTTTCTCCGCTGACGCATGCTCATAGAGCCTGATCCTACACATGCTCAGTTCATCTGCAGCATGACATAATCGGACTAGAAATTTCTCTAAGGGGAGCATTTCGATTGGCCACTAAATTGGTATAAAAGTTTGATGAGCCCCTCCCTGAGGGGGAGAGAGACAAGAGAGAGAGAGGAGAGAGACCCGCTCGACCTGCAAACAGAGGCTGCCTTGGCAGGGACTGTCTTTCAGGGAGAGATCCAACCTGAGAGCACAGGCTGTTCTAACAGGGACTGCTCCTCAGGAGGGCTTATTGGCCCACTGGTCTCCTCACAGCTGCGGTTTTTTGCGAGTCATTCAATTTCGTTTTCGTATTGATTGTCTGGCTACCGGACTGGTATTTGGCATTGCTCTTGACCACAATCCTGATTAACCCGACTCACCTCTCGTCCACTGGCTACGACTTTATTACACCCTCTGGCACCGACCTTCGGCATCGCTCTCCATCGACTTCGGCATCGCGCTCGACCCGTTTTATCCACGTTGGACTGGCGTCACGACTCCATCGTCTCGACGAGTTACAGTTCTTGTTCTGTTCATGGTTCCTTTCATGAGCTGTTGACCAGCCTTGGGACTAACCAGCGGGCAGCCGCCCCTATCCCTCACAGGGTAGATAGCAAGGGCTCGCTGGTGAACCTCGTGGGCCAACAGACCCCCTCTGTTGTTTGTTTTTGTTCCTGCTTGTTGTTTTACTGTAACTGAAGACATCGTACCTATGCCTCAAAACATAAGTTGAATAAATTCCACCTTGTTTAAGAAACAAACGCGCCTCTGTGCCACTCAGAACTCCGCCGCCGCTAATCCCACCTGTTCCGTGCCCAACTGCCACCACCCGGCCGCCGCACCATGACCAATACCGTGAGCTTGGTTTACCAACTCCGGCTTGACATCTGGTTTCCTGTTTTGGGGCTCTGGCTCCTCTACATCCTGCCTTATACCAACCACAGATGTTAATTTCCCACCACCACTAGGGCTGGCCACGATACAGGTGTTGTTCTGCCCTTTTAAGTTAGAAAAGTCTAGTTTGAATGGTATACCATCTGGATTTAGGCCATATTGCAACTGGTCTGCAATTTTTACCAGCCCCAGGTTACCTCGGTTCCCAGCATGCTCTGTTTGGATCTGCCACAGTCCACCAATCCATCTCTCTTCCTCTCTTCAGGTTTACTGCTGTCCCAGTCCTGTCTGGCTAGTTCTGGACTCCACAGCTCAGTTTCTAGTAAGTAACTAGGCTCTCCTGGACTTAGTTTATTTTTGTCTGCCCCTTCCTGGGGGGTGCCACCACCTTCCCTTGGTGGGGCTGCGATCAGCTCCGGGCCACTTTGGGCATACTGGAAGACTTGCTTCTGATCCTCCCTGTACATGGTCCAATGGGGTTTTTATGCCCCCTGCAGGGGGGTGGCCAGTGATTCAGTACTGGCACGCCGCCATAAAGCAGGCCCATGCCAGTACTGGTGCTGGCCCCGGCTTTCTCTGAACCAGTCATGACTTTTTTTCTTCTGTCTTAGGCATGGCATTTTTCCCTGCCATGGCCCCATTCTCACCGCACTTCCAGTTTGTGGCAGTGTCTTGTCGGCTCGGCTCCTCTCCTCCCCCTCTCCAGGTAAGTCATTCTTCATGGCATTGTCCCTGCCACAGCGTCTCTGAGACCTGATGGAACAGTGCTTATGACTGGAATGTCAACATGGAGGGTTATTCTGTCTTGGAAAGACAGGGTTGGGACAAAAAAGGTGGTGATGTTGCCTGGTATGTCAAAAATACGTATGCTTGTTCCCTGGTTCAGAAGACAGTAGAGCAAAATGCATTTGGGTGAAGATGAAAGTTGAAAGATGTGACACCAAGATGTGGTGGGGATTTATTATAGGCCACCTAATCAGGAAGAGGAGGTGGATGAGGCACTCTTCAAGCAGTTTAAAAATCTATCCAAAAGCTATGGGATGGTACTGATGGGAGACTTCAATTTTCTGGATATCTGCTGGAAGAACAATGTAACCAAACATAAAATGTCAAGCCAGCTCCTAACGTGTATGGAAGACAACTTCCTGTTTCAGAAACTGAAGGACACAACTAAGGGATCATTTATCTTGGATCTTATCCTGATCAACAAAGAAAAAAGTGATGGAGGATGTGAAAGTGGTTGGTAACTTGGGTGGAAGTGATTGTGATAACAATAGAATTCCAGATCCTAAAACAGGCAAAGCATGAGATCAGCAAATTAGGACACTAGATTTCAAAAGGTGGATTTCATCTGACTCAAGGAGCTAATAGATATGGTATCATTGGATGACAGATTGAGGGATAAAGGTACCCAGGAGGGCTGGGAGGTTCTAAGGTCCACAGTATTTTAAGCTCAACAAGAAACTGTCCCAACACGATGGAAGCACACAAACAGTGGCAAGCAACCAATGTAGCTGCACAAGGAGTTTCTAAAATACTTCAAATGCAAAAGGAAAGTATAGTGACAATGTAAGAATGGGCAGGTCCATAAAACCAATAAAAACCTAGGATTCTGAACTAGTTTATGGATTGATATGATACCTCATTTTAGTGAAAGAGAGGCTTTATTTACTACAGGCAGGCAAGGTTATTTGAGTAGATGTGATATCTTTTATTAGACGAACTGAGTTACAAGTATTCAAAGTCAAATGAGCCCAAACCAAAGCAAAATCCAGTAAGTAACTATAACGTGGTGATTTCTCACCAAACAAGCAACAGGAGAGATGGTCTATTTCTTCCAGCTTCTTGAGAGAGCTGGGGTGCAGCAGCAGTTAGTGTCAGAGAGATTTCTCACTCTCAAAGTGCACACTCTTAGCTGTTTCACTACTTTTTAATACCCTTAGTCCAACATCATCACAGCATTCTTTTAGTTGTATAAATCAAGAGAGAGTCCCAAGCAGTAAACAGGGAAGTCCTGTTAATCAACCTTCTCATTATTGGTTATCAGAAGGTTCCAATTTGAATGAGTTCCCTTCCTCAGTAACAGGAGGTTATCCATTTCTACTAAGTTTGGAACGTATCAAGGAACTAATTAACAATCAGGAAAAAACCAAGGTTTTGGGAAGTGTCCCTGGAAAAATCAAGGGAATTGCTAGCCAAAAAGAAGTAAATAAGGAGGAGACATCTATCACATATGAGAAATAACTCTTCCTGTACACAACATGAGTTCATTGCAAGAGAAATATTTACCATACTAATTAATCAAGGATATACGTTTCACACAGTTATATACCAGACAGCTAGGAGCCTGCCTGAAAGCAATGAATCTCGTAAGGGAAGCTGGAAGGGATACCTCATTATCTCTTCTCAGATGGCTTAGCCATGAACTCGCATCCTCTTGTACTATGCAGTTAGCATTAGTATTTTGTATTTTAACTTCTGTGAGAAGGCCCCAGCTTAACATGAGTTTCAGAGTCAACAGTCACCAAGAACACATACTAGGAAATAGCAAGAACCTTCAGGGACAAAATCAGAAAGGCAAAGATAAAAAATGAACTGCACCTAGTGAGAGAGGTTAAGGACAACAAGACGTTCTAGATGTATGATGGCCAGAAAAGAATGACCAAGGAAATGTGGGTTCTCTGTTAACAAGCCAGGTGGAACTCCTAACCCAAGATGAAAAGATGGTGACATACTTAAAAGCTACTTTGCCTGAGTCTTCACAAAATAATAAAGCTGCCATATACCTAGTAAGGGTTGTTTGGATAAGGAAGGGGGAAAGCTGAGGGAGGAGATAACAAGAGATAGTCACAGAGCTTTTGTTGGGTCTGAACCAATAGAAGTCAGCAGAACCAGATAAGCTTCATTGCAGGGTCCTAAAGGAACTACCAGTGAAGCCACACAACCTTCTCATAAACAAACTGGAGAAATGTGAGCTATATAAAACTACTGCAAGATGCATAAATAACTGGCTCAGCAGCCACAAGCAAAGAGTAACTATTAATGGATCCATGTCAGATTTCAAGTGGGGTCCCACAAGGATCTGTCCTCAGGCTGGTGCTGCTCAGTGTGTTTATTAAGAATTTGGATGCTGACATAGAAAGCTCCTTGAGCAAGTCTGCAGATGACCCAAAACTGGGAAGGACTGCAGACATGTTAGAGGATGTGAGCACAATTCAGAAGGATCTCAACAGATTGGAAAGTTGGGCTAGAGCTAACAGGATGAAGTTCAATGCAGACAAATGCAAGGTGCTATGCCTTTGGAGGAATAATAAAAAACACAAATACAAAATGGGTGACACCTGGCTAGCTGGCAGAACTACAGAAATGGACTTGGGAGTCTTAGCAGATCACAGATTCAATATGTATCTGCAGAGTGACAGAGCCACACAAAAAGCAAGTGCAGTTATGGACTGCATCAATAGAAGAACTAGCACAAGACACAGGAGTGATAGTGCCTCTCTACTTGGCACTAGTTTTGTGCCTCTCTACTTGGCACTAGTTAGGCTTAATCTAAAATACTGTCTGTACTTCTGGGCTCTGCATGTCCTTTTTAAATGTGGAAGTTAGAGAGGGTCCCAAGACATGCAACACAGATGATAAAGGGCTTGGAAGGGAAATCATGTGAGGAAAGTCTGAAGGAACTAGGCATGTTCAGCTTGCAGACAAGGGGATATTATATCAGTCTTCAAATACTTGAAGAGCTGCCATACAAGGGAAAGCCCCTTGTATGCCTCTTGCTGCAGAGACTAGGATGCAGACCAATGCCTTGAAGTTGTAGTAAAGTAGGTTTAGACTGGATACCCAGAAAAATTTTCTTCACTGTTAGAACAGTGAGGCAGTGGAATAGATTGCCTAAGGAAGCTGTGGTCTCTCCACCACTGAAGGCATTCAAAAAGAGGTTGGACAGGCACTGATCAAGGATGATCTAGGTGTAGCAATGTTATTTTCTACCATGGGTATTGTCCATGGTTCTGGGCTTTGCTGGTTGCCCCCCTTCCCCTGCCTTTTTTTCTGCTGTGTGTGTCAGGGTATTTTTAAGCCTCCCTTAGAGGCATTAGGTGATGGCTACAGCTGAGGCTAGGGACTTTGACTGGGGTTTTCCAATGTTCCTGCTGGGAGCAAAGCCAGAGGTTCCTTGCTAATAGGTCTCACCCCTTTGTTCAGGGCCAGACTGATGGTCATATTTGGGGCCAGGAAGGAATTTTACCCCATGGTCATATTGGTATGGACTATGGGGTGGGGGGAAGGTTGCCCTCCTCTGTTCCCAGAGGGGTTGGCCCTCTACCTAGTACCTCTTGAGCATATATTGACAACATTTTGTAGAAGCAAGATATTGGCTGCCATGGTTCTCCTGCTTTACCTGCAGCAATTTAGGGTGTTAGATCTATGTTTTGTCAGGGTTGATGATAGTCTTATGTAGAGTTTAGATTATAGTTGCATGGGATGGTTTGACTAGGGATGGTCTCACCTCAGGCACTGGATTCCACTAGATGACCTCTAGAGGTCCCTTCCAGCCCTACTTCTGTATGACTCTGTGGGTGCGTCCACACATACAAGCACGTACACTTGCAGCTGCATGTTACATACAAGCTGTGTGTTACATAGAAGCAGTGTAAATTTGAGCTGGGGCTTTTTGCCTCAGCATGCATACTTAGACTTGCACATTGTTGTGGAGCAAATTGTGCCACTTGGGGCAAAATAACCCCGCCTGGCTCCTCCTGGTTCTGCAGCCAGGGGGAGCTAGAACCCGAGCCCAGCACTTGTGCAGTCCCCAACAATATAGAAAGCTGTCCCGTCCTAGCCTTATCAGTACAAAAAGTTGCCCTGGCAAGTAGCTCAGGGCTACTCACTCTCAGGAGCTTCTGGGGCCCAGCCATTTGGTACCTGGGGATACTACCCCTTGTGCCAGCTGGACTGCTGAAGCAGCCCTGAGACTTCCCTGCACCCTCTACCCACTGAAGCAGTCTGGCAGTGGGGGCTGCACCCTGTCTGTGACCTGCTGCACACCTGCTAGACTGGGATGAGGCATCTGTCCCTCTGGACCAGCTGCCAGTGGGCTGTGGCTGCAGGGTTAGCTTTTGTGCGGCACTACTGCCATATGTGCTCCCTGCCTGGCCATCTGGGAAGCTATCACCCAGAAGATGTTCCAAGTGTGGTGGCCTGCTCTGAACTGTCAAAGCATGTCCCCCTGGCCCCAACTGTCCAGGAGGTCAGCCACAGCTAGCTGGGTCCAAGGTGCCAGCTCTGAGCAGGCAGGGTCCTGCCACTGGCCTCCATAGAAGGAATTCCAGTGTTCCCTATTGGAAAACTGAAAAATCCTTGATAAAAAAAATCCCAAAGTCACTCTGTAAAATACCCCAAAAGCCATGTTCCTCCACAAGTAAAATGAGAGAAAGAGATCAGTTGGGCAGGGCAATGTTTTATTGATATATTTACAGTGTTAAAGCAATTTGGAAGACTACCAGTATCTACCATGATAATAAAGTGAATTCCAAATACATGTTTCATGAATACATGAATATATATATATACACACGAATACACCTACAGGGCCCACATGCCCCCCCCACTTGCTCCCCCAGCATCCTGGATGGCTGCCCCACCTGGCCCCATCCCCCACTTGGACCCCCAACCTCCCATGGATGCCCCCCAACCCCAACCTCCAGCACTTAAAAAAAAAAAAGTCTCTACTTACCCAGCAGGGGCCGTGGGGCCTCCTGGAAGAGCCCCCCTGGAGCAGCACAGGGAAGTGGTGGGGCAGCAGGGCCTGGGTTGTTGCTGCTGGGGCTGTCACCCTGCCCTGCACGGTCCAGGTGGTGCCCCAGTGATCTCCACAGGCGCTCAAACTGCTGGTAAGTACCTGGGGGGTTGTTCTGTTTCCCCCCCACAATGCTGCAGGGCAGGAATCAGGGGGCCTTTGGGGGGGTGGGAGGGATGGGACTAGGCGGGGAAGGGATTGAGGGCCAGGTGGGTGATGGGACAAAGCAGGGAAGGAAGCAGGGGACAGGTGGGAGATGGGGTTGGGCAGAGAAGGGATTGGGGATTCAGGGGGCAGGCAGGGAAAGGATCAGGGAGCTGCAGGAGTGGGCAGGGTTGGCAGGGAGCCCCCCGTTGTCCCCCCCCTCCAGCCCTCCAACCCCTTACTTACCAGCAGTGGAGCCTGGGTCTAGCTCCCTGCTGCTGGCGCACTGCCTGCCCTTCAGCACCAGGGTGAGGGCTAACCATAGAGATGCTCTGGCAGCCAGAGCTTCTTTGTGGAGGACCCAGCCTCTGGTTGCCTCAGGGTATGGTCAGGGACCATGCTCTGCCCCCTTTTTTTTTTTTCTGCAGGGTTTTTTGACCCCTGGATATCCAGAGGTCTAATTTTGCCCCTGTACTACAAATTTGCAGCACAGGGAATATTTTTTCATTCCTTCACATGCCTCTTGCAGCATCTCAAAGGGGTGTGAGATGCTGCAAGAGGCACATGCAGGCTCATCTGGACATGCCCTATGAGTCACAACTATCTCTCCAAATGGAGTTTATTAAAGGTGCTCCTAGTCACCATCACCACCTGAAGATCCAGGTGTAACACAGACCATCCCAAAGCTGTAAACCTGAGTGACCAGGGGACACTGAACCCCATCAGTAATAAATGTCTCAATCCCCTCTAAGTCAAGCAGCCTGCCCACCATCATATAGTCTAGATTCAGTTTGCATTGGTTCCCTCGCACTCAAACTCCAAGTACAGTCAGGAACTCAGAAAGGACTGAGAATGCCGGGCTTAGGTCAGATGAAAAAGAGAAGTAGAGCTGGACACCATCAGCATACTGATGACCCTCCCTCCAAATCTCTGCAAGCTCAGATATGAATACACATCAAATAGGAAATACACATCAAATAGGAAATATGACAAGCTGGAGGCCTGAGGGTCCCCACAGGTTAAGACCTGAGGGAATCACTTACCAATCATCACCCTCTGGTACCTCCCTGTTAGGAAAGACAGAATCAATTTAAGAAGGAAATACCCAATCAAGGCACTTGAAACAGTCCTCACCCGTCAGTGTGATCATACTCTTTGGATAAACTTTTTTTTAAAAAAGAACTATTATACTTTAATAGACCTGGTATATTAAAGCATCACTGGTAGCTTCTCTATAATTCATCATATTTGTTGTTTGTGTGACTATAGATAAATACATACTCACATGTAATTTTAACATACCCTTTTAAACATATGAACTAAAACCTATTACTGAATCTAGTTATATTTAGGAAAAAACATAAAGAAAATTAGTATCTAGGTGATGTATGCAGTGTATGGCTCACAATAAGCCAAGAATAGTTCATAGTCAACATTGAAATACTATTTCTCTGGAAAGGAGCTCTTGTTCTCTCTTTTTCAGGATTAATTGTCCTACTTAAGTCGGTCTCTTTGTTTTAATAACTTTGCTGCCTTAGGTCATGGATGGTGGATGGGTCAGATAGCCGAATTTTCCACTGGACTGAGTTTCTGCATTGTCATTTTCCAGATGTGTAAACTCACTTAATTTCTTTAAACCATTTAAAATGTATCCAGTATAATCTCCATGTCATAGTAATTCATTACCATATCAGTGAAAGTGACATAACATACTTGGTATTCTGACATTGCTGACTGAAGCAAAAGGGTTCCTTAATATAAAATAATGCATTTGTTTATACCACAATATGACTATGATTCAGCAAAACATTTAAGCACAAATTTACCTTCACTTTCGTTTTTGAATCAAGGCCTGTATTAGTAAATGAGTAATAAAGAAAAAAAGATTAACTAAAAAGGAGGAGAATTTAATGGGGTTTTAATACATGTACAAATTATTTTTATGAATTTGCCTAAAGATAGTGTCCTCAATTGGAAGTACTAAGGTAAACAAAATGCAAATAGATAACAAAAATTTCCTAATTTGGGAGCAAATGTATTTCTCCTAATCTGTTTAATATTTTATTCCATTTTATATGCCAACTGTTTTAAAGTATACATTATTGTGGACCATCCACTTTGCTGTCTGAAACCAGCTACATGGAAAAGCAAAGGAATTTTTTATTATTGGTGAGACTATATTTATTTTTAAAAGGCTATTTGAAGGAATCCAACACCAAGAAAACTTCGCTGTTAATAATTCTAATTCTATAAATTATGAAATATCTAAGGCTCATATTTATTGTAAGTTCAGGTGTAAAAAAGAAAGATTTAATACTTAGAACTGTGAGAAGGTGTAATTTGATTGAGGTAGCCATGAAATGCCTAAAGGAATTTAAACATGGGAGAACTGCAGTTTTCAATTACAGTTATAGAGCTTTCTGATTCTTTGCTGTCATTTTGCATTGATGTGTGGAGAGTGTGAAGGATGTCCCAAAGGTTTTTCCTTAAATGGGATAAGTAAAAATGCCACCACAGGTTTTTTTCACCTTTCCTATAAGCAGAAAAGTTTTATTTTAGACCTGCACGTGGACTGAATACCAAAAGAGATTTTTGTTAAAAACCCCACATCCTAACTGGAGAGTACTGCAGATACATAGATGACTTGTGTAAATATTTTACAGTAATAAATGCCATTGCCACAAAAAAATTACATATGTGTAATTTTACTCACATACTTAGTTTCCTTGAATTCTTTTTATGCTAAATTTCTCCTCAGGGTTTTTTTCTTATTTTATATGTAACCCGCCCCCAGCACCAGGGCCAAGCAGCATACCAGATTCAAGATCCTCCGGGTGTCAATTGTTTTGGGCTCTCCGTCAGGCAGCTCAGCTGCTGAGGTGTCCTGCCAAAAGAAAGTGTGTTCCTCGCCCTCACCTTCTCAAGAATCCACTCCAGCCTAAGTAACAGATAGGGTTCTTTATTTTTAGCTGTATATATTTACAGAAGAGAAGAGAAAAGATTAACAACAAATATAATACACATATATACACAGATGCATTACATAGGTCTAACAACACCCATTAAAACCCGTACCCAAAATATTATCTATAAACTCAACATTAGTGAATAGTCCATCCACCAAGTGATCCCATGTACATAGAGCTGTGGGACCCACTACCCAGAGTCCTTTCATGACAGGGCACCCACCATCACATTCTGGCTTCCCTGGATGTATTCAACAGTGAGTGAAGCTGAACTCCTGAAGCTGCCAGGCCCATTGTTGAAGCTTGGCATTGATAATCTGCATGGTCTGCAACCATTGAAGTGAGGCATGGTCCGATAGGATGGTGAACTGCTGCCCCCACAGATAGGGCCTCAGCTTGTTCAGCACCCAGATAATTGCCAAATGTTCCTTCTCAATAGTGACAGGTCCCACTCCCAAGCGATTAACTTGCATCTTAAGTAAACCACAGGGTTTCGTGTCTCTTCGTGTTCTTACAAGAGTACAGCTCCTAGTTCTGAGTCAGAAGCATCAGTGGCTATGTAGTCCCAGTCCCTGAGCCTGTGCTTTTCCAGGCTAAAGAGGCACATAGCTCTCAGCCTGTTGTTGTAAGGTCTGTTTTCCTGACCTCTGATCATGCGCGTGGCTCTCCTCTGGACTCTCTCAAGCTTCTCCACATCCTTTTTGAATTGTGGAGCCCAAAACTGGACGCAGTACTCCAGCTGCGGCCTCACCAAGGCCGAGTACAATGAGAGAATGATGTCCTGGGATTTGCTTGAAAAGCATCTATGGATGCAACCCAATGTTTTGCTCCTTTTACTAGCTGCAGCATCACATTGAAGGCTCATGTTCATCTTGTGGTCAATCATGACTCCCAAATCTCTTTCATCTGTAGTGCTAGCCAGCATAGCACTGCCAAGCCTATAAGCATGCTGCAGGTTTTTCCTCCCAAGGTGGAGAACCTTGCATTTTTTTATATTAAACACCATCAGATTCTCATCCACCCATTTTCTGAGCCTGTCAAGGTCATCCTGGATTGCCCCCCTGTCCTCAGGTGTGGATGCTTTACCCAAAGTTTGGTATCATCGGTAAATTTAGCCAGTCCACTTCTGACTCCAATGTCCACATCATTAATGAAGATGTTGAACAGTATGGGTCCAAGGACAGAGCTTTGAGGGACCCCACTGGTCACAGGGCACCATGACGATTGACTTCCATCAACCACCACCCTCTGGTTCAACCCCGGAGCCAATTCCTCAGACAACAGACCATGGTGGACCCAAGGCTGCAATTGGCCAGTTTTACCAAAAGGTGATCATGGCATACCAGACTGAAGGCTTTTTTGAAGTCGAGATATACAACATCATTCTCCTCTCCCTTGTCACCTGGTCCTAAAAGGAAATAGATTGGTCAAGCAAGACCTACCCACAACAACCCCATGCTGGCTGTCCCTCAGGGTGTTGCCATTGGCCAGTCCATTAAGGATGGCCTCCTTGATGATTTTTTCTAAGACCTTCCCCAGGATAGAGGTTAGGCTGATGGTTAGCCAGATCCACTTTCCTCCCTTTTTTGAAGATAGGCACCACATTGGCCTTCTTCCAATCATTGGGCACTTCACCAGACCACCAGGAGCTCTTGAAGATCCATGCCGGGGGCTGAGCTATGATGCTAGCCATCTCCTTGAGCACTCTGGGGTGTAAATTGTCAGGGACAGCTGACTTGAAGGTGTCCAGCCTCTCAAGCTGTTCCTTCACAAGGTCAGCATTGATGGAGGGCAAGGAATCTCCCTCACCTGGGCCTCCCTGTCCCATAATGGGCAGGGGCATCCCATGGGACTGATGAAAGACTGATACAAAGTACCTATTTAGTAGGTTGGCTTTTTCCTTGGCATTGGTTGTCAGTTGTCCCATCTAGTTTAGCAGGGTCTAATGTTGTCCTTGCTTTTCCTCCAGCTCCCCACATATCTAAAAAAGGACTTTTTATTATCCTTGATACTTGTAGCTACTTGGAGTTCAGGCACAGCGTTGGCTTTCCTGGTTGGCTCCCTGCAGGTCCAGACCAGCACAGAATATTCTTCCTGGGAGGTGGATCCCATCCTCCATCCTTTGCAGAGCTTTCTTTTTAGCCACAAGAGGTTTGCTAGTTCCCTAGAGAGCCAAGGGGGCTGCTGTGTCCTTTTTCTGCCTTTCCTTTGAGACAGAATAGCATTAGCTTGTACATCAAGGATAGCTCCCTTGAGGACCAACCACTTTTCCTGAATGCCCCTCCCCCTGGGGTCGTGGTCCCTTAAGGCCTCACCGACAAGCCTCCTGAGCTTGTCAAAGTCAGCTCTCCTGAAGTCTAGGTCTTCTGTATTGCTGACTGACTTGCCAGCTTTACAGCCGATAGCAAAGGTGATCAGCTCATGGTCGCTGTCACCCAGGTTTCAATCGATCGTTAGGTTGCTGATCTTGATTGATCATTACTATCAATCATTAAGTCGCTGATCGCCCATGTCTGCCCCACCTGCCCTAGCTCCAGCCCTTTAAGAACCCCCCACACACACACTCACCAGCTCCTGCAGTGGCCTCGGGGCTCCTGGGGGCTCATGCAGAGCCTTAGCTGCCATGGAAGTATTGCCCAAATCAAAATTTCCAGACCCAGGCCCCAGGTTTGCACAGCTTCTTATTCATGAAACTCTCAGCTGTAAAAATATTTTGGTTCCTTTTGACCTGACTTCCTAGCTAAAAATCTGTTTCTTGCAAGCTGTTCCAGTTAGAAGGAAAAATTGGTGATGGAGCCAGGTACCTTTGATGCAATTCTGTTGTTTATTTACAAGAAGGTACAAGGTCCTTCTACTTTGAGCACAATAGGAATTAAGTAAATCAAAGACAGTTTTCTGTTTCCAACATCAACACTTTCATAACCTATCAATGAGCCATGGTATATTCACACTCAAATCAAGGGTTTGCCAGTGATGATGACTTTCAACCACTCTCCCAACACAAAAGGTCTTTCTTAAGAATTATTTTTGGGTCATATAAAGTGGGGCTGTCTGAAACTTTGCTTCCATCTCTGCATGTCTACATTACATAGCATAGTGCTATCTATGTAAAGATACACAAGTCAACCTTAAGCAGATGTGTCTGGTACTCAAAGCAGTATAGCTGCATTTGTGTTCTTCTCTGCCAGGGCTATTTAGACATGCAGAAAGCCTGGAAAAGTGGCTGTGGTGGTGTGCAAAAGGCCTGTGCAAAGCAGCTAGTCTTCACTTTGGATTCAGATTTGGTGCGACAGTGATTTGATTCAGCGATTGAAATTGCAGTATGAATTTTTGCATATTAGTTATTATGCTTAAATGATAATAGTATTTAATTGATAAACCTCTGTCTTTTAAAAACATCTAAAACTCCATTTTGTGCTTGTTCCCTGGTTGACATGAGTAGATGAACTTCGTATGCCCTGTGTACATGAGTGTCTTTGTGAGAAGGTGAATGGTGAAAAAAATGGCATGCAAACAGAAGAAGATTTAACTGATTGTGTAAGCAACAAGGCACCAACGTATGAGTTACCAGACAGTAAACTAATTAAGCTAATTAATGGATGGCTGAAGAACTCATCTGTGATCAGGTGCAAAGAAAAAAGAATTTTGTATATCCTGCCATTTGAACTACACAATGGTTCAAGGCAGAGACCAAGACTTAAATACAAGTGTTACTGGAATGACCTCAAGTTGAGATAACCAGAAGAAACAACCTCTAATTAAAAACTGAACATGAAAACCCCCCAATGCTGAACAAAGACTTGAAATCCCTATAAAAGTGAGATGCAGACAAGCCAAGATGGGAAATCCAATCTCTGCAACTTCATGGAGCACAGGCATGCATGCCCATCAACCCCCACTCATATCCTCAGTAAGCCTGAGCTCGGCCATCCAGTGCTAATATTGAGTAAAATTATAGTTACCAGGTGAGGAGGTGATCCCCGCTGCCCCCCACTGCTGCACACTGCATGGGGGGATCTTTCATGAGCCCCCCAAACCCCTCCTGCTGTCCCAGCCCTGCCCAATGGCTGCCCTGCCCAACGTAGCTATGGCCCTTTAAGGAAAAAAAAACCCAAAAAACCTCAAACTCACCAGTTCCTACCCAGCAGGGGGGGAATCCCTACTGCCCTGCACTGCGTGGGGGGCTCTGCATGAGCCCCCAGAAGCCCCCAGGCCACTGCAGGAGCTGGTGAGTGTTGGGGGGTGGTTCTTAAAGGTCTAAGGCAGGCAGGACAGACATGGGAGGTGCTAGGGGAATGGGGGGGGTCAGGAGGCTTGTGGCAGAGCCCCCCATGCAGCATGGGGCAGTGGGGGGCAGCAGGGATGC
>NW_017728931.1:96847215-96855522 GCF_001723895.1 Crocodylus porosus | reverse complement strand
GTTGGGGGGGGATTGGGGGAGCACAAAGGGGATGGGGCCTGGCAGGGGTCCCCCCATGTTCCCCTCCCTCTTCATCCAGCCTCCCCTCCCCTGCCTCCTACTCACCAGCTCTGAGTCCAGCTCCCTGCTGCAGCCGGCGGGGACTGCCCAAATCATTGAAGCTCTTTGGATCTTTTCCGAATCAATTTAGAGAGCTTTGAATTGATTTGGACCTTTTTATTGGTCCCCTGATTCTATTCGGATTTGGAGATTTGGCCACTGAATCAGGCTGAATCTCCTCCAAATCAAATGCACAGCCCTTGTGTGCAATGCTAATATAGCTATATTTGCTTTCCTGTTTGGTATTTCTTCTTCTGTATCGTCTAAACCTATCCTTTGTTTCGGTAGGCTAATTTGCTTCTTCACCATCTGAGCAGTCCCATATGCATTCCACGCATACCCCATTTTACACAACACCTGAACAGAGCTCCTCTCACCAGCCTATTCGAATTCATAAACACCCATGCATTAGTCATTGTTTTGGATGGAAACAGATGCTTAACTTACTCTTACACTACAGTGCCTTAAATAAATGGAAGTAGTCATCTATGTGCTTTGATGAAATTTAATCCAATCTGTAACACCAACTGTTATACCATACATTTAATCCAAGACTAAATACATGAGGAGAAACTAGCACACGTTTTTATAAATGTATTTTACAATGTGCAAAAATCATGTTTAAATTTCTCCAGTATTACAGTTACTGATGATATATTAAGTGCATCTGATATTCGGGACATCAACATTATCATATCTGAACTATGTAGTAAGGTTCATTGGTTTTAATATAAGATACAGAAATACAGCAAAACCTCAGAAGAAACTCAACATAATCATGAAGAAAAAACTCCACTTCTACAAAGTTGCTCTGCATGGTCCTTGTTGACTAAGGAAGAGATATTGGGAAATTATTTAAAAGTTGTAGGATCTAATCCCCCTAAAATAGACAAGCGCATTTCCAGGAAAAAATCTTGTACGCAATGAAAGTGATGCATTAGTGAGTTTCAATATTGTCATTTCTTTCAGACAAGCTAGTAGTGTGCAAGTATATGTTATTAGTATGTGGTATGAGATAATCTAGAAAATGACCTTGTGAGCAAAGGGTCATTCTAGTTAACCATAGATTATACTGCTTTCCTCTGAATACTGGGTGATAAGGGCAAAACTCAGATCGTAGGGGAAAAAATTAAGAAAATGAAAAAAAATTGAGCAAAAAGAGACTTCATTAACTTATCCCAGGAAAGGATGCTGTTTTCCTCTTTAAAAAAGGTGTGTTATATATGACAACATAGTCTGGAGATGTTTAGTGTAAGGTACCAAGCCAAAGTCATTCCTAATGTAACTCTATATAAGTCAGTATATTTGTACTAGGGATACATTTAGCTCATTCTTTTTAGGACTTTTGTTCCTCTAAAAAGAGGAATAAAGAGAAAGGCCTAGATGAGAAAGCATGTCTTAGAGAGTATGGCATGATATATTGCTTATACTTCATGAATTTTAAAGAGATCTATAAGCAGTAATATGAAATCAGCATAATTTTACTTTTGCAGGTTTGTTATTTTTTAGGAATAGGCAGTTGTAGCTAGAAAAGTAAGCTGTTTCTAAACCAAATTGCAAACCTGTATGGTTTATCTCAGTGGTTCTTATTCTACTGCAGTTATTGCTGCCATGAAGTACCATGTATTCTTAAGTATATACAGCAGGCCATCAGAAAGAAATCGTTTTAGGGCAGGGCAACAGTTTATGATGAATTATTTATTTGCTGAAAATACGGCTTTATATTAATGATAATTACTTGTGAATTTTGTTTGAAGTTGGAGAACAGTTTTAGCTAAAAAGAGGAGAAAATTCAGAATGTTTTAGAAAATATCAAAATGAAATTATTTTTGTTTTTTTCATTTTTCCAATGCAAACCAATATCTTTGTTTTCCATTAACCTAAAATGAGTCTATTTTAAAAACAGTTTTAGTTTGACCAAAAAAATAATTAATTTGCACAACTCTATTAGTAAGGGAATTGGTTTTCAGTATGCTGATAATACCCAGCTTTATATGTCCAGCTCTTCAGTGTCTGGGTTTTTTTAAGAGTCTAGGGCCTGAGGGAGTGTGAGTTAACAGAGATTCAACTCAGTTTAAAGTAGAGGTGATTATGACAGCCTGCTTGAAGAAACTGCCAAATGAGAGGAACAACTGCTGAGGGTGGATATCCACATAAAAATTTACCACTTTTGAGACTTGTGTTATGAGGTTCCCAGTTGCTTTTAGATGAGGTCATACCAGTAGTGACTAGGATGGCTTTTCTAACATCTTCATTTTGTCTCTTAGCTGTGGTCTCTCACTTTCCTTTCAGACCTCACTACAATAAACCATGCCTTTGTAATCTCATGATTCAATTACTATAAAGTGTTTTTTGGGGGTTTTTTTATGTGCTTACGTCTTAAATCAATTCAGAAAAAGAGAGGGGAAATGTCACAGCTCCACTGGCATCAATAAGAATAATTGAAATCAGTGGTACTGAGTATATACTAGTTGAGGATTTGTCCCACTGAGCAGAATGCAGCCATGTAGTTATGTGGAATATTTTGTAATGAGCACATGGAGATCTGTGGATTGTTTCTGATTAGAGTTTGAAGTTTGGGGCTTGATTCATTTTCACTACTCTTAGAGGTCTGATTTAGGATAAGACCCTACTGTGCTGAATACTGTACATTATTTCCAGAAAAGCCTTTACTATATATAAAAATGTACTGAACTGGAATGGCTTAAGTAAACGGGGACTACTACTCTATCCTAATACAAGTTTCCATCATCTCGGCACAGACACTTATCAGCATTGACAATATGATTTTCAGACCACACCATCCAGACAGACCAGCACCAGATGGAAGATGGATTAGCAAAAATATCAAAGGCTGACCAACAAGAGAGCAAACCAATTAAAAGATCCATCAGAAACCAACAACAATCAAAGTTACAATATTTTACAAACTGCCTAATTGAAATAGCCAAATTTTGCATACCTCAAAGCTATAGAAGCCACTATATGCCACGCTGGGATGAGCAATATGAACAGCTCTTCAACAATATCAAACAATGCAATGACCCTGCAACCATAAAAAGAACTACAGAACAGCTTGCTACTGCATTGAACAGTATCAAAAATGAAAGATGGCTCACTATCATAGAAGGACTGGATATGACTAACTCGAGTAAACGAGCATGGTGCACCATTAACTGCCTTACAAGCAAAGGGCCTTCATGAAGATATTGCCCTTCACGAAAACACTGCAACAGCAGTAAGTATAGTAACCCATGTAAGCAACACACAGAAACTATTAGACATCTTAGTCACAAACAACTTAAATCATCCACTTCCAATCTTAATTTACTGCCCCCATCTCCAACAATGAGTTTGACATGGGTATTAAAGTGATCAAGACTGGAAAGACTGCTGGACCAGATGTCCAGATATTTCCAGAATTCATTACCAAACTCAGAACCACAATGAAAAGGTAGCTTAGGAAATTCATGTATAAATGCCTAGAAAGTAACAGCCTTCCAAATATTTGGAGAAAAGCAGACTTTGTTGCTATCCTGAAACCCAATAAACCACCAGAAGATCCAAAGAGCTAGTGACCCATCTCAGTACTCTGCATTACATACAAACTAATGGAACATATAATCCTGAATAAAATAGAGAATATCATCAATCCCCAGTTCCCAAAAGAACAAGCTGGCATTCAGAAAAAACTGGTATGACTGACCAAGTTACATTACCTACGACCAACACAGAAAACAGATTTGAAATGAGACAGAAAATAGGCACTGTCTTTATCAATCTTACAGCCACCCACGACACTATAGCATCAAGACCTCAGATATAAACTACACTCCATGACACCTGACTGCAAGATATGTGCTTTCATTGTGAATATGATCTCCAACAGATCATGCAAACTCACTACCAGCCAAGAAGAAAAAAGAATACAAACTGTAAAGAATGGAGACCCTCAAGGGTCAGTGCTAGCAATACTTTACAATGTATATATCAGACTTCCCACATATGACATCTAGAGATACATGTACATCTCACATGTATGCTGATGATGTTGCCATAGTAGTCCAAGGAAAAGACATGACAGAACTTGGAAAGACACTGAGTACTGACATGGTACTCATCACCGACTACATCCATAAGTGGGGCTTAAAAGTTTAACATCAATAAATAAGTATCATCATTCTTCCACATGAACAGTTGTCAAGTCAAGAGCACACCACCTGTAAGAGCAGGCAACCACATCCTTCCCCATGAACATACCCTAACCTGCCAGAAGTCACATTAGACTGTTCCTTCACCTGTAAGTACTGCATTCAGAAGATCTGCAGTAAAGTCTCTTCATGGGTAACTGCTGTTTACCCAACATGATATGGGGCACCAACTTCAAAATGCTCAGAATCACTTGCAGTAGTATATGCCCTGGCAGAATATTGTGCTCCCGTAAGGTCCAGAAGTTGTCATGCTAAAAAGCTTGACACTGTACTGAGCTGTGCATTGAGACTCAGAACTGGCTGCACAACTTATATACACACAGATGTACTTCCTGCATTCTCAGGCATTAGACCAAGTGACATAAGATGACAGACTATAACATCATTACTAGCAATAGAGTCAAGAAATGATGAAAATCACCTGCTCCATCAGTTCTTAACTGAATATCCAGACAGATGGTGGCTTATGAGGTTTTAAAGTCATTAAATCATTTATACGTGCAGCTCACAAGCTGCTGGAAGAGATTGGAGATGCTGAACCAAACCTACAGGCAGCAACAGAATGGGCCAACTGTTGAGAAAGGTCGAATCTATTCCTACAGTGTTTTATATTGACATCAAACAAGTCCCCCATTGGGCATGACCTTGACAGAGAAGCATGGGTCAAGCTGAACAGAGTGACATCTGGATACAGACACTCAAAACAACACTTCACAAGATGAACATCTTGGACAGTGTGAATGTGGTATCTGACAAACAGCTGCCAGCCTGAGAGGATCAAGCGGTGATTGGCGGCAGCTGCCTGGGCCCGGACCTGCCACCCACATGGGCCCAGCCTTGCCACTCACCCTGAGGTCATGCAGCCAAAGACGTAGAGGTGTCAGATGCAGCAACTCAAAGGGATGCTGGTCCTGGACTCAGGCAGGTAAAGGGGGACCCACCCACCACTGAGGACAAGCCTGCCACTTGCCATGGTCACCACAGCCCCCAGACCCACTGAGAAATGGCCCAAGGCTGGTGTGCTGGGCACTGCTCCTGGGCCCCTCCTAGCCCCCGCCACCCCATAGCCAATTACTCTGGGACAGAAAGACTGAGACTTTTGTAAATAGTCACTTTGGGTAGAGGGGGTTTTAGTGTTGGTGAGTAGAGAGGTTGGCTCTGTGTGTTGTGGAGGGTGAGGAGAAGGGGCTGTATTGGGTGAGAGTAAGGAGGGAGGGGTCTCTGTGTTTTGAGGAGAGAGGGGCAAGATGGCTCTATGTGTTGAGCAGGGAGAGGGGAGGGATGAGGGGAGGGGTTGTGAGGATAATAAAGCTTTTTTCTTTTGAACATGTGCATGTCCTGAGAGTGGTGCTGGGGGTATGCAGGGGGTAGGGGATTTGTGGGTGGTGGGACAGACAAGCTAGAAAGGGAAGTGAAGGAGGAGGTAGTCTTCCAGGGCCTTCCACACCTGGTGCCTTGACCCTTACTGGCAGGTGCATCCCTCACTTGGGGCCTCACTGGAGGGGACCTGTCCCTGGTGCTGCCACTGCAGCTCGTGCTCCAGCCGCCAGGTCATCTCTGCCCAGGCCTCCCTGAACCCCTCTGCCCAGGCCTTACAAACATTGTGCAGCATGCATACTGTGACAATGACCCATGGAAGGTTTCTCTCAGCCACCTTGTGGCAGACCATGAGGAATCATCAGTGGCCCTTGAGCCAGCTGAAAGCACACTTAACAAGCATGTGGGTTTGGCAAGGAACTGGTTAAAATGGACCTGGTGGGGGTCAAGTTGTCCACTGTATAGCCTAATGAGCCACTGGAATAGTGGGTAGGATAAGTCCCTGGTAAGGAGGGGTGGAATGACAACAGTGCCCAGCTGCATGTCCTCTACTCCCAGTGCAAAGTACACACTCTCCATGAGTGTGCTCATTCTTGAATTCTGGAAAACATGCACATTATGAGGGTTGCCCACCTAACCAGTGCTGACATGTGAAAGCACCCTGGTGGTTGACAACTGCCTGGAAGGCCACTGAATGAAACTCCCTGTGGCTGTAGTAGGGGTAGCCTGAGTGGTGTGGGCAGGTGACAGGGATGTGCATCCTGTCCAGGGCCCCAAAGCACTAGAGGAACCCCAGTGCCAAGAGCCCTGCGACCACTGCCTGGGGGTCATAGATGCAAAGGACCATGTCTGACAGCACATTCTGAAGGGTCCCACACCCCTCCAGGATGACCTCCCGGTGGTGGCCTTGCCCACCCTAAACAGGTTCCTCACATACCACAGGAGTGGTCAACTTGACCACCATCAGAGCTAGGTGTGTGCCAGCAAGGAGAGCCCAGCACATCTCGGTGTCCTGGTGCTCCAGGTGGGGCTGCAACTACTACAGCAAGTCAAAGGTGCCCTGGGTCATTCTGAAGGCATTTACCCACTGCTCATCATCCCAGTCACATTGTATGATGCAGTGCCACCAGTCCCAGCTGGCAGGGCAGGGGCGGAGACAGCAGGGGTGGAGGGACAGGCAGGTGACAGCAGCTCCAGCAGTGGTGTCCTGGAGCCCCTGGTCACTGTGGCTGGCAGCAGCAGCTGCACAGCAGTGGGGACTCTGGGAGGGTGTGGGGTGGTCATTGTTTGAGTGGCCACTGTGGGTGGGGGAGTTGGGCAGAGCCAGGCGGCCATGAGCCAGGTGCTTGTGATGGAAGCAAGCTAGCAGGATGACTGAGGAAGCCATGAGGATCAGGGGACCCTGTTTCTGGGGGCCAGAGATAGCAGCTAGGGCAGGAGCAGAGCTGCCACATACTGCCTGTGTCCCTGACAGGCTGCTTCTCTCACCACAGGAAGCATATGCCCAGAGGTCACAGTGCAGGGCTCTGTTTTAAATATGGCCACCAAGTGCTAGCAGCCATGTGGCTGGAGGCTGGAACTCCCCCTGGTGGCCACAGGGAAACATGGCAGGACTGGAGGGACTGGCACTAATTTTAGTGCCAGATGCCTGCACATGTAAACATCTGCCAAAAATCAGCTATTGCGCATTTAGTTAACATGCAGTAAGCTTAACCATAACTAATTGCATATGTAGACACATCTTTGATGTATTTATCCATTGAAATGAACAAAGCAGGACTAACGTACCTGGGAGATTTTATGTCCCTATATGAGACCAACCCAGTTCCTATCAGAAAAAAAGATACTTGGGCTGGAGTTCCCTTGGTTGATAGAATGAGAGTTAGCAGTGTATTCCCAATGAGGGACATATGGCTTTTGAATTCATTCCTCTACCCAAATCCAAAACAGGCTGGACTTGTTCTGATCTGAAGGGCATGCTACAAAGCCCACTTTTTTATTGAAGGCCAAGGGGCAGAGATGTGTGGCTTATTCTAACAATTTGAGAAGCTAGTGTTTTTTGTTTGTTTCTTGGCTCCTTACTGGCTAATTAGCTTATTTGCTGGTGCAAATGGTGATCTACTCTGGCTCCATTTTTATTACTGGTCTATTATTGATCAATATCTTCTCTTCCAGGGTGGCTGATCTCGTATGGTGAGCTTTAAACTAGCATCGCCTGGGGAGGGGCCCGCAGGAAGACAGGTAACAAATGCTACAAGTGCCCAGGTAAGAAACAGGGGTCCAGACAGTCTCCCAAATTGGGGGGTTGCACACGCAGCTAGGCAGGGCCTTAAATGCCTATATACCAATGCTGGTAGTATGGGGAATAAGCAGGAGGAACTTGCCCTCAGAATCGGCAGTTCAGACCCAAACATAACAGGGTTAACAGAAACTTGGTGGGATTCATCCCATGACTGGGCAGTTAGCATTAGGGGCTATAGACTTTACAGGTGGGATAGAGAAAGAAGGAAAAGCTCTCTATGTCAAGGAGCGGTCACAAACTCCTGCAAGACCGTTTCAGGCTGGACATAAGGAAGAATTTCTTTATTGTCCGAGCCCCCAAGGTCTGGAACAGTCTGCCAGCAGAGGTGGTTCAAGCGCCTACATTGAACACCTTCAAGAGTAAATTGGATGCTTATCT
>NW_017728931.1:96832874-96847204 GCF_001723895.1 Crocodylus porosus | reverse complement strand
CTAGGAGCTGGAACCAACTTCCAAGGGAAGTGGTGCTGGCTCCTACCCTGGGGGTCTTTAAGAGGAGGCTTGATGCCTACCTGGCTGGGATCATTTGAGCCCAGTTTTTTTCTCCTGCCCTGGCAGGGGTTCGGACTTGAAGATCTGTAAGGTCTCTTCCAACCCTACTGCTGTGATTCTATGATAGTAATTTTCGTAGATGGCAGGACAAGTAGAGCCAGGGATATGCATCTTATGACATAGATAAGTAAATAAATCCAAACAAATAAAAAGATTTTAATAAAATTCATAAAAATTTCAAGCATAAAAGCATAGACAAATTAAAACACTTCTTGTAAGGGTAGCTTAAGATAGATATGGTAGTAATCAAGTGAAGTAAAATTTAGTTTCAGCTATATCATGTTCAAATTCTATTAAAAAAAAAGGAATGAAATTAATTTTTGTTCCAGTACTCTATCTTCAAAATGCAGTCAGTTAAGTTGCCATGAAATTATAACATACTAATGTCATCATGAAATGAAATTGTTATTTTCATTTACTATGTGCTTTCACTACAGTACAAAATACATAAATATCATATGCTGAAGACTTGATGAATAACACCTTTATTTATTATGTCCATTGACTAGCACTAAATTAGAATGGAACACCCATGGCAGTACACATGACAGCTGCATGAATATGAAATGAATTCCTTTTATCAGCACTATTATAATAAATAGCACACGAATTCATAATAACTGAACACTTATCATATCTGAGCCATTTATCAACTGTTTAGAATACAAAAATGGTCCCAAACTTGAGAAGATAGCTTTACCTCCCTACATTTAGAGAGTACCTTGTTCCAAAACACTCCATAAAATTATATACAAATATATACTAGCACTCATGTGAAAGTCACTAGATCTAACATTGAAATGCAGGGATCTCTGGGATTGAAAGTGTCAGTTTTTGCTTGTATACTGTTGTTTAATGACATACAAAAGGAAGTGAGGAAAGTCAAGTCTTCTGATTGTGAGAAGTATCACAGCCTTGGAAACTACTCAGATTTTATGTTTAAATATAGATGGCTTCTGTAGTCAGGCAGCACTCCCAACCCCTGGCAGGCACAATGGATTATTGCTGACCCGTTGAGCCTCATTAGCTGTATTTATACAACCTGGCACAATTGTGTGCTGGACCTTTTTAGAATGTGGGATTGAAGAGTGCATCATGTCTTATATTTTTGTCACACATCAATAACACCCAACTTTTCTATTTATTGATATTTCTTTGAATGTTCATCATCACTACCATATTTGGGTACCTTACACCTATTAATTTATTCTCACAACACAACTCTCAGGTAGGAAAGTATTATTTCCGTTTAACTGAAAAACATTACCAGAGAGAGAGAGAAAGAGATTTAGGCTCTGATGAGCACCCACAGTCCAAGTGAAGCCATTAGAAAATAAGTACCTGCCCTTTTATGTATTGGCCTAAGGCACAATCAGAAATAGAAATAAGGTCTTCTGATGCCCACTCCGACATTTTCACTGTAAGACAGCCTCTTCCTCTCAAGATAACCATCATGACCTGCTGGCCTGCTAGACAGTACAATAGCCATATCATTTTTGTGATATGAAGTGAATAAAAATCAATAGAATATTTAAAAGTGTTTACAAAATAGGCTGTAACACACACATTATATTTCAGATGGAAAATTCAGTTTCATTTCACTGCCAAAGTCCAAGTACTCCTTGTTATTTACTAACTACCATCAGTGAATTTAGTATTAGATTAATAACAAAAGACACGGTTCCTATTTCCAAAGTGCTGACAGTCCAAACACTTTAAACTGGTAGTGCCTCTGGGTATCTATTCTACAATCTATCTTTTGCAGAGTACTAACTTCTGTGAGATAAACATGTTAAAGTTCTCAAGAGATATTACCATAAAGATTCAGTTCATTCTATTCAATATGACTTACAATGCTACAAGATGAAAAATTGTCTTAAAATCTGACTATATTTTTCAGGCAGATAGCCTTCTGCTGGTGTTTTCTATTGCAAGAGGGATTCTAAGAAAATGGTCTTGTCAGTTATAATGTTAGGAATATTATTAGTTAGTATGTTAGTAAAATGCCTTCATTCTGATATATTAAAATCTTACCTAAATTTGAAGTATGATCAGTACCCCAATTAATACTTCTCAGTTCATTCAATTATATAATTTTTATTTCAAAATATTAGTTGTGAAGAGTGATATTAAATGTCCTTAGTCCAAGCCTTTATAAGGTTGAAGAACTTCCATTTGTAGGTGTTCTGAAAAAAATTCCAATAGGATCCTAGTTCTACAACTTAAAATGCTCTTGACTTGGGCAGAATTCAGGCCCAGCCTGCATTAAGGATAGCACGAGTAGGCTCTGTGTGGCATATGGCTGACCAGGGAGGGGACAAGTAGCAGAGCAGCAAATAGGGTAGGAAGTAGAAAAGCAGAAAACAGAGTAGAAGATTGGATATGCAGCACATGACAGGGAACAGAAAGCACAGCATCAGATTAAAGAAGGGAAGGGGATATGAGTAGCACTTGGGAGGGTGTAGGGGCTAATTTTTAGCACACCTGCTAAAGAGGGGGGCCTGCGCTGGTCTAGATGAATAGACCATCTTTATTGCATTGATTTAAAGGTAATTTAACCAGAAAAAAATCATCTTCCCCAAAGCAATACAAGCTGAACACAAATGAAAAGAATTTTGGTTACAATATGATATTCACAGCTGGAACTGAAAGAAAATAAAATGTCCTATGAACCACACAAAAGTACAGAATGAATATAGATGTGTACCGCAAATAGCAGAAGATAAAATCTCCATTTGTACAGGATATCCTGTGATACAAAATTTACAACTTTTTTGAACTGTGGTAAATAAATTATGAGTGCTGCTTATTGTTCCTTGACATTTGTGTTAATCTTGATACTGTTTAGGGCTGAACCTAATATAACCAATTGCATGTTAACCCCAACATGTTGTTTAAAAAATGATAATCCATTTTACTTAGATTAATCTGATTGCTTGCATCCTAGTTAAATGTTTTGACTTGCATCCATTTGGCCATGTTCCACATCTCCATTGTTTAAAATGGTCTGCTCTATTAAGTAAGTATGAAAAATATACTAGCTAAGGAACCAAATGCTACCCCAAATATTAGGCACTTTATGGATTTAAGTGTTATGGCCATGTACAGGCATTATATTTGTGCCAGGGGAAAAGACTTCCTTCCAGCACAAGACTCTAAGAGAGTACAACCATTCAAGGGCTATAGGAGGGTTCCAGCTTCAGACACATCTTTTTACTCCTCCACAGTGATGAGAATTTCAGCTGTATGAAAACAGAGAAGCAGGAAAAAGGAGAGCCGTTCTCTTTGCCCCCCCCAGCCCTATAGGGTGAGGGTTGTCTGTTGCAGCAGAAATTCTTAGTGCTAGAAAGGAATACCTATCCATGACCCATGTATGATCCTATTCTGACCTGCCTGAGTCCTTGAAATACTGTTAATACAAAAGATAACTGAGCCTCCTCCTTCTCATCCTCTCTGCTATTTTGTGACTTATCCTTAAAGTTAAGTAACAGTATATTGCAAAAGAGACGTATTAATGGATTGACAGGGACTTAAGTAGTGTGGGATGGGATACCTAAATCCACTTAGGTCAGTGGTGTCAAAGATACAGCCCACAGAGCACTGTCATCTGGCCCCTGGTGCTGTCCCCGAGTCTCAGTTGACCCACACACCACTGGATTGGTGTCATCTCCCTGGCCGTTCTGGGCACAATGCATGGGGCCCATGGGCTATGCAGCATGGATCCCAAACTGGCTGGAACAGGAATCGCATGTGGCACATGTCCCAGTCCAGCAGTGGGTCACAGAGCAGGCACCACAGGCACCGGGTCTGGCATGAGGGGGGAGAGACAGTGGGCTCTCTGGCCAGTAGATTGGCCCTGCACCATTCATCTAGCCAGTGGGGCCACACGAGTTTGACACGCCTGACTTAGGGGCCACACAAGTTTGACACGCCTGACTTAGGGGCTTAATAGAGGGAATAGGATCTGGCCTAAAGTCTTTGCCATTACATTGTTCAAATTAAGTCACTTAACCTCTTGCTCATGCATTCTTAAGGCTGCCTTACTGTCAAAACCTCAAAAATGTATTCCAGAGGTCCATTCCAGCTTTATCTTTTGCACAGAATAACTCAAAGGATGAGATGTCACTGGTTGCCTGTATTAAAAATCTATAAAACTGTCACTCAAAATTCCACTACAGGGAATTCTGTGGCTTCAAAGACTACAAATAAATCTTTATTTTTTCTTCAGGAAAAGTATCTGGCTGGTTTAGAATTGCAAGCAGTGGCAGAAAAATCAACGTGAATCTTTCACTAAGGAATACTGACATTTTAATAATGCTATCAAGGTTGAACAACTGTATTAAAAATTGAATAAGTGTTTTCTTTTACTGGCAAAATATACACTTGCAGCAGCAGTATATTTGACTATACAAGCCACTACATTTAAGTATTGGATCGCAAAATAAAGTAAGCTTTTTGTCTTCTAAAAATATTGTTTGCACCTATAATTAGTTTTCTTAGAAGATCTGTTCAAAGCTACCTGCATTTCATATCCAATAGATCACACTCTATAACAATTTATCATTTGTGCAACCTAATTTGTTGAGAACTCTGTTGCATTATAAATTCTGACCCTTGCATTAGTTGATTATTCTGGATTTGTTTCACTTATTCTTTAATCTCCTCTGCAATGGAGAGGCCTGTCCACAACCATGGATGCTATGGAAACCAGATCTATGTTAGGCTGGTTGATGCCTCCAGACATCAAACTGGCTCATAAGAAAGCTAGAGGAATAGGGACGGGAAGTGGCTAAGCTACTCCAGTAAGCTTTTCTCCTCCTAACTTCTACAACATATGACACAGTGCTTCATACTTTTAAACATAAACACTATTAAGTTAAATTGATCATAGAAGATGTACGCAGGACAACTAATACAACTTTTGTTTAAGAAGATTTCACCATAAAAAATAAAGAGCCCTTTCATATAATCCCCTTCCTGTTCTAAATTGTATATATAGTGCCATTAAGAAAAAGACCTACAAGATGAGAGTCAGTTGAGGGTATGAGGGTAAACATAATATTAATAATCATGAAAGGATCTTACATCTAGAAATTTTAAACCAACAGGAGCAACAAAGGCAATGAACCAATGAACCCATAGATCCTTATAGGCCTGGTAAACCTCTAAAGCTAGCAGTTATTAATCTCATCAAAATTATTTAACATGGGTGTCCTAAAGTTAGGCTCCTTATTATATATATCTATAGGTGCATAAATAAAAAAAAGATCTGATTTTCAGAGTTATTGAACTTCCACTGAAATCTATGTAAGCTTCAGGAATCTAACTTCTCTGGAAAAATTAAATAAAAAATTTTAATGAACTGTCTAGCTACAGGAGCTCATGTTTAGGAGCTCAGCTCCAGTCCCCAAATTTAAAAGCTTTGGCCTGCAACCTTAAGTACTGCAAACTGGTTGTGGCAGTTAATTTTTCCGCAAGACTTTACTCAGAAATCTACTATACTTTAAGAGCTTGGTACAGTAAATCAAAGACCCTTTAAAAGAGCTCTGGCCAGTGAGAAGCTATCAATCATGTACCCCGGTTATTGATACAGCAACAGGATTTGGAAAAACGACCTACTGAGCTGTGCTTGCAGGAAAGGAGAAAAATCAATATTACAAGAGAAAGGATGAGAGCATGAGAAAAGCATATTGTGGAAATGCTTCCTGGCAAATATTGTACGGGTGATGAACTAATGTCAGAAGTAAGTTAAAGTGCAAAAAAACAGGCTAACACAATCTCTCTGACTTCAGTAAGTGTCACTATGATGCACTGTCTGCACAAAAAAATCCAAATATATTGAGAATTATAGAATGTGCCTTCATCATAACATCCTTACTCAGGCAAAATTCACATTAGTTAAAGAGGTGTATGTAGGAGTATCCATAAATTTAGCAGAATTTTGAAGAGTAGATACCAAATCTCACAAACAGGAGACCATGCCCTAAACAGGATTAGCTGCATCTCTTTCCAGATCCTCAAAACATTCTCTTCTTCCTACTAGTAATTTTTTTTAAAAGGCACTTTCAGTGTCATCATTACAATCCTTTGACTCAAGCACACTTCTGGAACGTACTTCAACTTTGTGAACATGCGGAAAAATTCTTTCAATGCTCATGATGAAAATATTCTCCTACAGACTTAAAAACAAAAACCTTTTATACCATGTTATATAAAATGGATGCTGCGAATATCTTTGCACTGAGAAAGACTGTCTTTGCAGTTGTATCTAAAACTGCTGCTTCATTACTGCAGTTTCTCTCAGCATGAACACCTTTATATTCATTGAAATTAGCAATATCAAAACTACTCCATCGTTTTCACCAACACTGCACCTATGTGTATATCTTACTACTAATAGAGTGCACCTAGGTAAGTTAGAAAACCAAATGCTAATATCTGAAAGTATTCCCTCACACTCAGTGGGGAACAAAGGGGCTTTGAAAATCGATTCTTTTGATACATTATTTTTCAAAATGCATTATTAAAAAGGAAACCACAACTCTGTGGGAGATTGCTAGATAAAATATCCTTAATATCACAGGGCCTGAATTATAGCTGGCATAAAATGGCTTAGCTTCATTGACTTCAATGGAATCATGCAAATTTACACCAGATGAAAATCTAGTTTGTACAATATCTAACCCCTCAATATCTTTGGATACTAAGAATGGATTCAATAACCCATGTGGGAAAAGACATACACACAGTTTTCCTACTGCCCAGTTATATTACCACATAGGGAATCTGAATCCAAATCCTTCAGAGCATTAACTGGCTTTGCATAAAACAAAACCCTACATCCCTTTCTCAGAAAATATTTCTGCATTTATGGTTGTTCGAGAGGCAGACATGGGACAGTCTAGAGGAGCATGTAGCAAAAGACAATCAAACAAAAACAGAATCCAGGATACATATTAGGAATATATATTTGCTACAATCAAGCACTTTTTGGTGACAGTCAATTAATTGTATCCACAAATGACAAGTATTTAGACAGCTAACTACCTGAATTTCTGGTATGGCTGACCTATTGGCCATTCTAACTTGTACTGCGATTTAATTAAAACAAAAAGTGATACAGTTCCATTGTGGCTGGCTGCTTTCTGGTTTGTTACCAGTTTAACTGAGCTGTTTCCTAAGGTAAGTAAAGATGATTAAAGAAGAAACAACTTAGCATTATCCTTAGGGATGGCTTAAGATTATTCTAATAGTAGATATTTTAAAAGAGGGGTTTTTTTTATCTAATGAATCTATATCTTGTTAATAAGCAATTTTCTCAAGAAAGAAAAGAGCTGTAACAGGCTGTAGCCAGAACTATGCTTCCCAGCAGGCTGCAGGGGAAAGGAGAAGCTAATGAAGGGAGACCTGGGGGTTTAGGTGCACAAGGTAACAGTTGGGAGAGAGCGTGAATGGGAGCGGACGTGGCAGCTGGCAAGACACATAGCAGAGATCCAGGAGCTGCAGCATGGCTGATCCTAGAGGCTCCAGTTGGCAAGACCTGTGGTGAAGATCCAATAGCTGTAATGGGGCTGATTTGAGCCCTGCTGCTGTGGTTTGCTAAGTGTGGGGCCCAAGTATGCAGCAGAGTTGATTCTGCAGATGAAGGAAGAAGGGCTCAGGAGCAGTGACAGGGTGCATGGTAACTGGCTGGACAGTGGGACTGGAGGCTGGTTTGAGGGCCCTCTGGAGCTGAGGGAGAACTCAAGAGTCCCTCAGGGTAAATATTCCATGGGTAGTGTTTCCTGTTGGTTACCTTATATCTGTTACTGAAAGGTTTTACCACTGGTTGACTGCCTAGTGCCTGTTAGGTTTATTCTAAATGTATGTACCTTAAGGCTTAATCACCTGCTACATATATCCTAATGTTCTCACCCACGCGTTCCCAACCTCTTAAGTCTATTGGCCTATTGATCTGAACCCCCAGTTATGCTATATAAAATTTGTAAGAAACCCCTGTTGGCTCCTGTGCAGTTTCTGGGGCTTGGTACAAAACAAACGAAAACGAATTATTTGAGTAGGGTATGGTATTTATCCTATTAGTGATTACTAATCTTCTTTTTTTTTTTCTTTTCTTACTTCAGTAAAACTGTGAGAGAGGCAGAGAGAAAGAGCAAGACAGCCAGTGTCCGAAGCGTACCATGGCATAGGGAATCTCTGGGAGTGGTGTGCAGGAGATACTGCAGCACTTCCGGAGCAGCGTGACACTGGAGTGCAGGGAACACATCCAGAGAAGTACTTCTGGTCCCAGAGAGTGGCACAGTGGCGGCGGTGGCAAGCAGCAGAGGTGGCAGACCGAGCAGCTCCCAGACAGGGAGCAGATGTCTGCTGAAGCAAAGCAGCCGGTCCAGCCTGAGTGGCAGGGTGCTTGGAGGAGCACCATTTTCCAAGCTGAACGAATGGTAGATGCAGGATCATGCACTAGCACATTCAGTCGGTCTGACAGTGATGAGATTACTTACAGGCCGGAGGGACCCTGGGTGGAGGTGGATTGAACAGAAGGTCTGGGTACTGAGTTAGTACTTACCCCTTGGGAAGTATCATCAGACTCAGGGGTAAGGGAATGGTCTGGGGCCTATAGCCTTGATCAGGCTCTGCACTCTGCAACAGGGCAGGGACAGCAGGAGTCCCCAGAGTTTGCAGCCAGAACCTAGGAATGAGGGCTGGGTTGATAAAGCCCTGCAGGACTGTTAAAGGGGCCTTGAGTGACAAGTCTGGGGCATGTAAAGTCCCCAGTCCTGATCCCAGGTTGGGAGAAGATTTATGTTCATACCAGTGGGGCAGGCCAATAGTGGCCATCACTTACTGCCTAGTGATCGGTCTTGGCTCATTAGGCCCAGGAGGAAACATTTTGGGATGCTGGGGGACTGAGGTAACTTGAGTCAGGATGAGATCTAAGATAGATATTTGATAGACCAGTTTAACCTAAATCATTCAAGTCTATCTTAAACCCATTTGGGGTGTTTTGAAAGCAGTTTATGTGCACTGAACTTCTATTCTGTTACAGATTTAGACTGGTTTCCAATTATACCATTTTCTGTGTAATTTCTGTCCCTAGCCAGACTGACACTGGTCTATTCCTGCCAAATCACAATGACTTGCTGTGTGTGACATTGGTGAAGTCACTTAGCCTCTCGGCTTTTCCCCCTTCTATCCTTTGTGTCCATCTTGTTTATTCACACTTCATTCTTTGGGATGAAGACTGTCTCTATATGTTTGCACAGTAACTTGTAAGCTGGACTTTTGGGTAAGTTGTTGATGAAAAAAAGGAGAAAGGGCAGTGCTTAGAGATTAGGTGGTGTACAAGTAAAACTCACAAATTTCGGAGGGTCATAATGACTTTGAACACTTGTTTGAGTTCAGCAAAATAGCTTTATATTTCTAATTAGGCAGTGAAAACCTAAAAGTTTAACTTAGGTTTAATAAGGAGGAACTGTATGAGACTGCATAAAGAATAAGTACAGTGATGCAAGAGAGGAAAATAAACGAAATGTGCTCGCTTGACTGATAAATATGAGTGCCACTGTCAGATTTATTACTACTAAACTCCTATTGCTAGCATCAGGTTTTAATTTTGTGTTTATAGACTCTCTTCACAATTGTTCTTTTGTGAATTAATATTGCTATTTAATGGTTAATACAGATGCAGCCTTTCTGTTAGGACTTTCCAGTGAAATTATCAAGACCCAACTCACAATTGGGAGCTGTTTTCATACCGAAAACCTGGTTTTCTTCTGTATTATGCCCTGGGAAATGAGCACTCTCCATCTAAAACCACATCCTCACCTTGTAAGTCTCTTTTTTTGGTGACATTGGCAATTGGTCAATGGCCACTTTTTACTTGATGCTTCACCAATTTAACATAGTTCACATTTAATGAATGACATGTTTTATATCACCAGTATTGTTCAGAGGTAAGCATAACTTCACCTTTATGTAGTTTGTGTATGTATTTCCCAGTGCTATTTCCAATGCTGCCCAGATAATATTCAATAAAATATGTTTAGTCCAAAGTCAGTTGTCTCCTTGAGCTTATGCTCTGTCAATCTTAAGAGTTTATAATGCATACATAGAATACGTAGTTTATATGGGTATATACATTTGGGGTGCCTTCATTATCAACTTACATGTCTGATTCTTTATGAAACCTTGCTAATTTTTGGCCACAAATAATACCTTCTGCCAGCAAATTCCATAGGTTAAACACATAAAGAAGCATGGTTAAAAGAAAAACATTGTTTCCTTGTATTTATTTTAAGTATTTTCCAGGCTGAAATAATAACTAAATATTAGTACCAGCTTATGAAACATATCAGATGTGTGTCTCATTCCAGGCAGCTGGAAAGATGATTAAGCACTGATGTAAGGGTACTATTTGCCCTTTTGGTTTTTGTGGTGATGATGTTGATGATCAATCACTTACTATATGACACCACCGGCAAGTTAGTTGCCTCAGAGTCTAAATCAGAGAGAAAAGCCCAAAACTCAAAACATTATTCCCTAAGCTGACAGCAATATATACAAGAAATGGGAAAGGAAATGACAAAGGCAGCATTGAGCACTGAAGTTAAGCAAACAGCTTTGTCAGTCCCATGTCTTTTTAAATAAATGATCTGTTATGATTCTATAAAGACCAAGTTTTATTGGGCTTTCTTTACTTCCCTAACAGAATGCCCCATTGAACTATTAAATATTTTCCTGTACATTGAAAAAAGCCCAGAAAACTGAAAATGTCACCACTTCAAGGTGGTACACTTACTTGAAAAAGCTGATGCCAGCTAAAGTCAGACAAAGACACCCCAAGTGAAATTAAAAGGAGCTTTCAACTCCATCTTAAAAAACAAAATTAAAAACAAATAGTCAATAAAATGATCAGAACAAGTATTTTTCAACTGCCCAATCCAGTGGGCATTCTCAGAGCAAGCATAACAGGCACACAGGATCCATCTCCCCACAAAATGCAGCTGCTTTCTTTTGAAAAATTAACATAGGAAGAGGTAAAAGTGGTGTGTATTGCTTATATAATGACTTTGTGGTTAGTCTACCCAGGGGCCCCAGGATCCTAAGCAGATTCAAGAGTTTGTGAAGGAGCATGCAGGGTGGTTGCAGCCCCACCCTCAAATTCCCCCGCTACCAGGCAGGTAGATCACACTGGGATCAGCAGCCAGAGACTATTTTTTAAGTCCCCAAAGCAGATAAGAATTCCCCATCAACAGCACACCCCTCATCTCCCATCCCTCCCTTGCCTGCTGCTACCCTTTCATCCCCAGCTCTCATGGGGATCCCAGCTGGGTCTTGGCAGCCACAGGGGGTGGTTCCAATCCCCCAACCATAAGAATTTATTTCTTGCTGGTGCAAGGAGAGCCTGGGATCAAGACTGTGTGAATTGCGTGTTAGATCCCAGCACACCTTTACCTGCATGTGTAGAAAGGGCCTGATGCATGTAGCCCTAAACTGCATTTCTGCTCCTGTGCCAATAGGTGGCTAGGGAAAGCACACAGGCTTGGACAGGCTTGTTCCTGGAATGAACTGCAATTAAGTTAAATACACTGCTATTAATTTACAGAGGCATACAGTGATGTCCCATGAAAAAAATGTTAGCATACTTCACAGGTACTCGAAGCAGGACAATGGGTTTGAATGTCTGTAGGATCCTGGCACAAAAAGCTTTGTCCTAGGAGAAATACAATGTCTGTTTATAGCCAAATTGGCTCTAGCCCTTAGTTCTCAAAGGAAACTTGCACCTAGTCTCTCAACAAGCCACAGCATTAAAAAAAAAAAAAAAAATCTTCCCACACTGGGAATTCTTCCAGTCTCTCTCTCCATAACTTGGATTACCTGATGATCATTTACTAGCTGAAGACAATTAACAGTTAATTACCAGCAGTTACATTTTCAACTATGATATTTCAAATCCCTGGACATTCTATCTTATTCAGTTAGCGTGTTCTAACCATTCCCAGCTGACACGGTGAGCAAACCACATGTGCACCAAGAAATTAACGTTTTGGTCACCACCATTACAGATTCTCTCTTGCATGATACTAGAAACCAATTTCAAAATGCCAATCATATTTATTATTTAGCATAATTTCATAATTGACATTGCAGAGTTTTATTTAAAACTCAATTTCTCCTATGTCAGGGCTCCTTTTGATTTGAAAGTAAGATGCAAAGTGAAGTCAGACCATGCAAGAACTTGTGAGCTACCTGGAAAGTTTATTATTGGTGCAGCAATTATATTTGGGTCTGTTGCTTCATTTATATATTAATATTCCTAGTGCTTGAACTGTCTAGCTCCTTTTTTAGATTTCTCTAAAAAATTAATGTGAACAACGTGACCCAACCACCCTCAGAAATAACCTTCTTTCCCCTGAAATGGCAAACTGCAAAAACAGTAAGGAAAGCAGACAGGGAGTCTTGCATGAATAGGTTCATTCACATGAATTGTAACGCTGTCTGTTCAAACTCCTAAAAACCGAGAGAGGAGTTGTGCTGCTCTTGTTTCCAATATAGCAAAAAGAATCGGAAGGTACATACTATATTATTTCACATACAACACACCCCACCAACTATAATACACAACTTGTTTTTGAAAAAACATGAAGAAAAAAAATTCTTTAAGATATGGATGCATGGAGCAGGAACTAATCTTCAGCTGACTCACCCTTCTGTTCCTGTATAAGTAAAGCTAACTCTCCATCTGCTACTGAATCCTTGTCTCCATGGCTAGATATATGCTTTTGAAAAGAGCTGAAGAGCCTCTGCTAAAGAGCCCAAGAGTCTAAGCTAAAGAGGCTATGGAACAGACAGACCAGTCGTAGCTTTCAGACAGCAAAATTTCCCTAAGAGAGGTTAGCTTGATTGGTGGGACATCAATTCCATTAAAAAGGTGAGATGATCATTATTACCTGTAGAGTAGACAACAATGAGTCATGAAGTCAATTGGCAGATTCCTCAACAATAATACAACAGCTGCTGCACTGTAGAGCAGGAATCAAAGGAAGGTATTTCCAACCCTGAACAGAAAAATTATGCACTCCAATTTGGGTCAAGAAAATATGGTAATTATATTTTTAAATAATACTATATTTTCTCCCTCCACTCAAAAATGGCTGAAGAATTCCCCTTTCAGCAAAGATTATATATGAAATATCTCAGTTAAAAAGGTGATTCCTTCCCCACATCCAAAATTGGACATAAAGGAATTAATATTATACCTGGCTCGGAATTTTACACTGAAGTGATACTTCAGAATGAAAACCAAAACTCATTGTATGAATGTGGGTGGCAGTTTTAATATAGACTTACTATATGGTTAAAATAAGACAGAGACAGAGACAGAGCTCTGACATGCTCTACAATAGCCAACAGCCCTGTTGCTAGGCAGTCACCCGAGATGCAAAAGACCAATGTTTAAATCCATGCGTGACTGAATATTTATAAATCTGTAATAGTGATGAGAGTAAACAGCCTAAGAAAACTGGGAACTAACTATAACCAAATTTGAACTTTATGGTATCCATGATTATGGTCTGTACCCATCCCTTCTTTAGTGAGCACTATAAAAACAGATGGTACTTTACAAAATACATGGAAAAACAAAATATATTTTACAGGTTGCCAAGGCATTTGAATCAATGAGAAGACAGGCATTACCTCTGAGAACAACTTGTCAGCTTTGGGCCTGTACAGAAGTTATAGTTATCACCTGTTAAGCGCACAGAAAGCACTCTAAAGCCATAACCGAACAGGTATTCATGGCTTATAAAGTGCTTTAAATGGCCGATCGAACTCTAAGTTAAACCTCAGTGGGTGTGGTTTCAGACAAAAGCACTTTGGGTTATAGCGCTTTTATGCCTATACTACATCCCATCACATGTTAAGATAGGTCAAATTCCACTGGCATCCCAGGAGGCTTTGCAGAGGGCAGTGCTCTAGCTTTCTGCAGAGCTCATCTGCTCTGCCTGAGCACCAAACTGGCCCCGCCCCTTGGGCTGTCACTGACTTAAACCTAAGTCAGTGACAGCCTCTGATCCCAGCCCCATGTCCTGCCTCTGGCCAACTATGAGCTACAGTCTGGACAGAGGAGGAGGAGAGTAGAGGCAGAGCTGCTGCTGCTGCTGCTGGCTCTCTGCAGGGAGTGGAGCTTGGATATGTGGGGGGGGGGG
>NW_017728931.1:96814171-96832774 GCF_001723895.1 Crocodylus porosus | reverse complement strand
CGCATGTCAGTTTAACCTCTTCTGTACTGGCAGCACATACTCAAAAAATTTCCATGACAAGTAGATTCAGGCTAGATATCAGGAGGCACTACTTCACAGTCAGGGTGGCTAGGATCTTGAACCAACTTCTATGGGAAGTGGTGCTTGCTCCTACCCTGGGGGTCTTCAAAAGAAGGCTAGATAGACACCTTGCCAGGGTTATTTGACCCCAGCATCCTTTCCTGCCCGTGGCAGGGGGTCAGACTTGATGATCTGCTCAGGTCCCTTTCGACCCTACCAACTGTGAAACAAGAAGTGCACACTGTTGGCTCATATTCGGCACATGGTGCACTGTAACCCCCAGGTCGTTTTCTGCAGAGCTACTGCTTAGCCAGTCAGTCCCCAGCCTGTACCAGTACATGGGTTTGTTCCATCCTAAGTGCAGGACTTTGCACTTGTATTTATTGAATCTCAAGAGATTTCTTTTGGTCCAATCCTCCAATTTGTCAAGATCTCTCTGAATCCTAGCCCTACCCTCCAGCGTATCTACTACTCCTCACCAGCTTTGCATCATCTTCAAACTTGCTGAGGGTACACTCTATCCCATCTTCCAGGTCATTGATGAAAATACTGAACAGAACAGGCTCTAGGACCGAGGCCTGAGGCACTCAACTGGATACCAACTGCCAACTAGATATCAAGCCATTGACTACTACCCTCTGAGACTAATGATTCAGCTAGTTTTCTCTCTACCTAACAATCCATTCATCTAACCCATACTTCCTGAGCTTGTCTGCAAGAATGTTTTGGGAGACCATATCAAGAACTTTGCTAAAGTCAAGGTATATTGCATCCAGTGTTCTTTCCACATCTACAGTCAGTCACTTCATCATAGTGTGGAAGAAATCAAATTTCACATTGTGTTTGGTATTAGAATTCACAGACTCAGTCTGGGTTTATTGGCGACTTTGCCATACGATCGTAGGGAGGAGATCTAAACAGAACTCCCCTTTACAAGTTAACATACCTCTTTATACCTAAAATTGTTTAAACAAAGCATCCTTGAAAAGAAAGTCGGAGCAAATCATAACAGTTGCTTGCTCAGAGACACGTTTTGTTTTGAAAACTGTTATCACCTTTTTTGTTTTTAGGAAAGGAAGAACATTTGTTCCAAAAGAACTGTGCATGGAGTCATAATAAGCAGAAGAGTTTTTCTTATCTTAAAACATTTTAAAATACGAAGCAAGACCATTTTTTTCCTTCACTCTTTTTCCTTATTTAAGTCAGAGGCCTGGATATATCTATAGTCGGATAGAGGCCTGGATAAATTTATAATCAAGTTAGAGGGGCCTAGATAAATCTACTTCAACAATAGAAAGCAGTCAGGTTGATCAGCATGACTTGCCCCCTTGGTGAATCCGTGCAGACTATTTCTAATCACCTTTTTCTCCTCCAAGTGCTTAGAAATGGTTTCCTTGAGGACCTGCTCCATGATTTTTCCAGGGACTGAGTTAAGCCTGATAGGCCTATAGTTCCCTGAATCCTCCTTCTTCTGTTTCTTAAAGATAGGCACAATATTTGCTTTTTTCCAATTGTCCAGGACCTCTCCTGATCGCCATGAGTTTTCAAAGATGATGGCCAGCCCTGCAATCACACTGGCCAATTCCCTCAATACTCTCAGGTGCAATCTGTTTGGCCCCATGGACTTGTACATGTCCAGCTTTTCTAAATAGTCCCTAATCTATTCTTTTGCCACCATGGGCTGCTCACCTCCTTCCCAAACTGGCATGAGTAGGTATGAGATTGCCAAAACTGAGTTTTACAGTCATTGCCCGTCTATGCCTTATCTTTCCATCCCTAGTAAAGCAAAATGAATAATAAAAGAATACTAATAGCTTACACAAAGTTATCCTCACTCACCTGATAAGAAACTGGAACAGAAATTTGCTGGATTTCCCCTTTTTCTGAAGGTTCAGGAGATTTATTTGTACAGGTGAGAAACTTCCAGCCTACTTTATCGCTGACAAAAATAGAGTGTACAAAGTCCACTAGTTTGGTCACACAAGAATTGACCAGGTCAAATATAGGATGGTAGCAGGAAACCTGTTTTAAGTCACATTTTTCTATCTAGCCAAATGAAAAAATGAGATATTTCTGATGATTACCATGAGTAAAATATTCTCAACATGGTCCCATTGTGGCATAATCTTACACATATTAAAACCCTAAATGTCCTTAAATGAAGAGAAAAGTTTCCACTAACTTCATCAGGATTACATCAGTTCCAAAATCAAAATACCAACCCCCTCCCCTCCCCCAAGATATCACCTTTGACAATACTATAACCTATATATTTCTTTAATTCTAATGAAAGTATAAATTCTGCAGAAACCAAAAGAGCAGAAATACTTCTGTAGATCCTGGGTTGCACACTAGAATGATAAAAAAAAGAAAAGAAAAGAAACAACAATACTGGGAGAAACAAAGCAGAAAACACATGATAGAGAAACTGCAGCTAACACGCTTAAGGTATTAAATTGTTTTGTGAGTGTTGTGCAAAAACATAATTTATAATAATCTTTTTTATCTGAATAAGACATACTTATGAATACAAATAGAGAACTCCATGAAGCAGAAGATAAAAGAAATATTTATGTGACATAGTGAATGATGCTGACAACTTCATTTCTCAGTACCTGTGCATATATAATACATGTCTTTTTGACCTGCCAATACTATGAGCAAGTGCTGTAATGAACAAAATATCTATGCAAGCAGCAATGAAATATTCACGAAAGCAGTCAATACTGCTGAGATACAAACCAAGGTGAAGAATGCTGTAACCTTGAGACTGAGAAAACCAAGATAACACAAAAAAGTATTTTCTGTCAACTACTGAAATAACAGGAAAAGTCTAAAGACAATCTACTGTAACTGGCAGAGAATTAGTGTTGTGTTCTGAAACTTCTGAGGGACTGAAATAGTAAAGAAACAGCACCCATTATTCTGTAATCTATATAAGGAGCGGGAAAGAAGTCATCACCCCGCTCCACAACCAGTTATGATAAAGCTTGTGAAAAGTACAGACTATTAACACCTCATTATAAATCTGAAAATATATTGTAGAAAATATTTGTACAGACCATGATTATGATCACCCAAAATGTAGAATACATTCTTCTTTGTCAAAAAAGGCAAATTATTGACTAGAGGGATTTCCAGTTGTACATTTAAAAATCAAAACCATTTCTTCTGGATTAAATTTATTGTGTCAAGGATTTATTATCTAAACATGTCCCACTGAAGTAACAGTAGTAACCTATTAGGAGCATTGTGACTGTTTCCATAAATGAGTAGATCCTCAGCTGGTGTATATTTGTGGTATTGCCGTTGAGGTCTGTGGAGACAGGGCAATCTACAATCACCCAACTATCTGTCCCACAATAATTTACCCAGGTTACTTTTTCAGACCTGGACCTAACACTGCAGAGATTAATGCATTAGTAATTACAATTGTTCATGGGAGTACTAAAGGCAATGTGTGCCTTTAGACTTAATTAAATATGCTCAGATAAATGTAATTTACTTTCTGGCTCTAAGTGACAATGGCAACAGGATAGAAGAACCCAGCTCAGAGAATGAAATTACTATAAATTTCAGATTAGCATCCCTCATAATCATGAGTAAAAATGGATGGCAAACATGCATTTAAATTTTATTATCCAAATTAAAATTAAATTATGATTTTAAATAATTCTGTCTCTCACTACCATATTTTGAGATGTAAAATGCATTCTAATATTTCTAATTTAGAAAATAGTCTTGAGCATCATACGTTAATGTACTTCATCTGGAAGCATCTTCACTGACTAGAACAACTGTTTTTTCAAATAATTTTATTTTTTGAAGGCTGCCATGGAACTCCAAAAAACTCACCACAAGTATCAAGGACAATAAAAAGTCCTTTTATAGACATGTGGGGAGCTGAAGAAAATGCAAGGGCAACATTGAACCCCTGCTAAACCAAAAGGGAAAACTGACAACTGACACCCAGGAAACAGCCAACTTGCCTAATGGGTACTTTGCGTCAGTCTTTCACAAGTCCCATGGGATGACCCTGCCCATTACGGGACAGGGATGCCTAAGCAAGGGTGGTTCCTTGCCCTCTATCAATGCTGACCTTGTGAAGGAACAGCTTGAGAGGCTGGACACCTTCAAGTCAGCCGGCCCTGACAATTTACATCCCGGAGTACTCAAGGAGCTTAGCATCATCTGACTTGGGCATCACCATCTGACTTGAGCAATACTTCCATGGCAGTTAAGGCTCAGAAATCAACCCGCGATCAGCAACCTAACAATTGATGGGAATGATCGATCAAGATCAGTGACCTAATGATTGATGGGAACCTGGGTGACAGTGACCATGAGCTGATCACCTTTGCCATCAGCTGTAAAGCTGGCAAGTCAGTCAGCAATACAGAAGAAATCAACTTCAGGAAAGCTGACTTTGACAAGCTCAGGAAGCTTCTTGGTGAGGCCCTAAGGGACCATGACCCCAAGGGGAGGGGAGTTCAGGAAGAGTAGTTTCTCCTCAAGGGAGCTACCCTTGATGTACAAGCTAATGCTATTCTGTCTCAGAGGAAAGGCAGCAAAAGGACACAGCAGCCCCCTTGGCTCCCAGGGAACTAGTGAACCTCCTGCAGCTAAAAAGAAAGACCTACAAATGATGGAGGGTAGGATCCATCTCCAAGGAGGAATTTCCATACTGGTCCAGACCTGCAGGGAGCCAACCAGGAAAGCCAAGGCTGCGCCTGAACTCCAACTAGCTACAAGTATCAAAGGTAATAAAAAGTCCTTTTTTAGATATGTGGGGAGCCAGAGGAAAAGCAAGGGCAACAATAAACCCTGCTAAACCAGATGAGACAACTGATGACCGACACCCAAGAAAAAGCCAACCTACTAAATGGGTACTTTGCATCAGTCTTTCATCAGTCCCACGGGATGTCCCTGCCCATTATGAGACAGGGAGGCCCAGGTGAGGGAGATTCCTTGCCCTCCATCAATGCTGACCTTGTGAAGGAACAGCTTGAGAGAGAACTCCATAAAGCAGAAGATAAAAGAAATATTTATGTGACATAGTGAATGATGCTGACAACTTCATTTCTCAGTACCTGTGGACACCTTCAAGTCAGCTGTCCCTGACAATTTATACCCCAGAGTACTCAAGGAGCTGGCTAGCATCATAGCTCAGCCCCTGGCATGGATCTTCGAGAGCTCCTGGCGCGCCCAATGATTGGAAGAAGGCCAATGTGGTGCTTATCTTCAAGAAAGGGAGGAAAGTGGATCTGGCAAACTACAGGCCCATCAGCCTGACCTCTATCCTGGGGAAGGTCTTAGAAAAAATCTTCAAGTAGGCCATCCTTAACAGACTGGCCGATGACAACACCCTGAGGGACAGCCAGCATGGGGTTGTTGTGGGTAGGTCTTGCTTGACCAATCTTATTTCCTTTCATGACCAGGTGACCTATCACCTGGACAAGGGAGAGGAGAATGATGTCATATCTCAACTTCAAAAAAGCCTTCCATCTTCATCTTTTGGCAAAACTAGCCAACTGCGGCCTTGGGTCCACCACAATCTGCTGGCTGGGGAATTGGCTCTGGGCTTGGACCCAGAGCGTGGTGGTTGATGGAAGTCAATTGTCATGGTACCCTGTGACCAGTGGGGTCCCTCAAAGCTCTGTCCTTGGACATATTTTGTTCAACCTCTTCATTAATGATGTGGATATTGGAGTCAGGAGTGGACTGGCTAAGTTTGCCAATGATACCAAATTTTGGGGTAAAGCATCCACACCCGAGGACAGAGAGGTAATCCAGGCTGACCTTGACAGGCTCAGTTAATGGGCAAATGAGAACCTGATGGTGTTTAACACTGAAAAATGCAAGGTTCTCCACCTTGGGAGGAAAAATCTGCAGGAAAAATCTGCAGCATGCCTATAGGCTTGGCAGTGCTACACTGACTAGAACTACGGGCAAGAGTGACTTGGGGGTCAAGTTTTACCACAAGATGACCATGAGCCTTCACTGTGATGCTCCAGCTAGTAAAGTGAGCAAAATGTTGGCTTGCATCCATAGATGCTTCTCAAGCAAATCCCAGGACCCTTGGTGAGGCCGCAGCTGGAGTACTGTGTCCAGTTTTGGGCTCCACAATTCAAAAAGGATGTGGAGAAGCTTGAGAGAGTCCAGAGGAGAGCCACGCACATGATCAGAGGTCAGGAAAACAGACCTTATGACAAGAGGTGAGAGCAATGGGACTTTTCAGCCTGGAAAAGTGCAGGCTTAGGGGTGACCTGATGGCCACCTATAGGTTTATAAGGGGTGTTCCTCAGGACCTGAGGGAACATTTGTTCACCAGAGCGCCCCAAGGGATTACAAGGTTGAATGGTTATAAACTCCTGCAAGACTGTTTCAGGCTGGACATAAGGAATAACTTTTTTACTGTCCAAGCCCCCAAGGTCTGGAACGGCCTACCACCAGAGATGGTTCAAGCACCTACTTTGAATGCCTTCAAGAGAAAGCTGGATGTTTTTCTTGCTGGGATCCTATGACCCCAGCTGACTTTGTGCCCCTGGGGTAGGGGGCTGGACTCAATGATCTTCTGAGGTCCCTTCCAGGCCTAATGTCTATGAAATCTATGAAATTTCAACATTCCACCATGAGCAAAGTTTACAAAGGAAACATAAGCTCAGCATTGCAACACCAAACTTCTAGGTTCTCCCAAAAGTTAGCTATTTGTTTATGGGGAGAGATAGGTGCCTAAGAAAAGGATTCATAAAAGCTGGCACATTGAGCAGACAGCCACCTATGGTAGCCAAGAGATGGGAGATAGATGACTGTCCCTATTTGGGAATTGTATCTATGAACTCTCTCTTAAAATTAAGAGCCTAAGCTAATTCGGTATTTTCATGGCCCAACATGCTTTCCCTAACTTCTTACCCAATAGTCTAGTAGTTAGAGTATTTACCCAGGACATGGAGACCAAGGTTCAAATCCTTCCAGTGTCCAATTTAGTGTAGGGATTTGAGACCAACTGTGAGAAGAGAGACCTAATCACTAGGCTATTAGGTACAAGTTCCCTTGCTTTATGCTGTACATGCATTCCTGGAAAACAACACAACTCAAATTTGCATGAAGGGAAACCACTTTACAATGTAACAAATAGAGGTACATTCCAAGACCTCAACTGTACTGACCCCCAGACCCATTTCTACCACTTTTACAGGACAATTTTGGTACTCATCAACAGCAGACAGTACACACAAGCACAAGATGGTGGTGAATGTTACCATAATGGGGATGGCAACTACAGAAACACATCACAGACAGTGAGAGAGAAGCACAGATCCACACAGGAGACTATATTTTGGTGCACGTCACTCCCACAATGCACTGCACAAAGCAGCTGACTGTGGGCTTCCACCAAACCAATCACATAAGAGTGAATTTACCTTGCATACAACAAATTTTTCGTATAAAAAGTGTCGTTGCACAAGAGCAAATTTGCCCATACAGAATCCGCATAAAGTGAGGGAAACCTGTATTCTGGGATGGCTGCCTCTCAGACTCACCTATAGATCTTCTCCTATTGGAACTATTTTGTGTAAATAATTAAAACTACATTGGAAAAGGAACTTGAACTTTACTCACACATTGCATGAGGGCCACATTCATTGAATCAAACTCACTGCTGCTTTTCCATCTTACATTGAATAATATATGCAAAGTAGAATAAGTTTGATGAGAAAAATTGCAAGCATCCATCTCATAATAACCAATAGCCTAGTGTTGGAGACATTTAGCAAATGCAAGATCCAAGATCAAATTCCTTCTCCAAATCAGCTAGGAAAGGGATTTGAACTAGGGTCTCCATCATCTCACTTAAGTTAGCCTTTCCATGAGGCTATTGACAGGGTTAGCCTGACTCCTCTTGTTTGTTTCATGCAATTCCATGCTTGGCAAATGTCTGTTAGATTGTGTCTGCAGTTGAGAACAGGTGTAAGAATACCTAAATTTGTGACTCCTGCTAGAATTTAGGTGCCAAACAGCTTGGCGTCACCAGGATTTTGTTGGTTATTTGGCGAGACAGAAATGTACGTGTGAAAAGAACTTTATTGGTAGGAACACAGGTATCATGGGAATTTAAGAACTTCTAGTGGTTAGACAAAGTTAAAGAGCGTTTTGAGGATCAAAAGCACCTAAAGTGGCAATTAAGTGCCAAAGTCTCTTTGTGGATCTAAGCCTGTATTACTACGTTGTTGTGACAGATATAAAAGTCTTCCCTCCCTCTCCTTCTTCCTTCTTTTCTATTCTTTGTAATGTATGAAGAAGAATTCCACAGATTTTTATTTATGCAGTCAAAAATGTGCATAGGTATTCCAAATCTACTTGTTACACTGTTGTCTTAAATTATCACAGTGTTTCATGGAGGAATAGTTAAACAGAGCTGATTGTATGATAACTGAAAAATAATAAAAACTGGGTTTTTATTTTTTTATTGTTTTTGTTTTTAAATAAGCTAGAAACAGCTGTCATTTTCAGTGGTTTAGATGTATATCACTTTCTAGAGGCGAGGATAGAGAGTTTATTTATAAGCAGATTGTTCTTTAGTTATTCTTAGAGAAAGCATATGTGCTACATAGATGTGCCAGAAAAATCATCATGGCAAACTTAATGGTAGAGAGAAGTTAGTGACACTACATGGCATGATAGTTTAGTCTAGGTGGGAATTTTACCCAGGTATATTAAAGGTGCAAAATTCATATTAATGTATATTGACATGTTGTCCAGGCTGCCACAGTTTTAGGTGTTAAAAATAATGAAAAAAAAGGTGATAGAAGCCTTCTAAAGCTTCCTTTGAAAAGACACAGAATTAAGTAAAAAAAGAACAACTTCTCTGCTAAGTACAGACAGTCAAAAAGCCCAAGGCTGAATCAATTCAGTCTTCACAGGTTAGTCTAAGCTGCATAGATTGAGCCAGTAAGCAAGTGAACAGACATTCACGTTTGATTCTGGAAATGCAGCAGCATGTCAGCAGTGATTCGGGTCAGAAGCAGGGGAGCACTAAAATACACCTCGCTGTTCTCTGCAGACAGCTTGGGCTAGGCTAGCTTGCACACCCTGAAAGGGCACCCCAGGCTTATACATAAACTCCAGCTGGCCTGGCCCAAGCTGTGAGGGGGGTGGGGACTGCGGGGGAGATGCACAACATCCTGGGATGCTGGGAGACTGTGAGTTAACTTGACTCTGGAGGGACTGTAGGAAAGAAGTTCAATAACCCGATTTAACCTACATCAGTTAGGTCTGATACTACCATCCATCCAGGTTTATCTTAAATTGGTTTGGGCCTTTTCGAAAGTAGTTCATGTACACTGAACTTCTGTTGTATTACAGATTTGAACCAGTTTCCGATTGCTTATATTGGTTTATGTATAACTTCTAGCCCTCAAGATTACATTTCAATTCCAAGTAATTCAAATTGTAATAAGTTAATAGATAGTATTGTCATAATTTTAAGTCTCTTTAAAATGCAAAATAGTGGTGCCCACTTCTACTTTCATTAAAATTATTTGCAAATTTAGATCAATAACCATGCATCCTATCCAAACATTTATACCAGCATACCATCTCATAAATGGCTTTTTTTCAGATTTGGTTGATAAGGGTATGTTCAAAATATTTAACCTGCGAGTAAAAATGCTACATTCAATTTTGTTCTTGGCCTGTGAAATTTTTAGCATCAGAAAAAAATTTCATGGACATTTTTAGCAGATTATTGAAACATAAATGGATGTTTCAGTGAAATTTTGCATGGACCATTTCTACTTCAAAATACCTTGTCTGACTGAGTCGGGTGATCCAATAACAAAGTTGCAGAATAATTAATAAAAGCTCATTGAGCTTGTTTTTTCATGTCTGCATTGAAGTAGTATGATACAGTCCACAAAGATGTAAGGTGAGTAGCAGGCACAGGGATAGGAATGTCAAGCTACCAGTATTCCTCACAGAATAAAATCAATCACCAGTTTAGAGAAGTTTATGGTAATGAAAAGGAGGCTCTCCTGGGTTTTTCTTTCCAATTATTTCTAGTAGCTAAAATGAGCCAACTCAACCACATGTCTATGGGGATGAGTTGCAGAAATAGTTGCTTTCTTCAAACTATGAGCAAGGAACTTTATCATAATATTTTCCTGAGAGCCAAACACCCTCTTATTTCTCTGTGCTCTCCTGCCTAAAACCTGACCCAGCCTCTTTGTTTTGCTTCCTGTTATAAATTTATGACATAACACATTTCCTCAGATTCCTCCAAGCATTGAAAGGCAAAGCAGTTGGCTGGCAACAAACAAAATAACCTTGGAGTTCAAAGACTTCACCAGCATAGCAGTATAGGAAGCCTTAAAGGCTAGGCATATTTTTGCAAAGAAGTAAATGGTGAGGTACATTGTTTAAAAGAAGCATCACTTTAATTCTCTATTCTAATTGGTCATTGGGGATTAGGAATGAGACCTACAAGGAACCAATTACAGCACTCCAAACCAATTGGAGGCCTACTCTGACTTAGACCTGAGGAAAGTTTGTATTGCAAAGCCCATAAACCTACCTCTTCCTTTACAAATGGTGTGGATACAGTGACTGGCCCAAGAGCCGTGTCCTTCATGGAACATGGACCAGTAGAGAATTCCCATATGTTAGGGGCATTCTTCAACAGCTATTTCTGCATAGAGTCTATCCAGTTTGCACTGTTTGAACAGTTCCAAGTCATGGAATAAGCAGAAGAACCCAGCTCCATAAAACTGATTTATTTTTTCTGAATTATTTCTAAGTTTCCTTCAAATGAAAGGTGGCCGGTGGAATTTCAAGGGGGTTGATTTTCTGGGGTGGAGTTGAAAAATAGGAAGCTAATTTCAACCTGAATTTGATAGCACCATAATATGACACATATGGCCTATACCTTACATTATTTTTATTCTGTGAAACATATGTTGTATCCTGCTGGGGAGATGACTCTATTTGCTGCAGAGGCTATTGCTGCTTGATATTATTTTATTATACTTCAATTTGCTAATCTTCAGTCTTGTGATTAACGTTATTTAGTGCACAATCTGCATGAATCACATTCAGTATTGCTTAAGCTACATTCAGTATTGCAAAACAGTGGGAAATTATTCATTTTGGTTTACAGACTTTAAGTTTTGATAGCTTGGGAAAGTAGGTTCATGTGTTAGTTAGTGTGTGTTAGTGATTTCTGATCTCTGTATACACTGAGCACTTTGTAGTTTGACCTTCAAACTAGAGAAGACTAATTAGTCTCGAGTGCTATTGATTATGGATTTGCATGAAATAGCAGTATAGATTTGAATGAAATAGACACAGCAGTGAAATGAATGTAAGCTCACTGTGCAGGAGTCATATACACAGTAGTTTCTTCTGCACACTGGCAAAATGGACACTTGAACATTTAGCACAATTCTTATCACAGCATCTGGAAACTATTGCAATATGGAGTTATATTATAAACAATACCCTCCAGAATCCTAGAGTTTCAGTTATTATAGAGTTTTGCTCCAGAGCCCCTTGAAGTCACTGAAAACACTCCCATTGACATCGATGTGCTTTGAATCACATTTTTAGAAAACACAATCTAGTCTACTGTAATTTGCTATAGCAGTTTCTGTAAAGTACTTTCAACAGTATATCAGTAGGCATGTCTATATGAGATGTTTACTGCACAGTTGACAAATTAACTGTGCAGGAAACATCTCAGCATCTACACAAGTGCCCCTATTAGGATGCACAAAACTAATAAATGTTGCAGAAGGGTAGTACTTGTAAATATTGTAATACTACGCTGATATGGAGCTTTTTCCATGTGCAGAAATGCACATGTAGTCAAGGGCATGTTCAAGACTTGCATGTTCTCAATACATGTGCAGCAGAGGCACAAACATCTCTTATGAATATTGAAAGTTCTGTTCTATTCCAGTCCTTAAACTGTGGCACCACACAAGTGATAAAGCACTTTCTGCATATGCAGATATGAATTAAGCAATGTGATTAATATTTGTCAGCTGTGAATCTCTCATCCCTGACCCTCCTCTTTTTTTTCCCTTGTGTACATGTGTATGTTTTTTATTAATGCACAAGGCCAGAAGGATTGTTTTTCATTTCACTGTTCTCACTTGCTCTGCAACTTGTAAGAATTGTAGATCCTGTCTATACTTTTATACTGGAAACTTTATAGACAGCTAAGTAACCTAGTAGGATTAGGACAATCCAACTACAAGCAACTGAAACAGGATTATTAACCGAGTAGGGACAATTTTCATCTAAGCTCCATCGCATGACAAACAATTGAAAGAAGGTCTTTCTGTAAAGGATTCAGCATCAGGTACTGAAAAAACTCTCTAGTCTACATCCTCCAATGAAACAATACAGTGAGAACACGCATAATAGATCTTACATTTCTAAGGTAAGAAAAGAAGTGCAAAATAAAATATTTAATTGGGTCATCTTCCTATGCCAGAAAAAACAACACTATTTTTCTTTTCTCATTACTTATATGGAATAAGCTTCAGGTATCAGAAGCAGATTGGCTAAATTCACTAATGACATTAAACTATGGGGAAGTGTAGTTACACTAGAGGATAGGCTGGCAAGGTCAGACTAGCAAGCTTGCAAGGTGGGCAGACCAAAACCTGATGGCATCCAACAGTGAGAAATACAAGATGCTCCACCTCAGAAAAAAAATCCACATCACACCTCAGCAGTGCTACACTTGCTAGCACCACAACCAAAAGGAACTTGGGGGTCATGATTGACCACAAGATGAACATGAGCCACCAATGCAATGCCACAGCTGGCAAAGCAAACAAAACCCTGGCTTGCATCTATCGATGCAACTCAAGCAAGACCCAGGAAATCATCCTCCTGCCATACTCAGCCTTGGTGAGGCCACAGTTCATAGATTCATAGATGTTAGAGTTGGAAGGGACCTCAATAGATCATTGAGTCTGACCCTAACAACTAATTGGAGTACTGCATCCAGTTCTGGGCTCCGAAGGATGTGGAGAAGCTTGAGAGAGTCCAGAGGAGAGTCACGCACATGATCAGAGGACAAAAGAACAAGTCTTATGAGAAAAGGCTGAGAGACATGGGACTCTTCAGCCTGGAAAAGCAAAGGCTCAGGGGGGGGACTTGGTGGCAGCCTATTAGGGGTGTGCACCAGGAACTGTGAGAACATCTGTTCACCAGGGCACTCCAATGGAAGACAAGGTCTAACAGTCACAAACTCCAGGAAGGCTATTTTAGACTGGACATAAGGAAAAACTTTGCTACCGTCCCAGTTCCCAAAGTCTGAAACAGACTCCCCCCAGAAGTGGTACAAGCACCTACTCTGAATGCCTTTAAGGCACATTTGGATGCTTATCTTGCTGGGATCATTTGATGCCAGCAGACTTTCTGCCCCTTGGGCATGGGGCTGGACCCGATGAGGTCCCTTCTAGCCCTAATATCTATGAAATCTATTAATAATGGTAATGAAATGCTGTGCATTTTATGTCATTTACTTATCAAATAAATAACTTAAAGATTGGATGCCTGGTCAAGATTAGACGGGGCAGGCCCATCATATTCTGTGGAACCTGCAGCCATAGGGGGCCCCGTAGCCAAGGGGCCATGCCCTGCTCACCCCCCCACCCCCGACACCTACGCCATGTTTAAAAGGCTCAATGCAGGCAGGGAGCCCCTTCCCAGCAAAGTGGGAAAGGAGTTCCCAGCTCTGCTCCCACCCCAGCCCCAGGGAGGGAACCCAGGAGTCCCCAGCATGTGCTGCCCCAACCCTACACCCGCTGCAGTGCAGCCCGCATGCATGTAGCCCAGCCCTGACTATTTTATTCCAATGAGTTTATACTGCAATTAACCGCAATTTTGATTTTTTGATGGATCAAGGGGCCCCAAAACTATATCTTGTAGGAGGCTCCAAAAAATTGTGGTCCGGCCCCGAGATCAGATGCTCCCCAATATTATTCAGCATTATACACTCCTTCCGTGAAAACATGCATACCACAGTTCAGTTTGATGGATCAACTTCTGACAGATTTGAGATGAAGAGTAGAGTGAAGTAAGGTTGTGTTCTGTCACAAACACTCTTTGGGATCTTCTTTTCTATGCTGCTGCACTACACTTTTCATGGCTTGGATGAGGGCATATATTTTCACACAAGATCATATGGCAAACTCTACAGTCTATCACATCTAAAAGCCAAGACAAAAATGAGGCACATACTTATTAGAGAGCTCCTTTTTTGCTGACAATGCTGCACTTACCACCCATGAAAAAGGCCAACTACAAATATTCATTAATCACCTCTCCCATGCTTGCAGGATGTTTTCCCTGACCATCAGCACCAATAAAACTGTGGTCTTGGGACAGAGTGTTCACCAGTCACCATCTATCAGGCTTGACAACACACTTCTTGAAGCAGTGAGCAAGTTCTGCTACCTTGAAACCACAGTGAGTGGATAACCTGTCACTGGATAAAGAACTAAATGTGTGCATTGGAAAAGCAGCTACCACTTTCAGTAAGCTTGCCAAACAGCTCTGGAACAGTAAAAATGGGTCACAAATTGGCTAGAGGGCCGCAGCCAGAGTGGTGGTGGACAGGTCATTTTCAACCTGGAGGGATGTGGACAGTGGAGTCCCCCAGGGCTCAGTCCTTGGGCCCATACTGAGCAACATCTTTATCAGAGACTAGGATGAAGGGGTGAAAAACACCTGGTTCAAATTCGCGGATGACACTCAGATGTGGGGAGAGGTGAGCACACCGGAAGGAGGGACAGGCTACAACTAGATCTGGACAGGTTACAGGGGTGGGCGGATTAGAATAGGATGGGATTCAATACTGACAAGTGCAGGGTACTGCACCTAGGGAGAAAGAACCACCAGCATACCTATAGGTTGGGGAACTCCCTTCTCATCAGCCCAGAGGCAGAAAGGAATCTTGGAGTCATTATTGATTCCAAGATGAACATGGGCCGCCAATGTGAGGACACAGTCAGTAAGGCTTACTGCACCTTGTCATGCATCCACAGATGCATCACGAGCAGGTCCAAGGAGGTAATCCTCTCCCTCTATGCAACATTGGTCAGGCCGCAGTTGGACTACTGCATCCAGTTCTGGAAGCCGCACTTCAGGAGAGGTGTGGCCAGCATTGAGAGGGTCCAGAGGAGGGCCACTCACATGGTCAGGGACAGCAGGACAGGCCCTATGAGGAGGGGCTATGGGACCTGAACCTGTTCAGCCTCCACAAGAGAAGGCGAGTGGGAAGCTGGTGGCTGTCTATAAACTGGCCAAGGGGGACTAGTGGGGAATGGGAGAGGCCCTTGTGAAAGAACAGAGGATACTCACACAATGCATCCTTCTGGCTACGAGCTCAAGGTCTCTAAGAATAAAGTCTCCATGCTCCAACAGGAGCTGCTGGCGCACACCAGATCCACTTTAACACCTTTGAAGCAGATTGAGGGAATCATACTGGCTGGAGCAATACCCGGGGCCAGGCAGAGGCGAGGGAGTGAAATTGGAAGTCAGTGGGAGGAATGAAGGATGGCCATGTCCCACTGGAGATTGAAACTCCATGAACAAGGAAGAGACCGGTAGGCTCGTGGGCTTGGAGGAGCCCTCATCCAAGGGAGGGAGAGAGTAAAATAAGGATGCAGGGACTCTCTCCCTCAGCTAAATGGTGTTTTTTTGTTAATTAATCACTAGAGCTTTCTAACCATGCTGGATACACCAGCAATCCAGATAGAAGAATGGGAGTTGTGGGGTTTGCTTCCATCCCAGTCTGGTTCCCTCTGGTTTTGTTTTCTCTCTCACTTGGAGGAATATCAAGTTGCTTTCCTCCAGCATCTTATCGGCGCTAAGCATTACAAGGATCTACTAGGAAGAGAGAGGAAGAAGTGGATGCTTCCCTTCAAGATATCCATTGCCCTGATTGACTGCCTTCCAAAACAATCAAGCCAGGTGTGGCAGCAATATAAGTAAAGAAGAGACCCGAACTGTCCCAACAGGAAAGGCTCAGCCATCCATGGGAAGATAGATTGAATAAAAGGAGCCCAACAAACTCAGAAAGGGACCCTGCTGGTCCAATAAATTTTCTTCTCAGTTCCTCAGTTCATTTGATGTCTTTCTTTTTCGCCAGTCCAGAGATCATAACACAAACTAGCAACCAGTGGCGATTGGTTGGTGGCATCAGCCTCTCCCTCTCTCCCCTTCCCTTTACATCTTCAAGAACCAGAAAACAACAAAAAAATTTATGGCAGGCAAAAATAAGGGAGAGAGAGGGACAGCCAGCCTGAGCTAGCTATGCACAGGGAAAGAGACCTGCAAACAGCTGTCAGGTGTGAAGGCACATCCCTGTCCGCAGTAATGATCCGACAGCCCTGTTCCCCTGAGCACTACCCAGTGTAACTAGGAATAACAGCCACAAGTTGATTGAGAGTAGGCTCAGACTAGACATTGGGAGGCATTACTTCACAGTCAGGGTGGCTAGGATGCTCTGGAACCAACTTCCAAGGGATGTGGTGCTTGCTCCTACCTTGGGGATCTTCAAAAGGAGGCTACATAATCACCTAGCTGGCATCATTTGATCCCAGTATTCATTTCTTCCCATGGCAGGGGGTCAGACTTGATGATCTGTTCAGGTCCCTTCCAACCCTAACGACTATGAAACTATGAAAAACTCACAATCAAAACTAAGCTGCTTATGTACAAAGCCTGCATCCTCAGTGTCCTTACGTATAGCAGTGAAACATGGTCAACATATGCATATCAAGATAGGAAGCTGAACAGCTTCCACCTACTCTGTTTACAGTGCATCCTTAACATCAAGCGGCAAGACAGAATCACCAACACAGAGGTCCTCACCAAAGCCAGCCTGCCGAGCATCACTGCACTACTCGAGCAGTGATGCCTATGCTGGCTTGGCTATCGATGTAGGATAAAAGATGGGTACATCCTGAAGGACATGCTGTGTGGGAAAATTGCTGTGGGGAGAGAAGAGTAGAGCACCCAATACTGCATTTCAAAGATGTCTGCCAGCAAGATACGAGGGCTTTTGGAACTGACCTAAACCTTTGGGAGGCCTTAGCAGGATACAGGACAAAGTGGTGACCCTTTCTCAATCACGGATTCCAACATGATGAGAAATGGTCACTCAAATTATAACAGAAACATGCCTGAAGGAAACAGACTATCAGTAATGCCATGTACACTGCTGATCACTTTAGCAGGACCTCCAAGTCTAACATCAGTCTTTACAGTGACAAGAAAAAAATGCACTACCAGTCAGTAGAATAGCTACAATATCCACCATCATTCACTGATGAACAGATGCCATAAATTACCTAAGTGCTATAAAGCAAGGGTGTCAAAGATACAGCCCACAGATCTAACCCATGAAGCCCCATCATCCAACTCCCAGTGCTACCCCTGGGTCTAGAGTTGACCCATGCACTACATGTCATGTGCACCAGACCAGCCCTGTGTGCAGGGTCTGGGACATGTGCTGTACACAGTGGCCAGTCCAGCCAGCCCAGGACCTGCACTGTACCCTCTCTAACTGCTCTGTGATCCACACCCACACAGTGCCTGCCCTAGCTGGTCCAACCTGCCTGCCACATATGGTGCCCACTCTGATAAGTCCAGAACCCATGCTCTAAGCAGTGTTCACCCCAGGCTGCTCCAGAGCAGGTGCCATATGCAGGTCCCAGACCAATTAGAGCAGGTACCGGGCATTTTCCATACTGGCCCCGCATAGGCACCATGTATGGCAGAGTCCCAGACTGGCTGGAGTGAGCATTGCATGTGGGTCTGACCTGGCCAGCAGGACCAGCCATGCACCATTCATCCAGCCCATGGACTGGCCCCATGCCCCTATTGTTTCTTTGAAGCAGGGATTTCAAACTCTAGGAATGTTGATTAAAATACAATATGTTCTATTTCTGGCTTTGCCTAGGCAGCTCGTGGCTTTCTTGAGTAATTTGCTCCCAGTGAGGTCAATGGAAATTTGCCAACATGCACTACTGCAGGTTAGAGACCTTTAACTCACTGTGCTTCATTTTTGTCATGTGTAAAATAAAGATAATACGTTACCCAACTCACGGAATAGTTATAAATGAGCTGCTATTAATAAACCATATTGATATCCCTAGATAGATGGTGATATCCAAGTAAAAGCTGTTATTATTCCATCTGGAGACATTTCCTCAAGAGCTGATTTGAATTCTCAAATGAAACTAAAAATACAATGTAAAACCAATGTAAAAACATTCATGAATTTTCCCTGGCTGAAATTCAGTCTCCTTCCATCTAAGAGAGCTCTGAAAAGAGTGAACTGGAACATTGTAATGGAAAATCTGTAATGTTCATGAATCTAATTAAAATGTGTTGTCACAAGCTAAGTCTCAGAATAATTTCATGGATTTCATAGACAACAGGGCTGGAAGGGACCTCGGGAGATCATCAAGTCCAGCCCCCTGCCCAAAGGGCAGGAAGTCAGCTGGGGTCATAGGATCC
>NW_017728931.1:96812355-96814160 GCF_001723895.1 Crocodylus porosus | reverse complement strand
TTCCGATCTCCTTGGGGGCTCGGACAGTAAAGAAATTCTTCCTTATGTCCAGCCTGAAACGGTCTTGCAGAAGTTTGTGACCGTTCGACCTAGCCATCCCTTGGGGCGCTCTGGTGAACAAACGATATAATGTGTTTCAATATAAGTTAGAGCAGTCTTGGAGATGCTGTACCTTTTATGGCAAAAAATAATACTACTGACAGGAGTGTGACCAAGGCTGGTTTAACATATATATTGTTTCAACAAATCATCATAGCAGGAACCACCAATAAATTATCAAATAATAATTATTCAATCTACTATTATTCAGAGCCCAAGCTTGAAACAGCATTGCTTTACCAGACAGTAACTCTTGATTGCCTTCTCCCAAGCTAGGTTCCCAAGGAGAATGATAGACTTGGCAGGCCCAGATATTGCAACTGTGTTCATCATGAGGATTAAATCTTACTCAGCATTTTAGGTCTGAACCCACTAACTGGGGTTGCCAATCCAAAATAATTCTCCCTTTTTTTTTTTTACTGATATTGTGCAAAGTTTTATTGACAAAAAACTTTTACTGACATATGTTTTACATAATGTAAATGTAACTCTTCTCTCAGGACTTGGACAAGAGCTGGCTTAAGATTTAGGGGTTTAAAGTCAACCATGGGAAAAAAAGTTTGGCTGTCAGTAACATCTTTGCAAATTACCAATAAAAAGGGGGAAAAAATCTCAAGCTGCTTGACTACAGCAATGATTTTACACTGATCTGCTCCTATCCCAGAGATCCCCTAGTCACCCCACCTCCTGATGCCCCTGACCCCACCCCATACCATGTTGTCAACCCCCAACTGTCTCCCCTTGATCCTACCCCTCCTTCTTTGAAAACAGATCTGATAGGTGTGTTCTGAGCACAACTAATGTGTACAGTAAGGATGGAGGGTGATCCTGTTCATAGCCTGGTAACAGTGCACTCCTCTGGAAGATGTGAACTTTTAAATAAAAGACAGCTACCTCCTCCATCTGTGTTTTTGCTGAAAGTGGGTGACCATACTTGTGTTTTTTCTTGAATTCACTGTTGTTGAGAATCTTAATGTAGCAGGCTCATCTTTCAGAGCTTGGGTTGAGTCCCAGACTTGAGATCCTGCTGTTTTGATTGGTGGAGCCCATCCACCAATCAGGAGGCAGTAAGAGAAATAAAGTCATACCCCTTTCCTAAGGGGAGGAGGAGAGGAGCTCCCCCAGACCTGATTGAAGACTGTAAACTATCATGTTCAGAAGACTCCATTTTCTTGGGCAGGGACCTAGACTTCCCCACCATGATGCAAGACAGACTTGAGGGGAATGCCTCCAGACCTCAGGATGGGGAGGACCAGATTAGAGAGGTTCTGGAGGGGTTGGACGTGTTCGAATCAGTGGGTCTAGATGCTCTCCACCCCAGGGTGTTGAGGGACCTAGCAGGGGTTATTGCAGGGCCCTTGGCACGGCTTTACGAGCACTTGTGGTGCTTGGGCCAGGTGCCAGATGATTGGAAGATAGCCAACATGGTCCCCATCTTTAAAAAAGGGAAGAGGGAGGACTTGGGCAACTATAGGCCCATTGGTCTTACCTCAATCCTAGGGAAACTCTTTGAAAAGATCATCATGGAGCACATCTGTGATGGGCGGGCCTCAGAGATGATAGTCAAGGACAACCAGCACGGTTTCATTAGGGGCAGGTCATGTCAGACCAACCTGATTGCCTTTTATGATCAGGTCACAAAAGCCTTGGATGCAGGGGTTGCCGTGGATGTAGTCTTTCTGGACTTCAGCAAGGCCTTTGACACC
>NW_017728931.1:96770954-96812007 GCF_001723895.1 Crocodylus porosus | reverse complement strand
ATGTCACAGTTGGCAGGGCTAACCAGACCTTGTCATGCATCCACAGGTGCATCTCTAGCAGGGACAAGGAGGTGATCCTCCCCCTCTATGCAACACTGATCAGGCCACAGCTGGAGTACTGTGTCCAGTTCTGTGCGCCCCACTTCAGAAGGGATGTGGACAACATTGAGATGGTCCAGAGGAGGGCCACCTGCATGATCCGGGCATAACAGGGCAGACCCTACAATGAGAGACCGCGGGACCTGAACCTGTTCAGCCTTCCCAAGAGAAGGCTGAGAGGGGACCTGGTGACCGTCTATAAACTCACTAGGGGGGACGAGAAGGGTCTGGGAGAGACCTTGTTTCCCCTAGTGCCCCCTGGCATAACAAGGAATAACGGCCACAAGTTGTTGGAGAGTAGGTTTAGATTAGACATCTGTAAGAACTACTTCACAGTTAGGGTGGCTAGGAGCTGGAACCAACTTCCAAGGGAAGTGGTGCTGGCTCCTACCCTGGGGGTCTTTAAGAAAAGGCTTGATGCCTACCTAGCTGGGATCATTTGAACCCAGTTTTTTCTCCTGCCCAGGCAGGGGGTCGAACTTGAAGATCTACAAGGTCCCTTCTGACCCTACTTCTGTGATTCTATGACTTCAGGGGCTGAGCACTGGAGCGTATAAAAGGAGCTGGGTGCCCAGCAGAAGTGAAGGATGCAGCAAGGGACTCAAGAAGAGTGGAGCTGAGAAAAGCTGGGGAGCTCTCCCTCAGCAGGCAATAGGCCCAAGGCTCTTGAAGCTGCCACTGGAGGAGCAGCCTTGGGAGCACTGTGAGACTGCTTGGGCTGTTGACAGTGCATGAGGATGGTGCACTGAGACCCAGCCCTGGGAGTGGTTTGAGACCATTCGGGCCCATCATGGTGTGCAGTTTAGTGCATGAAGCCCAGGCTTTGGAAGCTGCAAGTAGCAGCTCGAGCCTGCAACCCCTGTAGGGCCAGTGGGCCACACCGTTCTCAGGGCAACACACAGGGCAAGGGCCTTGGGGCTGCAGTGAGGTGGCTCAGGCCCCATCTCCCAGCAAGCAGCCAGGTCCCATGGTGCACAGGGCACCACACGATCCTGAGCCTTGGAAGCCAGGGAGCAGCGGAGACTGCTTGAGTTAGCCACCCAGCACGAAGACAGATGGCCAGAGCCTGAAGGGCCCAGCCTGTGCTAAAAGAGCCCTTGATGCTGAGCCAGGGCATGGTGAAATAGTCATGCTGCAGCATGAGGCCCAGCACCCAGGAGCCAGCAGCAGTGGTGCAGCAGCTAAGAGGAACTTAGCCCTCAGTGCCCAGAGTGGGGCACAGGGTAGGGAGGAACCCAGTGGCACAGGAGAGGACTGGGGAGGTGCTCCAGCAAAGGAGACCCCATCGAGCTGCGCCCTGACCACCGCCACCTGAGGAAGCGTGAGTCATTGGGCCCTTGTGTCCCACAGGGGAAAGACATTTGGGGTGGGCAAACCCAGAGAAGGGGCTGGGTGAGCAGCACTCCTACCTAGTCAAGGCCCTAAGGGAAGGGGGCCCCTGGTGCTACCTGGACACCCGCCAAGGGATCCCTTTGAAAGAAGAGCTATCTCTTGCCATGGGTCAGGGACTATATTAAGGGATAGATGTTATTAAGATTGTTCATGTTTGCGCCTTATATTTTTGCGATTGAAATGTTGTATTGTAATATTGTAAATAGTGCTATTTAGGGTTTGACTTTGGTTATTGGTTAGTATTCACTGTGTAAATATATGTATATGATATTTAGTTTTATGTTTATGTATATTATAACTTAATAAATTGTATATAGTTAAGAACTTTGGGCTTGGGCTAACTCTATAGAGGAAAGAGGGATCTGCTCAAAATTCTGGTATCCCTCTCACAGCAGCCCCAACTGCCTACCCATCCCATTCAACTGAGAATAGGGCACACCCTTGGGTGTACCCAGGTTACATTAACACTCATGCCTCCAAGTATTTAGGTTCAGGAAAACCTATTTTGTGAATCCCAAATGACCCAAGAAAATTAGAGTTGTCAAGGTAATCAGCCCACTGCCCTGCCTTATATTTGCATAGGCCCCACATGCCAGTGGTGTAAATTAGCCTAAAAACTGCTCTCATTAATGCCATGATGAGTCAGTGCAAAACAGTCCATGAGATCAGGGAAGCATAGCCATCTCTCTGTTGTCCCTGACCTCTGAATAAAAAAAAAAAAAAAAAGTATGGACAAATTATGTTTAGCACAAGTGGCAGGGGCCCCTGTTCATAAAGCATAAAATCCTAAATCCTCTTCCAAATTTAATGCAGTTTCAGGCTTCATTTTTAAGCACTAAGACCACATTTCCTCAGTTCTGGGCCTCATTATCCTGCCAAATTAAGGGGGATTCCAAGCAGCTTTCTCCTCCGGGTGCCAAAAGAGTCTAATGGCTAATACAAATTGTTTTCCAAGTCCACATTTAGCTACCTAAATGAATGGGTTTGTTTTCAAAGTAGCTGCTGCTCAGTTTTCGGTGTTTTGAAGTCAGGCTGCTATGGACTAGTCTCCACCACCTCTATGCTAAGCCGCCCTTCCCCTCCCCCACAAAAAAGTTTACTGCTCATACAGGCTTCTACTCTGTATGCCAAATCCTAGATAGTAGGCAATATATCTGCTTTGGAACACACTGTAATAAAAATGTCTCAGACAGACAGCCTGAGACCAATATTAGGACTATGCTTAGAACTTCTCTGATGTGATCACATTGCCTCATTTCCAGGATTTGGCAGACAATGAGCAGGATGAAGTGTGAATGGTAGTGCTCCTAGGCTTGGCATGACAGCAATAAAAACAAGCTCATGCAGATGCAAACTTCTTAATCATTAGCACCTCCCACCAAAGTTTAGACCTGCCTCCTAGGGGCATTGTTACACATTATAATTAGCACATGCTAAAACTATGGAATGTCACGTGATATTAAAGAGCATGTGTAAATGAAACAGGGCCCCTAAATTGAAGTAGTGGGTTTTTAAAAACACCACTTCAATGTAGGGTCATTTAAACCCCCATGTCATGCACACACCCAAACTTATCTTTCTCTCTGGCAGCGGGAAGGAGAGGGCAAGCTGCTGGTGGGTGGAGCTGTCCCTGGGCTGAGCGGGGGGGCTGGTGCTTCCTTCCATGACTGCAGTGTCCCCTCCTCCCCCCCCAATAGCACCTGCCCACAGACACCCAGTTCAGTCAGTCTCAGACAGCACCACAGCCACAGAGGGCAGGCTGCTGCCAGGCTGCCTACACAGGCTTCAAGCAGAGCCTCTGAACTGCACAGAGCCCAGTGCTTTGCTCTGTGGCTGTAGGGTAGCAAACAAACCCCTCAGAGGACTTTCTTTGCTGTGCCCCAAGTCACTTAAGGTGCGTTACACCACCAAATTTGCTACAAAAGCTGGAATTACTGTGCAATATGCCGCTGACACATGCAAACACCAACATTAAAGCAGTGCCAAAACATTTAACCCATTTTAAAGCGTGATGCACACACATCGCTCATTTTGTCTACACATGGCCAAAGTTAGCACATGCTCTGACCAGTCTCACATTAAGGCTTAATACCATCTCTGACCTGCACAACTCTGACTTACCACTAGAGAGCTGATGTGTATGGACATGGCTGGGACTCAGGAACAATGCAATTCAGCACAGCTGGGAACACCAGGAGTCTTGTAGTGCAGAGGGCAAATTTTGCCCATGGTGTTCACTGGAGTCCTTCCAGATGCTGGGTCCACTACACTGAATCAGCTGCATAGCAAATAGAATGATTTAAATGGATACATCTGGGAAAGCGCCACTGGCCACATCCAAATGTGAATGGACATTTGGTTCCCTGTGGACAACTAGCAGAGTGGTGCACCTTGTGCTGCCTCTAGCTGTCCCCAGAGAATGCCTGTGCCACATCCTTTCTGATGCACAGAAAGTTACCCTGGGTGGGTTAGGTGAGGCTGGGGCCAGCACTGAGCTGGCCCCAGCAGCCTTACCTTGGGTCCTCAGGGCCTCCCAGGGCTGCAGCAGCAGCAATCCTGCCATGCAGAGCCTGGCTGGCAGTCACAGTGCAGCTCTGGCTGGTCAGGCTCCAGTTTTGAGCAGCACATGCTGCCCCCCAGGGCGCTGCTCTACTTTATGTTCTGTGGGGTTTTTTGACCCCTGGATATCCAGGAGTCAAAAAACAAAACAAACCCTGCACTGCTGTCTTGGGTCTCTTTTCTGTTCTGCAGTTGTAAGCAATGCCTCTCCCCCAGAATCAATATCTTCACTTAATCCATCTTTACCTCCTAATCCTTTGCTTGAATAAAGAAATTTCAAGTATCTGTTTAAATACCCATATTCACTTGAAATTTTATTCAGATCTTTAGACCAAAACATGTGATCATTAAAATTATATTGAGCTTGAATTTGTGCTAAATGCAATTTCTTAAAAAAAGACACGGATTACTGTCACACTAAGTAAAAGAAGCTGGTCCAAAGTATTAATTATTTGAGAAATGAGAGCACTCTTAAATCCATCACCACATTTTGAATGAAATCATAGAGTAATTTTACAAAGAATTTAACTTTTTTGGTACCCTGTCACTGTGTAATCATCTCTGCTTTTGTCTTTACAAGACTCTGCCATTTATTTTTAAATTAATAATGTTCTAGTTTTTCTTTAACAAAGAAAAACTTTCTGGACATATTGTTTTGTTAAAACCTTTTCAGCAGAAAATTCCATCTTATATTCAATAATTAACAGATTTCTACATCTAGGAGATATTTCATCATGCTTAAGTATTCCAGGGCTTATCTAGCATCTAACACAGTCAGTAATGAAGTTCTGTGTCATTTATTTTTAGAAAAATAATTTTGGAAAATAAACACTGCAGAAGAGAAACACTGAAAATTGTAAATTTCCTGTATCGTTGCTTTAAATAGAATATCTATATTCTTTACATAATTTTCTTCATGGTACATTTTACCCTGCATGTTGTCCACATGGTCATGTAAAATCTAATCTATAGCCCATTAATGTCAATGCAAAGTTGCTTGTTGACTTCAGTGGATCAGACCCAAATGGTAGAAACATAGGAGTATGCTTTTTCTGTGAGAAAAAGTATGTGGGGGTGGGGGGAGACTGACAAGGTTCCCTCCATTTTTTCTGTGCTTTTCTTTTTAAGGGTATCTACCAATTCCAGCCCTCCCCAAACTACATCCAAATATGATGAAGTCCCTGCGTGGGATGCAAGTATTTTGTATCTTTCTTGCACAGTTGAGCTGTGGTCAAATTCCCATTACCACAAAGAGGAGAGCAGGATTTGTCCCCACATGTACAGTTAAATCTAGTACTCTATTATCAGACATGTGTATGATAATTAATGTGATTACAAGGAAACTCTGCAATTTCCAATGCCTTTTTTCTTTTGGTGTTTCTATTTTAAAACTGCTTCTTGAAGAATTCCAACCAACGTTGCTTTATTAGCTGTGCGAGGTTGCAATGAAAGCCTTGAGGCACAATTCAGTTTATCACACTAAATTCAGCCCTAAGCCTTCATTCGTTAGCATCAATTGTTATGTATTTTTGGCCACGTGTTCATGAAATTCAGTGTCTCAGGCAATCAACTTACAATGTTTGCATGGCTTTTACTAGGCCTGTGTGAAGTGACAAGTATTCGCTTCGGATTTAGCCAGTTCAGAGAATAGTGATTCGATTCAGAGATTCGAATCACTGTCCTGATTTGATTCAGCGCCACTTCAGAGATTTGGCCAAAGACTAAACAGGCAGCTGACACAGCAGCCTGCAGCTGGTAAGTCTGCTGGGGTTGGGGGAGGGGGCAGAAGGGGTGTGAAGGAGGGAGGGATTGGGGCCAGGGCTGGGACAAGCTGCCCAGCTGGGGTGGGGGCACGCATTACACAGGGAGGGGGGCAGAGGGGGTGTGGGATGTGGGCATGGCAGAGCTCAGAGTGAGGGCTCTGCCCTGCTGCCACTTGCCCAGCCAAGGTGGGGGGTGGGGTGGGATGGGATGCAGGCATGGCTCACTCTGGGTGGAAGGGGTCAAGCAGCAGGAGGGCACAGCCCCCGTTCCTAGCACTGCTATGCCTGCATCCTGCACCCCACCCCTGATGTCAACTGGGCAAGTGGCAGCAGGTCAGAGCCCATGCCCCCAGTGCTGATGTGCCTGCATCCCACAACCCCCGCTCCCCCCTGCCGAGTCCCATGACCCTTGCCTGGGCTTGTCCCAGCCCCAATCCCTCCCTTCCCCACACACCTTCCCTCCCCCCTCCCCCAACCCCAAAAGACTTGCCAAACCAGGCAGCTGTGTCAGCTGCCTGTTTAGTCTATGGCCAAATCTCTGAATCAGCGGAAGCTTTTCCGAATTGATTCGGATGCTTCTAATCAACTCAGAGCTTTTAATTGGTCTCCCAATTCGATTCAGATTTGGAGATTCAGTCCCCGAATCAGGCTGAATCTCCTCCTAATTGAATCAGCTACTGGAGCTTTGCACAGCCCTAGCTTTTACCACAATGAAGACAACACTGCTACAATCTGACATACAAAGCATCCCAGTCCAAAGTGGCAGTAAGGGGAAGTTGGAAAATGCTAAAATCCTTAAAATGTTACTATGCGACTGAACTGTATAAACCAATGCATATCCTGCCATGAAGCAACGAGTGAAAAATGGCATAACTGACTGAAAACACCTGGTTAAGAGATACTTAATAAAAAGTTTGGATATTGTTTTGTAAAGTGAGTACCGTGCCAACTGGGGTGTGCCAATGCTCCTGCTGGGACTTAAACCCAGAGGTTCCTGACTGAAGGGTCTTGTCCCTTCCCTCAGGGTCAGACCTACTGCCATATTTGGGTTCAGGAAGAAATTTTACTCTATGGTCAGATTGGTATGGACTATGGGGGGTTTTGCTTTCTCTGTAGCAGGGAGCATGACTCAGGCATATTTGAACAGCCTTAGGAGCAGCAGGACATCAACCACCAGAGTCCTTCTGCTTTACCTGTGGAAGATTAGGGTGATATGTCTTGTGGTTGTGTCAGGATTGACTGTGTAGTTTTTCTAATAAGCTGAGCACCACTGGTCTAACCTTTTTACCCAGCAGGCTGGATAGGTAGTGCCCAATCTTTCCTCAAGCTGGATCTGGTTTGTGATCTCAACTGGAGCCCAAGATGGGTGCAGGTCCCATCCAGCCATGCAGAGCAGAGTGAGGAGGCAGCCCAGCTCCAACCCAGCCCCATAGGGAAAGGGGGACTTGAAGAAGTTGCACATGGGAGCGGGGGGAGAAGGGGACTTGACCTGGGCCTGGTAGAGGGAGAGGAGAGGGGTCTTGACCCAGCCCAAACCCAGCCCTGCAGTGGCCTAATGCTGGTCTAGGAATGGGGAGGAAAGTAGGTGGGGCTTGGCCCTGATCCAGGGATGGGGAAGAAAGAGGATATGGCCCACTCCCAATCTGGTCATCTGGGAGGGGATTAGGCATGGCTTGGCATTGAGCAGGTTGCAGGATGGGGAGCAGGGGACAGCAGGAAATGTTGCCAACCATATGGAGGAAAGGAAGCATGGCTGCCATGCAAGGCTTGGAGTTGGGGAATTTGGCAGGGGAAGGGTGACTATATTAATGACCATCAGTCCCCTACTTCCAAATTTTCTGACCATGAACCCAGATAAAGCTAACTGGGAAAGGAAATTCCAATCCTTACCAGTTTGTACTTTCTACTGAACCTCTCATGATGAAGTTCAATCCTATCACACATGCTGAAGCCCAAAAAGCCTTGAAAAGATGAGGCATAATCAACGAAACAGTTCAAAACCCTCCCCAACCTGCTCCCCACATGGTAAAAGCCAAAAAATATTAAATCTGCTCACTAGGCATGGGAATGGTTGCACCTAACAATCTTCTTGAAAAATGCAATAGTTTAACTAGTCCTAAAGAAGGCAACACTTAATTCTGAATCTCTCTCCAACTATTATAACATGTTCAACCTCCTGTTTATGGGCAAATAATTAAGAAAGTAGTTATCAACTGCTTCAAATAGCAAGATATCACCCAATAGCACAGACACAGCTCAAGAAGCAATACAAAATTGATTTTATGGACAGAGACACAGACTTCATAGTCATGCAGCTGCAGTTCTCTAGAACAGTTGGACCCAAGGTGTTATTGTACATCTACATAAGAATACCAGAGCAGATGGCTCAGCAGTACAGTGTCTCTAATCTTTCCTTTCCAGGAAGACTCATAGGTGCAATGACTCTCACTTGTGGGCTTCTGCAGTGATCCATATTATCTTTTAGTATCTACCTGAGATATGGACTATCTAATTCTGAGAGAGAGAAATATGATGGACTCAGCTATCAAAGTTATGCAGGTTACATTCATTTATACATTTCACTCACAACAAATGCAACCCCTGCCATTACTAAAGTGTCAAAATTCCCACAGCAAATTAGCATACAGGTTGAAGGGCAGCTGGCTTAAGTCAACCCCAAAATACGCTGATGGAAACGAGAGACACATTGAAGAGCTGGCCAAGCAATTTTCTCCCCTTCCATTGAAGGTATAGAGAGACCATTTGCCAGTGGTGCAAAGCCTCTGAGTCCTGTCTGTATAACTAGGAAGGATTAATTGCCAAAAAGTGTTTCTTTCACCTGGAAATTGCAGGGAAACATCATCCCTTCTTCCTGGACTAAGACCTGGCCAGAATAAGTCATGCATTTGTCATTTACAGGCTGGTGTGGATCAACAGGAGATTAAGAGGCACACGAGCACAATTTATTCTAAAATGTGCTGTGTGAGTGCTTATTAGTTATATTATGAAAATGCACGAGTGCTCATAGTGGTTTAAAAAAAAAGAAGTTATGCTAAGCTAAAGAAAACAATCGAATGGCTGGATGTTCATAGAAAAATGTATAGCTAAGCTTTAGGCTCACGTGATGTAACAGGTGTTTTTCGAGGCTCTTTTAACCATTAAGGGTCAAGGGTGATGGAAATGATCCTCAAAACAGAATATTATTCAAACTCTGTATAAACGGGAGGGTCCTGGAATAAGGCACCATCAAATTATTTCTAACAAAAAATAAACAGAGTTGGAAAAGAGATTAGATAATTTGCATAAATATTCCTGATTGAATTAAAGTGATAGTTTATGGGATATATACATATACATATATATTGTGTACGTATGTGAAGGCTTTCAGCAGGTATTTAAACTCCCTAATAAGGGGACAGCACAAGAGCTTCTCAGGACACTTATACACCTGATGAAAATTGGCCATTTTGTGGTTTAATTTCATCACACTATACATGTGGGGGTTTTTTACTATTTAAATGAGTTTGCTATGTTACAAATTAACCACAGCTGCAGTAGGTTAGTTTGCAATGTTGCTCTTTGTAACACTGCAGCCTTTGACAGCTGCCCCCCCCCCTCCCTCCCCACTGCAGGAGAGTCAGGCCGAAGACAGAAGCCATGAGGACTCTGATCCTTTTGGCTGTTTTTTTTTTTCTTGTGGAGCCTTCCCACATCTCCCATGGCGGGAGAATAAGCTGCCGGTGGGCTGAGTGGTCCCTGAGCTGTGGAGGACCCAGGTCCCTCCTTCCACAGTGGCAGTGCCCCCTGGGGCTACCCAGGCAAGGTGGTGGCTGTTTGAGTGCTGCCCCACCTTGCAGGCAGCACCCGCCAGATCCAACTCTTCCCTGAGCCAGCACACTGGAAGCCCACTGGGCGCTGCTCCCCTCATGTCCTTGGGGAAGAGTTGGATTCAGCAGGTGCTGCCTGTGAGCTGGGGCAGCACCCACACAGCTAGCACCATGTCCAGGTGGCCCCAAGGGGTGCCACCACCACCATGGAGGGAAGGACCAGGCCCCCCCACAGCTCAGGGGCAGCTCACATAGGCAAGCTCTGCTGAGAAAAGAAAAAAGCGGCGACGGACCTGATCCTTTTTTTTGGTCTGCGGAGCCTGCTTGCCTCTCCTACAGCCAGGGGGTGAGCTGCCAGCAGGCCCTGAACTTCCCTCCACAATGGCAGTTCCCTCTGGGCAGCACCCGCCCACTAGCAGTCCACCACAGTTCAGGAGCTGCTTGGCCTGGTGGCAGTTCACCCCTCAGCTGTGGGAGATGCAGGTAGGCTCTGCAGAAAAAAGAAAAAAGATCAGGGCCCTTACTGTAACAGGGCTGGAACCCCCTACACTGTAATGGTGGGTTTTTAATCATTGCAATTAAAAACCCACTGTTTTAATTTAGGGGACTAAATCCCCATCACAGGGGATGGGGCCTCCTCTTAAGGTAAAAACAGCTTAAGAGGAGGCCTAGCCATGGGCCTGATCATTACTGAAACAGCATACCTATATTCTATTATCATTACTTGGTTCTGTTCTGTAAACATGATATTGTATTGTCCTAAAATTCTCTTAAATAAGCATTCAAGTTGGATGTTGACCATATCTTCTCCCTGACATTGGATTACCATAATTTGATGGGGAAGGGGAGAGGTAAGGGAAAAAGATATGATCCCTAGTGCTGCCCCTGAGCTGAGCTGACCCATATGCCACTGGTCCATCCCTGTGCACAGAGTCTGGGGGCGCATGCCACACATGGCACCCAGTCCATGATCTATGCTACATGTGGAACCTGCCCCGGCCAACCCAGCATCCACATTACACATGGCACCCTTCCAGTCCAGGACTGCATCACACACAGTGCATGTCCCAAACCAGCTGGAAGGGGGGCAAGAGGAGGGAATGCCAGATGTGGCACAGCTGGAATGGCATCCCAGAAGCTGTGCTGCACATGGTGCCCGTTCTGGATGGTCCAGGACCAACACCATACATGGCACCCTACCCCAGCTGGTCTGGGATGTGTGCTGCAGATTGAATGGGGGCATGCAGTGTGGGTCCCAGACAGGCTGTCCTTTTATTCTATGAAAGTAGTAACCAAATTCCATTACTGATAGTGGCATATGGGGTGCCACTGGATTCAGTTTGCTGCATCTTCTACAAAAAGAAATATACAGAAAGATGAAGTCTACCAGCTGGTTTGACAGATGTGTAATGATCTTGCAAAGGAAGCTTCACTAGCTTTAGAATTCTGAATGTGCTACCTTCATTTGTACACCAGCCAAGGTAGTTAGCCAAGACTTCCTGAAATCTATCTTAATAAACTTCGTGAAACACATATCAAATCTATGCCTAAAGTGCCACTCTTCATAAACAAAGACTACTTGATAACCTTTTCCCAATCTTACAGAACATTTTGATGCGCCATCTACCTATCAAAGTTGTTTCCTAATGTCTACATCAACAAGACTCCTGTACTGTCTCAGCCCTCATTGTACTGAGATTGCTTTGTCTCATCTCTCATATTATATCACCTATTCTGACAAATAGAAGAAGAGAGGAGTTGTAATAGAAGATGTTCTCCATCTTTAGTAAGTCCAACAAGTTAACCATGTCAATATCATCATTATAAATAATTTCAGAAAAGTCAAGAACCCATAACAATTTGAATAACACATTGTATTTTGCTGGAATCATTTTAGCCACCCTGGAATTATGTATAATTTGAGTTTAGACAGTCTGTAAAAAAGAACAAACACACACAACTCATATAATACCAACCAAATCAAAATCTGAAATTTTAGTAAAGCATCACCTCTTAAGTAACATCGTTGTCTAGGAACTTATTATACTAAAGAACTCTGAAAAAATCAGACCTTTTATTTTTGGACTAGATTGCCCTGTCTCTCCCTTCCAACCAAGGATAAAACCTGGGAAGTGAACTCAGGGGAAGAAATTTACAAAATTCCTCATGGATTTCAACATCTGCCTCCAGACCTTCTGCTTTCTCAGGATTTATATGACTTTCTAAATGGAAAACAGATTTAAAACAGCAACAACAACAAAAAACAGGAATTGGAAGGATGGTTTAGTAGAGGGGACATGTGGCTATAACTCTTGCTGGGTGCCAGCAATCTTTTGCCTGAGCCTATTCAGGTGTACTCTTTCACCTTCAGAGGGCAGAGCTGTTTCAGAGAAGAGGTGATCCACAACAAAGATGGTCTTATCACATATTTCTTTATAATGGCATCCTTAGACATGCAATGACGCCATTATATAGTTCATGAAAAAAGGGAATGGTGCTTTTGAATCATATGAAATCCGTTCCACTAATGGAGCAGATTCCCCATGGTGCATAATTTTGACTTTTAGTGACATCTTTGACATTTGCCTAGAGCTGATGGGGAATTTTCTGGTGAAACACTTTTTTCAGCAGAAAATGTGAACTGATTAAAATAAAATGTTCTGTGGAGCATTTCAATTTGGATGACCATCTGCCAAATACAGGCTTCCAGTAGGACATTAACTGCCTGGTGGGTTACTGTCCAAAATTTGCCCAGGTTTCTGCCAGCTTGCCGGGCAAGCTGCTGGGGAGTTCTGCTGATGGGCACCTACCTATACACGTGCCTAACACCTGCTCTGATGCATTCTAATTAGAATGCATCAGAGCAGAATCAATTAATCTAATTAGAACACTTCGGCAACCTCGGTGTCGCATGTATTCAGCATCTCCAAATTTCAACATGGTGGTGGGGGTGCTTTAACTAAAGCTTGTTGAATGAGCCTGCTGCCATTTTGAAGCATGGGACACTGAATATATGTGAAGCTATAGGTGTTTTAATTACAGCAGCTCCCAAGGGCTGGTCTAATTAAAATGCCCACCCCAAAGCACATGGGAAGATACCAGTTTCCCTGGACTTCCTCATGTGGACCGTCTTAGGGACATTGGCTATATGGGTTCTGGACCCTCTCCACAGGCCCTGAACCTGGAAATGCTAGGAGAACCATTTATAACTATGGTTAGAATCTAGGACTCCTGTTGGCATGAAGGAACTTAGCAACTTCATGAGTGTTGGCTTTTTTCTCCTTTTATAGATAGCAAAGCAGGAGCTCTTCCCCAGCTGTTAGGGTTGCTACATTTCATACTTTCCCCATTTCTACCTCTTTAACCATTTTCTCTTATAGCTGCTTGTCAGTTACATATATATTTGCCTTGTTCACAAATAGTTCCATTACGAAATCAATTAGTCACGTGAAAGATTCAGTGTTGAGCCACACTAAGGTACATATTGCCAAAAGTTAACAATAACTTACAAAAGTCAGCAATAAAGCTGACTTCATGTTGCTGCCTTGGATCAAACTCTGCCATTCTATTCCACTTGGGCATTTCTATGATTCAAAGCCCCACTATTATCCACCACTACTTGTACACTGCTGAGCAGAGATGGAATTGTCAAACACCTGAGGGATTGCTGCACCACCACACTGCATTATGAATTTGAGTAGAATCACAGCACTATTACTGTATGTGTATATGACTGTATCATCATACTTTCTGTGTTATTAGTTTGATTAATAATTGTAAGTGCTGCTGCTTTGGATTTGCCCTAGAGATGGATTTTTTTTCTTGATGCTGTTAAAGAGCTGCTTTGTGGGCAACCAGCTTTGTGGCATTTCAGTGTTTTAGTGAATAATTCAAGTGAAAACTATAAAATAAAGCTTTTTTCTTAATCTTTTCCCTTTTCTTTTTTTTCTAAGAAAACACAGTTTTGTGACTCTACAACAAGTGCCACCACAACTCTTACTACTACTACCTACAAAAACAAGTTAAAACCTGGAGGCAATATGGAGATGTGCTTCCAGCCTGTCCTCAGCTCACCCTTCCACCTTTGCCCTTCCTTATGTAAATTCCAAAGATTTTTATGAATAATCATTAGCACATAGTGAGAACAGTTACAGACTTTTTAAAAATTAAATGGAGAGAAAGAAAACAGAAAGAAAGAAGATGGCATATGAGAAAGAAGGAAAAACCACAGTGAAGAAACTGAAGGAGAGGAAAGGGGACAGAAAAAGAAAGAGGTAGCAAGAAAAAAAGAGTTATATTAATCATTGGCAATGTGTAGGGGGTGCATGCGGGTGCATTTGCACCCCCTGAGATCAGTCATGCACCCCCTGGAAGTGTCAGCTGCAAAACCAGAAGTGCACTTCTGGTTTCACTGGTTTTGCTGCTGGCTTCATAATTGGCTACTGGGGGACAACCCCCAGTTGGCAATCCACCACTGGGGGACCCTCCTCCCCTGCTGGCAATCTGGTGCCCCCCAGACTCAGGAGGCACCAAGTCACCCATGATATTCATGTTTTCTTAAAATTATCATTCAAAATGTCTCCTAAATTATAAACTTATATGATCAGTGGAAAGCCTACAATTCTGGGGCAGGAGACAGAAACAAAATGGTGCACACCAAATTGCACAACAACCAGCTGAGGATTTAGAGAAAGCTATTCTTTTGAAAAGAATGTTTGGCCTATTTAAAGTCTTTATATAGTGACTTTCCTACCATGCAACTTTAAATGCCCACATAGTGTTAATAAGACTTACATTTTTAAGACTTTGCTGGATTTACTCATTCATAGCAAACTTAATGAAACTCCAACTGTTTGCCTCTGAACAATGAAAAGCTGAGCTGAAGTTGTCAGAGATTAGACAGCTTCCATTAACATTGATGGAATGTATGCAATATTCTTCATTAATTATTGCACCACAAGTAGTGCCTAGAAGCTTACCATGCAAGGCAAACAAAGGATGAGAGGGGAAAGAGAGATGAAATGACTTGTCCAAAACAAACAAACAAACAAACCACACAGCAGTCGCCAGCAAAACTGGGAACAGAATAAAGGTCTTCAGACTCTTCATTCAGTATACCATCTCTTGATCACAGTGTTTCTCCAAGAAACATATCCATACCCTCTAGACCAGTAATTCTCAACCAGAATGTCCATCACTCTAGGTGTCATGAGCACTTTTAAGGATGCTGCAAGGTGCCACTCAATATTAGGACTGTTAGGTGTACAAACACCTACAAATGATTCACAAGATAAGCCCAGAGATTTTAAATCCATAATGTTAAAAATATTCTGACCTGTTGTGATCTTTCTGGGTTCTTTTAACACAGTTGCTCTATTTCTATAGTCAAAAAATGAGTGAAAGGTAAGAGCTGGAATTTTCTGAGAGGTGCCTTGAATCTAGCAAGGATGAGAATCTATATTCCCTTGAAAAACTCAAACAGTTTCAAACACACTGGGTGTGTCCACACAAGATATTTACTATGGAGCTGACTAATTAGCACTTCAGTAAAGCATCATTGTCTACACATGTGGTGCTATTGGACCAAAGTAAATTAATTAACTCTGCTGTGGGATAATGCTGCCCAACAGAAGTACTATTCTATGGTGGAGTTATTTACTCCAAAGCAGCACACATGTAAATGTTGACTGGAACTGGCTGGGGCATGAGGGTACCACAGTGCAGGGCTGTCTGCTGGCTAGCCCTACATTGTAGCACCCTCATGCCCCAGCCATCCCCTCTGCAGCACCCTGAGCCAATTTGGAGAAGCCTCAGGCTGACAGGCTGACCCCCAGGGCCTCCTGTCAGCCGGGGCTGCTCCAACCTGACTCAATTTGCTGTGATCCCAGGCTCACATGTAAATGCTGTGCCTGGAAGCAATAAACTCCAGTGCAGTTTACTGAGTTAAATTAATTTAATGTGTAGATGTGCCCACTGGGATTGCTAAAGATTGTTTTCCCCTTCCAAGACAGGGAGTGAAAAAAAGTAAGGTAAGACTTAAAATGAAAAAGGGAAATGAGTAAGGGAAGAGAATTTGGGAAAAGAAGAAAGACTAGCAAAGGAGAGGGGTGAATTGGAGATGGAAACAAAAGAAAGTCAGAAAACTGAGCGTGAATAAAAATGTTAATATGAAGAGGGTATGATAAGAAAGCAGCAGCTAAGGAGTGGAGGAAGAAAATGACAGTACTGGAGAAGAAAGTTGGAAGAACAGTGGATTCTCCTTCAACTACAGATACACGACTAGCTTGTACATCAATTTTTACAGAACCACTTTTTGCTTGCAGTACATTTTTTTTTCTGTAGCAGTTGATTCAACCACTTTGGAGAATCAAAAACTTGACACTTCTTGATCCGTCCATGTTTTTTCATTATGAGCAAACAGGTGGATGAGTATTATGTCTGTCAGTGACTAAAGTCAGAAAGCCACACTTTGGATGTCCCAGCACACGCCCTTTCAGGTTTTCTTTAGATGGATTATGTTCCTTTGTTAGATGGCTTCTCAAGGAAAGTTATGATACATGACCTTGGTGTTGTATGACTGTGGTACCAAGCTGCATGGAATCAAATATTCTCTTTCACTTACCTGGACAACTGTTTGATATTCTTCTATGCTAGTTTCTTGATATATTTTGTAATTACTGTAGGACTATTTGACCTTAGCTCAAGAAGCATTTTAGATGTTACCAATAGGTTTTTCTAAACTGGAGCTTCCAATAAAAAGCACTGAGATTTGTGCTGAAATATTTTAACAAAACTAAATATGGGTCTTTAGAATTTAGTGTGGGGTTTATTTTCCAAATTATTTTTTAAAATTGAGTTCTTTATTCTTCATTTTGTCATTTCCACCAACCCATTTGACTGATCAGAGCATGGGTTTAAGATACAGATAACCTGATATCAGTTAGTAGCAATGAGCTGATCTGTTTGTGAATGTTATGCATTATCTCTTATTAATATATCTGCAGTTTCACTACAAAAACAAGCTGCTTCTAGTGTTTTAGTGCGCCATGCAAGACAAAGTTCAGAATAATTCTACTGGTAGCAGTTACTAAAGCAATCGGTAATCTCATATAGTTTATACTTCTACATTTCAGTAGCGGTATGTTTCGGATTGCTTAACTTACCTTTGAACAATATGTCTAAGCATAATATGCCATTTGAAGATTTACTTTTACACGTCTCAATATCCAGAGGGCATTAAGGCTTATCATTTCTGATATCCTATTTCTGATATTATATTTGTGGTATCACTACGTTCTTTGCATAAAATTTTGACACTAAGGCTAAATACAGACATTCAAACCCCCAAGCCAAAAGTGGTTTAAGTTTTGCGCTTTACTCTAAGTGCCCAAACTTAGGTTGGGAGCGAACAGAATAGAAATTCATGCTTACAGGGGGCTGCATGGTGCCTGCAGTAGACAAGGCCAGCATGGTGGAGGTGCTCCTGCATGCCTCCCAGCAAACTGCCCCCACTCCCACACACCCCTTTGCCATCACTGACAGCTGGCTACAGGGATAAGGACAGGGCTGGGGGCTGGCCAGCCAGGCCCAGCAGAGGGGAGAGAGTGGGAAGTAGAGGCCTCTGCCACATACCCCTCTCCTCCCCCTCCTACCCCACACCAGTCACACCAAGAAACCAGCAACCCAGGACTGCCCCACCCCTGGCCTAGCCTGATCCAGCAGAGGCACCAGGACAGGGGAAGACATAGCTGGGAAGTGGAGCAAGTCGTGGGAAGGTGGAGCTGGGGCTGTCACCCCGGTGGGGGCATCCAGGAGTGGAGCAAAGCAATGCGGCCCAGCTCCAAGAGTGGCTGTTGAGCCACTCATACAGGCAGCAGTCTGCTGCTGCTCCCTTCACAACACCATTCAAGCAGCCAGCTTTGCACTGCCCTTCCTTGCTCTGCCTTACTGTTTTTCTGGTGAGGTTCCCCACAGCTGCACCAGGGACAGTCCCTGTGGATGGGAGCTCTAATCTCAGTGCACTGCTCCTCAGGGACCCCAATCCTGACTGCAATTTGAGTCAGCACATTCCCCACCTGCCCCTCAGGGTGGCCCACTGGCCCTAAGTAGGAGATATGGGGTAGGGCAAGAATAAGGCCCAAAGCCAGGGCTGGTGCCTTCCAGGGCAGCATTCACTGTGGGCAGAAAGGGGTGTGGGGTCACCTGCCCCCCTGCCCCAAGCTGCTGCCCTGCATGTCTGTAGCCCAGACAGTAAGTTTGGATATGGCTGGGCCAGCAGTGGGGCAGGGCAGGGCAGGGCATGGCAGGGCTGGCTGTCCAAGTCATGCCATTGGGCAGACAACAGCAGAGTGCTATCTGCACAGAGTGGCTCGATGTCCTTGGAGCCAGTTCCCATTACTTTGCCCCCACCACACCCCCCTGGAGGTGAGTGTTAGTGACAGCCCTGTTCCCATGCACCCACTGCCTGCTGTTCTTCCTAGCCTCTCCTGCCCTAGTCCTAGTGCCTCTACTGGCCTAGTGTTGGGCCCTGCCTCGCATGTCTTGGGGGCATGTGTGCAGTTGCGGCCAAACTCAAGATAACCCCAATGCCCTGTCCTCAGCAAAATATGGTGGATCTGCCCACCAAGACAGGCTGGGCAGGGCAGGGAGGGGAAGTGGGGAGGAGGGGTCCCAAGTCACCAGTGTCTTGGTGTCACTCATGCCTTGGGTGCAGCCCATTTTACTCCCCCACCCCCCACCCTCGCCACCCCCACTCCTCTGACAGCTGTCCCAGACCCTAACCAGCACAGTTGTCAGACTCTTTAACATTTATTTTTCATTAGAAACATAGTCCAATAATTTCAACTGTTATAACTGTCAGCATTCCTTCAAATAACCTTCAATATTTCAGACAAGCATGAAACAGCACTTTTTTCTACAAAATATTAGGTTTTAATATAATTTTATGTTATATCACTTTGTTGTTGGCACTGGATTTATGACCCAGATACCTTGTTCTGGGCAGACCCAAACCTGCAGACAGACCATGACTTCTCCATTTGATAATAAGTTAATTTTATTGATACACAGTGATAGCAGATAAGAATAATGCAGGCAAGGCAAACAGATTCTATATTTAGCAGTCCTAGAGGTGTCACAGAGGCAACGTATGGCTGGCTATGCAAGCTTCACCCTGAAGTTTTCTCTTGAATGCCAGATGTCAGCAGCCTGGAGGTCAGGGGTCTGAGCCCCCCACCCCCTGCCCAACCCCCCAGTGGGATGGGTGAGATGCGCTAGTGGTGTGCCCGCTATCCATTGTGGCCTCAGGTTCCCCCACTGGGGACTCTTCGCTGCTCTGAAATCCTTCCTTTTGTATCCTTTTCTCCCCTCTGATGACTCTTCACTCCATTGATGGATTCCCCTGTGGTCATCATACTACCCACATTGTGTCTTGTCAGCATATTCTATTTTTCCAACAAACCTATCACATGCACACATCTTAATTTGGGTGTCTCTTAATTTGGTCCATCCACCAAAACCAGAAATCCCAAGGGCTCTGCAGTTGGGCACTGTGACCTAATGCCACCTTATCTCCTGTTATGGAACAGTGTGGTACATGTCTTCAGTTTCCCTACCTGTATATACCCATTTGTCCATTGGTCTCAGACACAGTCCTTGAAGGAAACTTTATCACTAACAGTTAACAATGGACCCTTTTTGTTCCCCTGGACCATCGTTCTAATGCAATACCTACTTTACCTACAAGCCAATTCCCAAAAATCAAACCTCTAAATATTATTTTCTAGCTGTCAATTGTCATACTTTTATTAATATTATTAATATTCTTGGTCTGACAACTGTACCTTACACTTTGATACAGTTACTTTTGTGTGAGCAGTCTAACTCTTTCTAGTACGTACAATTTATTTTTGTTTATTACATTTTTGAAGTCTTAAGAATTTTAATAAAATTTTCTTTCCAAGTGTGATTTTAAGGACTTTCCCAAACATTCTACAGGTAAAATGGAGGAACAATAGATAGTAATTTTAATGGTAAAATTTAAATGGATTATGAACAGATTTTATTAGATGAATTATAAAGTATTATTATACATCTAATTAATTTAAAACAAACATGGCTAATTGCAGGTTTGTGTGCAATAAAATGCCATAATCTTCATAAATTCCATGAGATTGTACTATACTAATTTATTCTTCTTATATCTTATAATTGCACTTTACATATTTTAATACAAGTAATTATAATAAAAAATGCTCTGCAACTTATAGTGTAATTAAAGCTAAATTCTCAGCCAAGGATCCTGAGCCATTTTAAATATTTTTTGTGCATATTTCTATCTAAAGAATAGCAAGTCATTGATCTTTACTGATCTTTGGACTTGGGATACCTAAACCAATTTATAATTATGCTATCATTGTCAATATGGAAGTTTTTAGCCAGACCATCCTAGTCTGCAGCACAATTTGGCTCATATTTTGAATTGTGTAGCTCCAGGTAACTGATTTTAATTTCTTGCAATCCTACTTGGAAGTGGAACTCCTCACATTTACAGTAGAATGCTCTGTGCAAATTTTGCTGACACCTGGAGTGAGCCCATCATTTTGGAAAGGCACCTCTTCATTTGGATATGGCTTACTTTACAGCAACATGTCTAAGATGATAATATCCAGTCATATTATCCCATCAGTTTTTAAATAAAATTCTTCAGTGGTCACAATGGTGCTTTCTAATTAAAAACTGATGATAAAAAGATGTATAGATTATAATTGCCTAAAGACATCTAGGCCCTTTTCCTCCAAACCCAAACCCTTCTTTTTCTATTGGACTGTACCTGCCTTTATTCTTACAGGTATGACTGCAAATTAACTGGCATATTGTCAATCCCAATATGAAAGCTATACTTGCTTTGCCAGCTGGACACATCCCCTCCTTTGCCTATGTCTTGTTCTGAAGGTGAATGAATAGGAAGAGTTTGGCAAATGGGTCGCCAACTGGCTGGAGGGCCGCACCCAGAGAGTGGTGGTGGATGGGTCATTTTCAACGTGGGGGGATGTGGGCAGTGGGGTTTTTCAGGGCTCGGTCCTTGGGCCTGCACTGTTCAACATCTTCATCACCGACTTGGAAAAGCGGGTATAAAGCACCCTGTTCAAATCTGCAGACAACACTAGGATGTGGGGAGAAGTGGGCATGCTAGAAGGGAGGAATAGGCTACAATCGGACCTAGACAGGTAACAGGGGTGGGCAGATGAGAACAGGATGGGTTTCAACACTGACAAGTGCAAGGTGATGCACCTGGGGAGGAAGAACCAGCAGCATACCTACAAGCTGGGGAACTCCCTTCTTGTCAGTACAGAGGCGGAAAAGGATCCTGGAGTCGTCATTGATGCCAAGATGAACATGGGCCGGCAGTGTAGGGATGCAGTTAGGAAGGCCAACCGCACCTTGTCATGCATCTACAGATGCATCTCAAACAGATCCAAGGAGGTGATACTCCCCCTCTATGCGGCGCTGGACAGGCCGCAGCTGGAGTACTGCGTCCAGTTCTGGGCGCCGCACTTCAAGAGGGATGTGGACAGCATGGAGAGGGTCCAGAGGAGGGCCATTCGCATGATCAGTGGGCAGCAGGGCAGACCCTACAAGGAGAGGCTATGGGACCCTTACCTATTCAGCCTCCAAAAGAGAAGGCTGAGGGGGGATCTAGTGGCCTGTTACAAACTAGTCGGGGGGACCAGCAGGCATTGGGGGAGTCCCTGTTCCCCCAAGCACTACCAGGAGTGACTAGGAATAACAGTCACAAGCTAGCAGAGGGTAGATTCAGGCTAGATATCAGGAGGCGCTACTTCATGGTCAGGGCGGCTAGGATCTGGAACCAACTTCCAAGCGAAGTGGTGCTGGCTCCTATCCTGGGGGTCTTTAAGAGGATACTAGATGAACACCTTGCCGGGGTCGTTTAACCCCAGTACTCTTTCCTGCCATGGCAGGGGGTCGGACTCAATGATCTGCTCAGGTCTCTTCCAACTCTACAAACTATGAAACTATGAAACTTAAGGTTTCCCTGAAGGCAGGAGGAAGAGGTGAGGTACTGCAGACTGGTAATAATAAATCAGGCTTCGAAGGGAAAGAACATGAATGTAGCAGCAAAGTGAGAGACAGTAGCCCACTAGGTCAGTCTGGCCTTGCTCTGTTTTAATGACTACATGATAATCCTGTCATTTATTTAATTGATTTTGCATGGCTAGAATAATGCTGCATTATATTGTGTATTATTACACAGACAAATATTGTGTAATAAAATAATGCTTTTGCTGGGCATCTTATATGATAAAGATTCATTCTATGAGGCACTGTTCCAGCAGTTTCTTCAGTGCATATTTTTTAGCCTTTAATGTTTTAGCATGCCTCTAACAGAGATGCTGCTTTTCAAATTCATTATCGTTGCTGCTTTTCAACATTTCCCAAATGAAATGATGGTGAGATGGAGTGCCATGCTCCTATTCTCCTGGTAATAACTTTTCCCAAGGAAACTCATAGATTTTAAATTTATGTTGATAATGAAGGTACAGTTTATCTACAAATATCTGGGTAAGCCATTTTTTTGTAACACAGCGCTCTTTGTGCTTTCCAGGTCACTGAAAATGGGACAGAACGCTCTGAGCTATGCGCTCTACTGAGTGGAACTGTTTTGTTTACATGCACTGATGCTCCATTTTGCAACAAAATGAAAAATGCAATCAGTAAGGTGCATAAGAGAATGTCTCTCTTTTATGCTCCAAGTTTAACAAAACAAACACACAGTCCGCCCTCTCCTACATTTGAAATGTTTCACAGACTTGGTCAGGTGCTAAGAATTCCATTTGGTTAATGCATTTAATCATTTTTAGTGCCCTTCAAGGCTAGCATTCATGTGAATCCATTTTATTTACGCAACAGCACTTTAATGTGATAGTACTGTCCAAAGTAAAAATTATTTCTTTGCAGATTGTTTCCCTGTATCAAGAAATTAAGTGTCTCTAATGTGAAAGCAGAAAACATAATAACAAAAATGTTTTATGAAACTATGTAACAACCCAAAATAAGAAGAAGTATTAAAATATTTGATAGCCACAAAGAACTTATATATGCCAAATTTTGGGCAGAAGCATGGTACAGAAAAGGTGCGATGAGGTGGAAAACTGAACAGAACTGGATTGAAAATGAAAAGTCATACAAAGGTACAAAGAAGGATGCTCCTGATGGTAAAAAAGAGGAAAGGAGGGGAGCGATACAGTTGCACTTCTCCATGTGCAGAGCAGAACTCTTTTTTTTTAAGCAATGCAAAACAATTCCACAAGTTAAGTGGTGAGGAAAATATATGAAAAAAATAAACATTAAAATGTCTTCCATGCCAAAAAATGCCAGAATCATAATTTTAAACCAAAATACACATTCACACAGAAGATATGACAGCAACTTTTTGATCAGCAGCCCATACACCAAACAAGAGGAAAACTCCTGTTTTCTTGCTATGATGGACTTTCAGCCTCCACATACACAAGCTACTTAAAAGGCCAGCTAACAGCTTTCTCCTCCAGAAGGAATTGCTATTTACATAGATATGTAAAGGTTCACTAGCTGATTGATTCATACACCACTCCTCTGGAAGCAGCTGGGTAAATATAATCCCAATCTTGGAGATGGTTAAACCGAGAACAAAGGATGAAGTGATTCCTCCAACTCACATAAGAGTTACTAGCAGAGCCAGAGCTAATGTGTGACCAACCTAATTCCCATGGCCTAAGTTTTCCTCAAGAACCTATCCCCCTCCCTAGTTAATCCAACCTGGTTATGCAGGAATAAAACTTTCATTCAAAGGAAATCCACCCCAAAGAATTGATCAGCCAAAAGCCAAAAAGTCACAATTGTCCATATAGTGATGGGGTAAACTACTTACCAAAACACTACAACCATATGTTTTTAGGGTAATTTGGGATTGTCCATACATACAGCTGGATTACATGTTTTTAAATGACTTCTTATTTTTCATTGCCTCAGTTTTGAAGTACACAACCTGTGGCTTGATTTTCAGAGCATAAGCGCAGAGAATTTTCAGAAAATCAGGTGTCTGGAGTTGTGTACTCAAAAATTGAAGCATTTAAATGTCATTTATCTTTTTTTGAAAATTTAAGATGCATCTTCCCTGGTTTATCTGCTTTATTCATTTCTAGCCTCTTTTTCCTATCTCTCTTTGGTCTTTCTTACAGTTCAAGACTCTGAGGCCTTCGCTGGAGATATGCAGTGTCTACAACTTTGTGAGCATTACTGAAAACAAGAGAAATCATCATTGTCGTCATCTAAATGAACTGCGGGAAGAATTTGGCTAATCAGAACGATACTCAGTTGGTTAAACCACTAAAGATACATACCCTAGACTAGGAAGAAATAATAAAGAATTCTAAGTTTGATCCTGCAAGATACCAACCACTTTAGTCTACTCCAGTTAAACATCTGAGGACACGTGTAATGTTAAGTACATGAATAGTTCCACTTTCAGCAACAGCGCTACTCACGTGTTTAAGGCTTTTCCTAGAGCAGGGGCAGAGTTTTCAGTGCCTTGCAGTATCAAAATCTTAACAAACAGCTGTATAAATTCTCCAGTACCTCCAGTGGGATACCTCCCCTACCTTTATTCTGGAGTATTATTTCACTAATGACTCACAAGAAAGAGTGCCACCTTTTGAATTACTAATATTATTGCCTCTAGCAGCTGAATATTTTTGGAGGTCTTCCAGACAATTACTAACCAAGACATGAGGCTGTTAAGCTTGGAAAATATGATCATATCTTAGCCTGAGATGATGTGGCTGGAGGTTTTGAGAACCATACATTTGTTTTTCAGATAAATAAAGAAGGCATACATAAAACCAAATGGTTGTGGACCTTTATCAAGGTGGAACCCAGCAGTGTAACAAAACAGAATTTTTTTTAATCAATTTTTATTAATCATCCTGGATTTCTCTTTTCTGAAGAGGCAAAAAATATCATCCTTTATCATGTGTCTGGTTACAGTTGATGTTTAACATGAGCATTAGGCCAAGCCATCTAACCAAAAATTTTAATTCCACACACGTTTCTATTTCTGAAGTTCTCCCCAGGCACTCCAGTGAAGAATCTCTTTGATTCTCTGAAAACAGAGTTTGACATAGCTTATTATGAATAAATACCTCATTTTTAAAATGTATAAAGTAGCTCCAGGACATAAGGAAAGCATCTGCAAACGTGAAAAAACAGGAAAACATCTGCAGTTTCAAAAAACCTTGTCAACAGTAAGACTATAGTACTCCTACAAATTCTGCTGACAAACTGAAATAATATTTTCTATTAACACTGGAGTTTGGAAATAGCTCTGAGTAGCACCTATGAATGTGTCCTAGCTAGAGAACCATTAGCTAGAAAACATGGAGTTTTAACAAATTTACCATGTCTCCTCAGAACTGTCAGGGAGAAATCTATTAGAAATCTGGGGGAATGAATACAAGTTCCCAGTCTACAGCTGAAGCTCTGAAAGAGGTATAGTGGGAGCATATGTGGAGTACATCTGCAAAAAGATCAGTGTGGAAGCTATTTCATGAGTTCTCAGCATCCAAGACTGGAAGGATCCAGAGTCTCAGAAATTACTATCCTGTGCAGTATTGTAGTGTTCTACAATGGCTGTTCCCATGACTAGAATAACTGGTTGTCTGAAATCCAGGCAGTAGCACCCATTTGCAATAGGCCTCAATTTGGCTCAGTAATACTTTACATTACTTTGAATTTACATCTTACACGTTTTCTTTTTAGGGGATCAATAGAATCACTCCTGCTTATGCACATGAGCAGCACTAAATATAATAATTATGTTTTAACAAACTGCAGAGCTACCAGCAAAAATTCCACAGGATTTTCTACTGCTTGTTTATTCTCTTCAAGGTCATTGCAAGAAATACTCATATTTTAGCTGAACATTTTGGGAGTACTTCACAGACTAAAACATACAACCTGAATTGGCAGGGTGGTTGCATGTGTATTGCAGTATACCTAATCCCCTCCAGATATTTGGTGGCTTGGTAGCATGCTTTGTCTACCATGCACTTGGAGGCAAGCACACTCAGAACACTAGCCTTAGGCAGGTTCTTATAAACAATGACATGCTTGAAGTAGCATGACTGCTTTACTAGGACTGCCAAACAGTAAGAGGTGAAGATGCCCTAAGCACAAATTATATAATCGTTACAAATAAAATGAAACTACCACTTCCTAATTCAGTCCCTGAGGCTTGCCCAATACTAGGCATGGGGATAAGTGGTGATGTATGCACTCTTCATCTTCCAAAGGTAAAAAAAATCAACTCAACCCAGTACCATTCACCTTAATTTTTTTTTATATATTTTACCTACTTTTAGAAACAGTTTGGTATAAAATGGATTACTGCAATTAAAAGAACTGCAATAAGGGATCTTCAAGCCTCTACGTGACAGAACGTCATAAGAAAGAGCTAAAAGGTTGTAGAAATAAGAGGCAACATTTAGTGACACAGTTCACTGTTTTTATATATTACTATTATCGTTATACTAATTATATACTAATTATTATATTAATAATATACTACTACTACTATTATTATTATTACTAGTTATATTAACAGGATAATGTTGTTACTCTTTCTTAGGCTTTGGTTATCAAGAAAGTCACCACAGTAGACTTGTGGGAAACAGAATGGTAAGAAATAAATCTCCAATGTCTCCTAGGCCAGGATCCTCCTTAACACTGTTAAGCCTTAATCATCCTGGCCCGGAAAGGCATTCTGACTACAGAAAGCTACAACAGGTACCTGCAAGGCCCTGCAGTTGTGTGGGGTTGGTGTGCGGGCTGAATTAAGACTCAGGTGCCAGGATCTTGTCCAGTGCCACCCCCCACGTGCCAAGATAAGGAGATCTAGGCCTCATGTTATCCCCCCCAAGCACCAGGATTGGCCTTACATGCAGAGTGTGCCCTCCTTATACACACACGGCCTGTAGGTCTCTGCACAGCTCTGGAAATTTAGCAGCAGAGAGCAGTGCCACCACTCCTCAGATACCAAATTCCCAGACCCATGGCGAGCCCTGTTGGCTGGATAGCACGGCACTGGAGGCTGAGCACCACTAGGCTAGAGGGACAGAAGAACCAAGGAATATCACCTCCTTTACCAGCTTTGACTGCTGCCTGGGATGCAAGCCTGAGGTTCTGACTTGTTCCTCCTTGAAGTTTTGCTTTCGCTCTCTTACCTGTTTCTCCTTTCTTTTAAAATCCCTTTCATCTTCTGTCTAATAAAGTCTGCTTTAGCTGCTGTTACAACTGTTGCAGCACTGTTGTGACCCAGTGATCAGACGCTGTGACTAAAAGCAACCCCTTAGCCCAGCACTGGATATCATCCACTTCTCAATCTAGCAAATAAAGCAGTGTACTGGGACTGCAGTTGTGCAGCCAAATTGAAAGTTAGTCAGACAGAAGCTACATGTTTATAGTGGCTATTCTCCCTCTTTCCTTTTGTGCTCTCTTGCTTTTTCTAAGGAAATAGCTCAACATTTTATCCCTTAACATTGTTTATCTAAAGCTGATTGCTGACCATCAAGCAGGGGCTCTACCTATGGAATACTGCACGCAGCTAAACAAGGGAGAGTAAGCAAACTGGTTACCAAGCAAGCATTACTTAATACTTTATGATCTAAACCATTGAACTATTTCCCGCTCCATCCATTGTCTATCAAAAATCAGTAAAAAACAAAAAATATTTAAATGGTAGCAATTACAATGGGGGTGAACCAGCAGTAACTTAACCAGGAATCCTAGACCACATCTAACTGTTAAATGCAGTGACAGTGAACAAGGGAATCCCATGCTGACCCTGATTTATCCACCTCCTTATCAACAAAATTCTGTGCCCCCTAGGACCACTCAGTCCTCTGCCCTGTGTTCTGCACTACCCAAATCTAATTGCTTGCTAGAAGGAGACAAAAGACTTATTTAGCTTTCAGTGCCACCTCCCAGGCTCCCCAGCCTTCCTTAAACAGTTGGTTGCTTCAGGTCACACAGAGCTTTTGGATTTCTTCTAAATCTGACCCTTTCTGGTCTTAGGTTGGACTTCCTTTTCCAGTATGTTGTGAATTGTGGAGCTCTCCATTAGTTCTACAGCGAACTGTAGGTAACAGTGTCCAATAATGAGACTTCAGATTTATTATCTTACTACTCCTAATATACTAAATGCATTGTGTGGGTGGATCAAAGGGATACTAAATGCTCAGGAGGAACCAGAGCAGAATAGACAATGAGGCAGAATAGATGATGAGTATGGTATGGTACTGATTATTGTCCCTTTAAAAAGCATATGGTTCTGTAGCTGGTACAGTAACCCATTTAAATGAGAACCATAAAAAAAATTTCCAAAATGTTATATGCCAGTAAAACATCCTTGTATTATAAGAAATACCTTTGCCATCCGCTAAGCACTGATCCTAACCCATCAATCACTTACATTCCTAGGCTAGGAACAGAAGTTATACATAAACTGGTGCATGTGATCAGAAACCGGTTTAAACCCATAAGAGAATAGAAGTTCAGTCCACATAAACTGAGTTCAAAATGGCCAAACTAGTTTAAGATAAACCTAGACGTGGTATCACACTTAACTGATTTAGGTTAAATCAGACTATGAAACTTCTGTCCTGGGTCCCCTCCTGACTCAAGTTATGTCCCAATCCTCCAGCATCCTAGGATGCATTGCTCCCCCCTCCCCCTTCGCAGAGCAGGTAGGTTCACCTCAGCCATGCTGTCTGCTCCAGCTGAACTAGGGGCATCCCCTTCCCCAGCTAGTAGACAGCTATGGCAGCAATGCCTCCTCCACAGCCTGGTCCTGCCTGCCCTTGTCAGCCCTGCAGGGTAGTGCAGGGGTGGAACAATAGCTGGTCCTGAACAGCCCTGGTCCTGAACCTTGGTCTGTGAGCATTGCCTCCCATCCTCCCAGGATAGGCCAGCATGAGTCACTGACCCACTGTGGGGAGAGGGAAAGGAGTCTCCCATCCTGGCCACCCTCCAAGCCTGGTATCTGCCCACATGGAGGGAATCCCTGACTAGCCCAGAATCCTCCCCCAGCCCTTGTCTGCCCAGCTGTGGGGTGGGGGGCGGTGATTCTCCTCTCCCACCACCCATGTGGCCAGGCCACCTCAAGTCACTGACATGCAGAGGGGAGGGGAGAACAAAGGCCCCCAACCCAATCCTGGCCCCTGAGCTGGGTTCTTCCCAGCTGGGGGGAGAAGGGGAGGGCTCTGGGCCCCAGGAGCTTTCCCCTCCTTGCCAGGCTGGGCTGGCTCCATAGAAAGGATAGGGCCCCACCACACAGCACAGACTCCTGGAACTGCCCAGCATGTCTTGCCAGCTGCTGCTGGTGCTGGGTTGCAGCAGGAAGTCCTGCGTGGTCTGGGGGGCTTACACCGGAGATGGGAGAGCTCTACAGAAGGCAGCATTTGGCCCTGATGCCCAGCATACGCCTTTAGGCCACCCAACATGTTGCTGCTGTCACTGGTGCTGGGCTCTGGTAGCATGCACAAGGCATCCTGGGGAGCTCATGCTCCCCAGGCATGGAGGCATGGAGATAGGAACACTTCATAGAGGAAAGGATTGGGCCCTGCCACCCAGCACAAAGTCCCCAGGCTGCCCAGTGTAGCCTGCCACAGCCAGGCACCAGCAGCAGCCATCAAGACACACCAGGTGGCAAGGCCCGATCCTTCATTCTGTGTAGCTGGCTCAGTCTTGTGTGGAGGGGGAAAACTCCTCATGGCCCAGCCCCACCCCTGCTGGGAAGATCCCAGCTCAGAGAGCTGAGGCTTCCCACATGTCGGCAGATGCCAGGCTTGGAGGGGGGGGGGGGGGGCAGCCCCAAGAAGGGCTCCTTTGCGGCTCTTCCCTGTGTGTCAGTGATGTGCACCAGCCTGGCCCTGCAGAAGGAGGGAATTATCCTCCCTCGCTTCTGCCCCCTCCCCCCCTGCAGCTATGCAGACCAGGGCTGAGGGGGATCTAGGTGGGCCTGGAGAGAGGCAGGGGGCTCCCCTTGTGGCCAGATACCTAGCTGTGGGGGCCAGCACGCCCCCCGCCCCCTGGGCACCCCCCTCAGGGGCAGGATACGAAGCATACTCTACCACCCCTTGCCTTCTGGCCAAGGTCACTGCAGGCCTCTGCCTGCCTTTCCCAACTGAAAACTGATTATCAGTTCAGTTTGCTATCAATTCAATCTTCACAGCTTTCTCTAAGTCATATAGACTGAACTGATTCCACTTCCAGCTTTTTGACGATCTGTATTTAGCCTTACTGCCCAGGCTGGTGTTGGGAAAATCACCCTGTATTCTCTTCTACCCAAATGCTTAGCACAGGCCAGGATTTTTCTTATGGTATGAAAATGCTTATTTGCTTACTAATTTAAATGTATGTAAATATAGATACGAGACAGTATGAAGATACATGGATGTATCAATGATACCATATCACTAGTTATTCAGAAAATTAAGTTTCATGCAGGTAGGAGTAGGCAAAAAGCCTATCTTATATAGGAGTCATTAGGTTTCTCCATGTTTGGAAAAGAAGCCCAATATTTCAGGGATACTTTTGACATCTCCATTATCACTGTGCAGAAAGAAGGATTAGAATTACTCTAGTGGCTATATGCAAAGACAGATAAAATAGAAAATGTTGCAGACTAAATGACACCTGCTTTAGGGGTAAGCTGTAAGAAGAAGGGAAAAGAGGGAGATAGTCATTTTATTATCACAAAACAATCAATATAATTCTTCAGGAAATATGGGGACCACCGACTAGATTATGTTAACCTAGTAGCTGCTATTGGTAGATCTATTCACGATGCATTCAGTTAAATTAATTTAACATGACAGCTGTAATTGTCTTAATAAAAAAAAAAACACTTTCTGACCTGGAAGCAGCTTTCAAGGTTTTCAAGGAATTGTCTGTTCCTTGTAAATTCTCACTTTTGGTTCATTTGCAGAAATGTAAGGGTGAATAAAGTCTGTATGAACTGGGGAAAGCAGATGACCATAGGTAGTGTTTTCACATTTCAGATGTGTCAAAAGCATCTACTTCTTTCCTGCTGCAGAATGAGTATTCTCCTACAGTACTACTGAACCATTCAGCATAGCTGCACTAAAAGCCTTCTCCTGCCCCCCGGATACACTTAAGAAAATAGCTCTAAGTGGAAAGCTGATGAGCACAACAACTAAAAGGGGAATATAGTCACATTGAGAGAAGATGAAAAGATCATAAACAACCTCCTGCATTTCTGCCCAGCCCTTAAGTGGTCCAAATTTTCTTGTTGCTTACTTTGAGCAGTTCCACCAAGAACACCTTGCCTGGCAAGCTCCCAGCTGTCCCCAAAGCTTAATGAATTGGAGCAGGAGTTGTGGCTTCAGTCACCATAGAGCTGAAACCCCATCTTTTCAGAAAGCAACCATTGCAATCTGAGAAAGGCCATTAGAAACAAGCAGAACCCAGGGACTGAGGAGGGGCAGTCCTGAGGGGGGAGGCTGGCCTGAGACAACGTTAGAGGTCAAGGTTAGAAACCATATTTGGAAGCAAAAAACAAAAAGGCTCCGATCAGGACAAGGAGGCTGCAGAACGCTGCCTTTTCAGAAGACAGTTGAGCATTAGCCAGGAAAAGGGAAGCTAAGAGTGCTCTGACTAGCCTCTGGAGAAATTACTGGTGTAGGCTCAGAGAGGACCTCTGTTCCATGCGTCTCCCCCAAAGAACTAGAAGTTTTTCTGCAGAACAGTGAGTGTCTGTCATCCAACATTTGTGCATCTGTTTGCTGGGATTTGTAGTAAGGGCTCTTCATCCAGAGAAAATGTTAAAAAGCCTGAAGGCACTAGCAGTATCAAAGGCAGTGGGCAAAGTCCCAGGAATTAGGATTATAGTACTTTCAAATAAATAAATTCAACCCTGCTTTAACTTAAGTAGAAAAACATCAATGCATTTGAATTGGTTAATTTCTCTCTAGTTCTTTGTGAGAAGAACTGTTTAGAAATGATGCTTTTTCTGTGATCCTTTTCTCTTTATATTGACTTTTTTGTAGGAACGAACAGAGACAAATTCTTACCAAGGCAAGCAGACTGTTCCCTAAATTGGAGACTGCATACTTTGAGAGACCGTTGAAAGGACTCAGAAAACTGTTTCACAGTCCTTTCGATTGAAGTACTACTGATCATAACTCCCCTTTCTATTTCAGCTCTCTACTATCTTGACGGTTTGACCCTCTTGCTCTGCAGCAGGGGCAGCACTGACACTTCAAACAATACATTCTTAGATCACCAAATACAAAATTCTTTGTAGGGGCTTTTAGGTCAGAAGTAGTTTTTTTAAAGCCCTTCTCCTCCCTAAAAGTAAAAGAAGGCCATGAAGTCCTAGACTACAGTCTCTGTCTATGGCTTTGTCCCTGGTAGAGTTTCCACCTCCTCAATAGAAAGGTGCATCTATAAAAGGCTGCAGGAGGCATATGGAGTTTCCCAATCCATCTCTTAAATGCTCTAGGTTTTTTTTTTCTCCCTTTACTTAAAAAAAAGCTGTTAAAAAAACCCAAAAAAACCTAGTCTGTTTTTTCGACTGAAACTCAGAGAACCTAACTAGAATAGCTTCCTGCAGGCTGAGTGGCACTGATCAGCAAGAGCTGTCACTCTGTGCATGTGATAAAATAATGACATCTGTCAGGTATCTATTTTAGAGTGTCACCTATGTGTTATACATTTGAAGTACTTTTCTGAGGGGAAAAAGCTTTATTTCTGGTGTTGGGGAAAGGATATAGAATGCAACAGCTGCAGAAGCAGAAGAGTGGGTGAAGGTTTACTATCAGGGAGTGCTTCATGACATACAGTAACTACAGTCTCTTTAATTTCTAGCAGTTTAAAGAAGCAGTAACACCGTGGAAGTGAGCGCAGTCACACCACAGTAAGACTGTTGTAGGTGAAATGTATATAGTTATTAGGGCTGTGAAAAGTTTCGTCACTAGTTTTGTTTTGACACTGTTTCAACTTGTTTCAAGGTCAAAACAGCAAAATCAAAATGAAACAAATATCGCTGAAACAGCCTTGAAACAAAATGAAGCAAATCAAAACTTTTCGCCATTTCACCCATAGGCTATAATGGGGAAGGTCAAAACAGCCTATAACTCTGTCATTTTCTAGCCTGGTGTGGAGGAAACGTGCAGGAATGATAGCCCCTTCTAAGGGCATGAGGCCTACCAAGCTTCAAGGAGATAGGTGCAGGGAGTTTGGGGAAACAGCACCCCAAAGTCTTGAAAGCAAAACTCATGTCATGTGTTTGTGTTAAGCCACAGAGAGGTCAAAACTGCAGGCCTGCTAGCCCCTGTGGAGGCCAGAAAGCCTGCTAAGTTTCAAGGAGCCCTATTCATCATGGCAGTGAATTAATCAAAATGCATCAATGGACTCCCGAGACTACACATACTTGCTGATGTGACCCCTGGGGTTGACAGCTGCCATCCAGCAGCTACCAATGAGGACATCCCACAAGGTCAATGACCCTTGGATTGGGTAAGCCCAAGAATTAGGGACTCACCAAAGTCTGCCAGAAAGGGATAAAAGGCAGCGAACCATGACCCCCAGTGGTGCCCTCTTTTACCTGACCAGCACCCTGCCTGTCCAGCCAGAAGGACCAGCCAGCCCCCTTCTGAAGCAACATCACACTGAAAGAAGCCTTGACTGGCCATTGACAGCAGACTCCAGAGCTTGGGGATAGGTATATCTTGACACTGGTGCTCAGTATTCATAGCTAGCTACTGAGTGTGTGTGTGTATTCATGAATGTGTGGGTGTTTGAGGGCAAACCCCCTGTACCTATATCCTTAAAACTTGGCAGCTTCATGCCCTTAGAAGGGGCTACCACTCCGGCAAACTTCATCCAAATTAGGCCAGAAATGACAAAGTTATAGGCTGTTCTGACCTTCCCCATTATAGCCTATGGGGATACGTCAAAACAGTTTCGCCGTTTTGATGGAAAGGAACGGAACAGCTGTTTTGAATTGAAACAAAATTCGAAACACAATGTTGTTCCATTGAAACACTGGTCAAAACAGAACGCTGCCGTTTCGCACAGCCCTAATGGTTATGTGCAATTCAAAGTACTCAGAACTTTTCTAATTTAAGTTCACAGAGTTCTGCTTCTTTGTATGCCCATGGCTACAAAGCCTCTAGCCTCTGGACATGCGTAAGCCTCTTCAGAATCACCAAACCAAAATACTTCTCTTCCTATCTTGCTTGTGGGACCCAACGTGGTCGGCATTCTGAGTCACATCTAGTGGGTCAGACTGCCTACAAAGCATAGCTGCTGAGGCAAGTGATAACAATCCTTATTTATCAATAGCTCTATGGTTAGAGCACTGCCCAAGGTTTATATCCCTCCTGGCTAAGTACTCTGTTTTTCTCTCTGTCCCAATGAATCTGCAAGGCTGTGGATTCCTCTAGACACCAGTGCACTGGAAGGCTGTGTGCTACCAGTGCTCAGAGTGCAATGCCTGAGCCCTTTTGTAGCTCCAGACCTCCATAAAGAATTCATTGCATGAACTTAGCTTTTTTTCAGCTTGGTCAATTTTTGCTGTGAGATTCTTATTGCAAACTGCAACTTATATATGTTTATTGTTTTAGGTTTTTTATGCAATGCACTGTGAATTGTATGGGACAACTGTGACTGGTCACTGAGGGTGCTTGTACATGCAACGGGGGTTTAGTTCTCCCTAAATTGAAATGGTGTATTTATAAAAATCTACCACTTCCACTATTTCAATTTAGGGAGAACTAAACTGAACTAAACCCCTGTTGTGTGTACACAAGGGCTAGGGGGCCTGATCCTTACAGCCTACCTGCCTGTCCCGCAGGGGGGTTTGAGAGTGAGCTGCTGGTGAGCTGAGCAGTCCCTGAGCTTCAGGGGACCCAGGTGCTTCCCCCCGTGGTGGCAGGCACCCACCTGCTGGCACCTGGCCCAGGCAGTCCCGGGGGCCTACCACTGCAGAGGGAAGCATGGGGCCCCAGGCCTGTTTGATCCAACAGAAGCTCATGCAGGCAGGCTTGACTGAAGAAAAAAAAATGTGAGGAGCCTGATTTTTTTTTCCCCTCTCTCAGAGCCTTCCTGCTTGCCTGAGCTGCACTGTGGCTGCGGTGCCTGCCAGGCAGCTCCCAGGTGGGCTACTAGCAGGCAGGAGCTGCCCAGGGGGTGCCGCAGCCATGGAGGGAAGCACCGGGCTCTGTGCAGCTCAGGCAAGCAGGCAGTCCTGGGAGGAAAAAAAAAAGATGAGGCTTTTCGCCCCCCCTTTTTTTTTTCTTTCTTCAGTTGAGCCTGCCTGCACAAGCTGCCACCACATAGCATAGCCCTTGAGCTGCACAGGGCCCAGTGCTTCCCTCTGTGGTGGTGGCTCCCCCCGGGACCACCCAGGCCAGGTGCCAGTGGGTGAGTGCTGCCTGGGCGGTGCCACCATCGCAGAAGGAAGCACCAGGGTCCCACAGCTCAAGAACCGCTTAGCCTGCTGGCAGCTCCCCACCACCTTGAGAGAGGCAGGTAAGCTCCAGCACCACATGCACCATCCCTGCTACCTTCCCGCTGCCTGGGACCACCCGAGAATGGCTGGCTTGTCCCTAGAGCAGAGCACCAAGGCAGCAGGAGAGTGGCTGGGTGTGCTGGCGGCAGGAGAAGGCAGTGGAGATGGTGCATGAGGCACTGGAAGCCCGCCAAGCCCTAGCTTCTCTGAGCACGTCAGCTTCCAGCACCCTGTGCACCATTGCACTTTGTTACATAGCAAACTAACACACCTCAGATGAGTTTTACCTTCCTATGTAACAAAGTCATTTAATGTGGAATACACCACCAAGTGTCTAAACAGCAACGCCATTCAAGCGGAATGTGCCTCTGAGCATGTAAATAGCAACGCCATTAAAGTGGTGCAAAAGGGAAATTAAGCCACTTTAGAGGCCAATTTTGTTGCATTTCCAAAGGCCCTGAAATTGCATACTATTTCTATTTTCTGACTGCACAAATGTTATTCAACTAGAAAAGACAGACTCTTGGCCCCGGTTGGAATATGGACAGAAACAGAGGGTAAAAAAGAGTAGAGACATTCAGAAAATGTCTTTGCTTCCTTCCTGAGCAAAATAAATTAGACTTAATGCATCACTTCTAGGAATTGTAGGCTGCTGTAAATTTTATTGGCTGGGTCTAGTCTAAATTTTTTGTATCGCCATATTCCCACAAAATCGTGGTATGCATTGGTGTAATTTTGTGAAAGAACAGCCCAAACTGTTTGGCTCATGCAATTGCTTCTGCATCTCAGCTAATTCAGACTCGTTAACATTCATTCCTTTGCTGGATCAGCATTACATGCTATATTAAAAAATACCACTCTTAAACTGCAAGTTTGAAATCCATTATCCACAGATTTTCAAACTGTCTATGATCAATCATGAGAATCTCAATTTAAGTTTTCATGGTCATTCAAGAAAATAAAAATCCCTCAACAACTGCAGAAAGTGACCACAAAGAAACTGACAACATGGCCAAAGGGAATTCCTTCTTAAATTCAGTGAGTTGGAAATTTCTACAATATTCATCCAGCTCACCCATCATATATAAATAAATATCTGCAAATTAACAGCACTGGGGTTTTATCCTTTCAGTACTGTGCAAAGTTGCCCTAGAAAAACGAGTCTTAGTTAAAGCTAATATCTCTATAAATGTATTTAGTGTGGAATATGATTCTAAGAGCAGTATTCTTCCTTCTCCTCCATTTCTTCCAGTAGTGAAAATGATAAAGTATTTTATCTGCAGAGTAGGATTATGCAGGAGTCCCAAAACATTGCTTCTTTATTTGTGAAAGATTCAGATAAACCTAGTACAGGCCTAATTTATCAATTTGTCTGGGCATGATATCTAAAAGATTTAAAGGATAACCAGTCTAAAGGGATGTGTGTAATATTGATTTTATAAATGGATTCAGGTTAACCAAATCTGACCGCAGAATCTCCTGCCACGTGTCCCTTTGGGGCAAAGCTCCACCGAGGTGCTGAAGACTCTATAAATTTATGTCAGATCTCATGCTTGGGTTCTTCAGGCTGCTTCGTCCTCCCGGATGTTGTCAATTTCATTTGCATTTCTTTTTTTTTCTTAACATTTGCATCCTCTTATCCACCAAGGAACAGACTCATATGTAAATGTCTACTGGCATTGCTACAGGCAGATGATTTCTGTCTCAGTGCATCATTGATTGTACTGGAACCCTAGATTTCTTTTTAAAGGATTTATTTTGATCTCTGTTAGGCCTGCAATATAATATTTCACACTATTAAGCTATAAAATGGCTGCAGCAAACAATGAAGACTTACTGAATGCCTCAAAAATATTTCTCTAAGTATTTATTTGAATAGCAATTTTGAAATAATTTCATTAATGATTGCAGCTTTAATTGTCTAGCAGAAATAGTTGTACAAAGCTTTTAAGGGATATTATAAAATACTTATGAAGAGGAAATTTTTAGCTTAGTTTATGCAAGTGTTCAGGCGGGAGAGAGAGATCGGGTAGGAAGAAGAAGAATCATTCTAAGGACAGCTTAGAGAAATTATTGGTGAATGGCAAATTCACTGACATTTTAGTCTTGGGAGGAGTAAAGCTATTTATGAATTCAGAGCAAATCACCCCAGTCTGGACTTGATAAGAACAGGGAAGAAATTGTGAGAATATTGAATGACATTATTAAAATACCAACATGTCAAAGTATCTACTTTTTCCTTAAAAAAAGAGAGAGTTGAAATGCTTATATAAATTCAGAATAGAACAAATATATTGAATGGATGAAATATTTTGTTTGACCTGAGACTAAAATTCATTTCACTTGGTGAACCCAAAATCGATTTTTTGGTTTTTGTTTAAAAAAAACAAAACAAACCTCCCAATTTTTCCGATTTAGTTTAAGCCAAAATAACTATTTTTCCAAATGCTCAGTTTGGCAATCCATTATTTACCCAGATATAATTCTATTATCCAACTCAAAGATATGGTTAAAATCCTAATTCTATTTAAGTTAAAGGCAAAACTCCTTTGAATTTACCAAAAACTAGCATACAAATTAGTTTGTTTTTTTTTAACTATTACAGTAAGCCGCAAATAAACAACTACTCATGAACAATAATTTAGATTTCATGTTCTGAATTAGCTGGCTATACATAAATGCATGAGGCTAGTCATCTTCACATGACAGATTGTAGAGTAGTCATTTTAAAAATCTCACACATGCCCCTATTTCTCAATAGACAAACAAAATCAAATAAGTAGTTATAAAATATTCTGATTACAAATGGCTCATTAGTCTAGAAGACAAAGGCAAAACATGATCCAATGGCTGGAAGTTTAAACTAAATTTCAAACTGGAAATAAGGCACAAATATTCAATAGTGAAGATAATTAACCAGTGAAACACTGTATAAAGGAAATTGATGGATTTTCTGATGTCTACAATCTTTACAGCACAGACAGAAGTTACATTTTGTCGCACAATCAGGCCCCTGAAGCACCCAACAGCCATGCCCTGAAAGATCTGCACAGCTGCAGAGCACTTTAAAAGAGTGCCCAGTCACACAACAATCTGAACCCTCATTACATGAAGTTTCAAATTAAGGTGCTCCAAAGCAGAAAACCTTCATTAACTTCTGTCAGTTCCTCCTGTAAGCAGGGCTGGGCTGATGCAGCTGAGCACTGGTCCCAATGCCATCTTCCATCTCCCCCTTCAATTGGAGGGGGAGAAGGGAGGGGAGGGAGCTCAGTCTGGGGTTTGGCCAGTCTGAGCTGGAGAGTGGGATGGGTAGATTAGAGCCCCACACTCATCCCCTCCTCAAGTTGAGGAGCTCCAATCCACCCATTTTACCCTCCAACAGAGGCTGGACACACCGCAGACTGAGCTCCCTCCCTTCCTTTCCTTAAAACAGCACCAGAGCTGGGGGGGGGGAGGGGATTGGGAGGGAAAGGCTAAGGGAGAGATTCTGCAGACACACATTTCAAACTGGAGCTCAATCCCCCAAACCCCAGGATCCAACAACAAATGTCTGTTGCATTGGGGTAATCACTGTAACTCATGGCACTTCCTCTGAAGCACCATGAGTTATGGCAGGGAGCTGCATGTCTATCAGCACCCTTAAATCAATAGTAGACCGTTTTCTAAACAGAAAAATTATTTTTGATGTCCTTTGCTATGGAAGAGGTTAGGACATCATGATACTTTCTGCACTCTGGGGTAAAGGGCAGGTTATTGTCTTGGGTGTTACAAATTGAATTAGCCCCAAAGACATAAATATATTTATATTAAAATTTTTAATAAAACTGAAAGGCAGCAAGTTTAAATTTTATAAGAGATTGTTAGAAGGGGGTTTGTTCTTATTTCTGTTTAATGTACCATATTTCCTAACCTGTGGAAGTCATTGCCCTTAGTTATCATTGAGTTCAAGAGCTTTTCAGGCCTCAAAAAGAATACATGTTTATAGAAAATCTGTCATAATGCTGTATAAGATATTATTATAATCATGTCTGCATTTCATTATCTCTCAGGTCATATCAACTACTAATCACTAAGTGTGATTATGAAGAAATGTTCCATATATTTATCAGTTTCAACATACAAGCACCATCCTCTGGATTATCTAGTACTGGTAACTTTTGGAGACAGGACTAGATAGATCATTGTTCTGAGTCAAAATAGCAAATTCTGTGTTCTGATTTCATACTTTAAAATACTATAAACTCCATTAGAGTACAAATATAGAAATATTTTGAAAGAGTAAATTGAGAAAAAAGGGATTTAAAACAAAACAAAAAGCTAGGAGTAAATCTTCTATAGCACAGAAATGTAAATTGTCGTGTCTGGCCTGTTCACTTCTTTTACACAGCAGTGGTAGGATAAAATATTATTTGTGGGGGCTAGGAGTGCAGGGAGGGGTGCAGTGTGGGGTGCAAGGCCACCCCTTCCTCCCACCAGGCTGTTTGGGGCTGGTGTGTGATGGGACTGCTGGGCATGGTGCTGCAGTAATGGGGCACGACACTGGCACTGGAGCAACAGAGCTGTGTTTGGGGGGCTAAGCCTTGTTAGCCCTGGCCTTCCGCTGCCTATGCTTTTGCATATGTTCCCTAAAGTATCACCCATTTTCTGAAAGCCATGAATCAAAGACATGGAGAGTCCAGTTCAAAGAATGCATTGCCCATATTTGTCCACTTCTATATGACTCTCACAGTTGGAAGATGTGACAGTGTCTTATATTTGCCTAGTATGTGTATATGATCAATATTAATTTAAGCACAGAATAAAGTAATAGGTTAATGTACAATGCAGAAATCCAGCAACAAAAAAGATCATTTAACTATTTATTCATAATCCACTTGCAAGAGTGCTTTAAAGATGAGATATTTGAGGCGGTTATCAGATAAATAAGGGAGGTATGGGGAAAGGAAGATCAGGGTATTTTAAAGCAGGTCCCTGCTTCTAGATTAAAACTTGCTAGGAGAAACATGATCCTTCATCCAGTTACAGCCCGTCCATTGTCTGGTGAATGGGAACGTGACAGCTGCTGTGAGGCGTCTTCATTTATTTTAAGAAATGCTATAAGCATGCAGGATTGTGAGTGATTGTCAACAACTATTCATTACACCATTAGTTATAGTTGTGTTCTTGTTGAGGTCTTCTACCAGACACCTCATGCTATTAGGTTCTAACAGCCTCTCAACAGGTTGAGAGAAAAAGCTACAAAAAAAGGATCATAAAAATCAGTCATGATTAAAGGACTCGAAAACACTTCACAGTAAGACAGTCAAGAAACTGAGTCTATTTTGCTTAACAAAGAAAGGAAAGAAGTGTCTATTACCTTTAGGAAATTGAAATTGTAGAGTGGAGTGTTTAAACTAAAAACAAGGGCTGCCTATACACGGACTCAGGAGTGGTAGTGTGGGTGTTTTAATTAGAGTGGTTCCCAGGCAAGCCGCTCTAATTAAAACACCTCATTTAATAAGGTTTAGATAAAGCACCCTGCGGCCATTTAAAAATACACAGGAGCTTAATATACATGAGGCTGCAGCAATGCTGGAGCATTCTAATTAGAATACCAACAAACATATGTATAGGCAGCCAAAGGTTGCATTTTTAACAATTAAAGTCATTAACTATTTGAACAATTTACCAAACGTTGTGGCTGACAGTTTAACCAAACAGGAATTAATTAGTAATGCTGTGCAAAGCTTCAGTCCCTGATTTGATTTGGCAGAGATTTGGCCTGATTCAGTGGCCAAATCTCCAAATCCAAATCAAATCAGGATACCCTTTAATCTCTCTGA
>NW_017728931.1:96765713-96770854 GCF_001723895.1 Crocodylus porosus | reverse complement strand
GTTGTGGCTGACAGTTTAACCAAACAGGAATTAATTAGTAATGCTGTGCAAAGCTTCAGTCCCTGATTTGATTTGGCAGAGATTTGGCCTGATTCTGTGGCCAAATCTCCAAATCCAAATCAAATCAGGAGACCCTTTTATCTTTCTGAATCAAACTGGAACCCTATGAATTGATTATGAGAGATTCAGAAAGATTTGGCGATTCAGACATAGACACAGCTTTAAATGTTTTTTCTACATACCTCAAGGTACCAGGCAGCTCATCAATGCTGTGATGCTGTGGAGGATGGAGCATCCCACAGGAATGTGGGGGGCTCCCCAGTGCACTCGGTGGCAGACCGGAGGTGGACCAGAAGCACTGCCGGTCCACTTCTGGGTCTGCCAGGGAGTGCACAGGGGGGCCCCCCTACATCGCCACTGGCTCACCAGCTGTTGCCTCCTGGGTCTGGGGAGGTACCCAGGTCCCCCCATGTCTGATTGCCAATCCGGGGGGCATGGCGGGCCCCCCAAGCGCCCGCCAGTGGACCGGAAGTGGACTGACAGTACTTCTGGTCCACTTCTGGGTTCACCACTGAGCACATGCCCCCTGTTCCCCCCCCACTCCTGTTCAATGCTCTATCTACCCCAGTATTGCAGGATTCACAAGCCATGCCTGGTACCTTGAGGTATAAAGAAAAAACATTTAAAGCTGTGTCTATGGCCAAATTGCTGATTCTCCATGTAACAGGGTCCCGACTGAAACCCTGTTACTAGAGGGATGTTGGCAGCTGGAGATAATTATTACTCGGTGGGGAGGAGGTGTGCCACACCCGCCAAGAGCCAATGAGACTCGGGCCCAAAGTATAAGAGGTGGAGAAGGCCGGGGAGAAATCGCCTTTGGGCACCACAAGCCGAGGAGATGCTGTTGAGGACCCTGCTATGAAGGATCCAGAGGGAGGATCCCATGCGCAAGGGTCCACACGACAACAACGACAGAGTCCCGGGATCGGCCGTCCTCCTCACCACGCACCTGAAGTCTGTGCTGGCAGCAGTGAGTCATAGAGGAGCGGAGCCGTAACGCAGAGCCACGGCTTTTCCTGCACCAGGATGCGGCAGAGCTACCTGGAGGCAAAGGGGAGCGGGGGACGACCGACCCGGCCCCTGAGGAGGCAAGGACTCAGCATCTGGCACCCAAAGAGAATGGGGTTAGAGATAAGAGACTGCTAGAACGCTGCAGTCCCCAATCCGGAACAAGACGCAGCAAGGGAACCTTGGCATTGCCACTAATGAGCCGCTAATAAGGTAATTGTGGCGGGTAATTGGGACTTTACACTGCACTTACCAACTGCAGAAGTTCACGGGGATCGGCCTGGATGCCCAGGGGATCTCTGAGATCTGTCTGATGCACTGCTTCCTCCTCCAGGGGTTCCTGTAAATAAAGAAAGAGAGTAATAAAAGCACCTGTACTATACTACAATCCAGCATGGTCCTTCCCACAGGTACCAGCTTGGATAACACCTCCTTCCTTCCTATTTCCATTAAGATCAAGGTCGTGGCAGATGAGAATTAAGAGGCTTAGGGGGTACCCTGCGCAGACACACTGACAAAGTGGTTCATTGGCCGGTAACTGGAGGGCTTAGCAGATGCCATGGACACACAGGCACCCACAGACTGGCAGGAGGCACACAGCCTCATGCTGAGACTCGTCCAGGGTCAGCAGGCTCAGCTGGAAGAGATGGTGAGGATGCAGGCCCAGGAGGTGGAAGCCAGGATCCAGCTGTGGGCCCATCAACAGGACCTTTGTGAAAAGATCACAGCCCAACAGATGTCCTTGGTAAGAGAAGGGAGCGGGCCAGGACTGCCCTGAATGACAGGGGAAGATGACGTAGAGCCCTACTTAGAGACATTTGAACGGGCAGCGATGGCTGCAAAATGGGAAGCTGGGCTGCCAGGTTGGGTCCACCCCTCATTGGCCCAGCCCAGGCCACCTACCGGGCCCTCAGTAAGGCAAAGGCATGGGACTATATGAAGGTGAAATTAGCAATTCTATATCAATTAGAAATTTTACCAGAGACATACCAGCACAAATTCCAGGCCAAGAAGGGACCCAAAGGGAGTCAACCCCGATTGTTAGCACAGACCCTCTGAGACCTAGTGGAACGATGGTCATGGCCAGAAGAACACACTGCTCAGGAGGTAGTAGACATCATAGTCCTGGAACAATTTCTAACAGACCTCACGGGTAGTGCCCAGAGGTGGGTCCAGTGCCATCAGCCTACGACAGTGGAGGAGGCACTCCACCTGGCAGAAGACTATGCCGCAGCAGAGGGAGAAGGAGAACCACCCAAGAGAAAGAGAGGCAGCGGACTGACTTCTGCCCCCCAACTGAACACCACTGCCCCTCCTAGGCAGGAAGAGACCACATGAAGGGAGGAACGTACAGAGGGCTACCAAGAAGTGATCTGTTACCAGTGTGGGGAGAAGGGCCGTATATCCTGGTTTTCTCCTAGGTTGGTCCGCAACCTTAGTGCCAGGGTGGAAAGGCACAATGAGAAAATGGACTGCAGTTTCAGATGGCATCGAGGTCCAGGCCAGAAGAACAAGCCAGTAGTGGAGGCCCGTATAGGTAACATGATTATACTGGCTGTAGTAGATACAGAATGCTCCCAATCTATGGTGCACAGCAATTTGCTGCCCCCGCATCTCAGGAGCACCAGCACCCTGGTCTCCATGATATGTATGCATAGTGTGGTTTACACCTACCCGCAAAGAAGGCTGGAGTTCTTGGTACTAAGACAAATGAAACAGATCCTGGTTGGGATAGCCAAAACCTTGCCCTCTCCAATGCTGCTGGGGTTGGATTGGCCACACCTGGGCTGAAAGACCAGTGGCGTTCGCTAATAGAAAGCTTAAACCCACCAAGGCACATTATTCTACCATAGAAAAATATTTGTTTCTCAACAGGCACAGAGACAGGCTGGAGAGAATGGGGTGGGGTGGGATTTGCAGAAGGGTCTATAACAAGAAAAGCACATTTCTTATTATAACCTGAAATGAAGCCCATGGTTTCTACTTCTCAACATTTTTCTGCTCCCAACAGATATGTGAAACTCCAAAGTCTGGCACAGAGTATGTGCTTCATCCCTGTCTATTGACTATAATACACATAAAGAACCATCTACAACTGCTGTTCATTACTTCATTAGCTTAAGCAGCAGGTCTGAGTTGTGAAACTAAATTTCCCTGCTCCCCAGTAATGTCAAGATGAAACCATGTGATTAAGTTTCTAGGGATATTTTCCAGCTTGATTTTTAAAAATATCAACAATTGCACACAAAAACTACAATAAAACATTCACCTTCCAAGTCAAGAACTCACAAATAAGAAATCACCAGCTCTGAGCTTGCGGAGGATTTACCATGTTGTAGTAGTGAACCAAAGTAGCACAGGGAAGGAGATTGTTATCCTCTGATATCCTCATTTATCACTGATGTTGAAAATGTATGTATAACAGTAGTCCTCAACCTTTTCATACTAAAGGCAGCCCTTGATAAACTCAAGGCACCCCTCAGAAAATGCCAAATTTTAGTTTTCACTTGGATTTATCACATGAATCAGGTCTGCACACCTACCAATGCTAATACTGCATAGCACTCCACATCATCTTTGAAAAGATCTCACAGCACCCTAGGGTGACGCAGCACAATGATGGAGAATCACTGGTATAGAACAAAGCTGAGAGTTGCAACCTGGTCTCAGGGTTAAAGCACTTGAATGCTATCCTGAAGGATCACATTTTACCTCTATTTTTATCACAGAATTTCTAGGCAAGTTAGTTCTAGGCAATATTAGACAAAACAGAGGGTGAAATACAGAAGGGCACCTTAGGTGTCCAAAATGAGACTTAGGTAGAAATTATGGGCTGGTAAATAAAAAAACAAACCTATTTAGAAAACCTCTGCTGTACTGGCCATAAAACCCATTAAGCACCTGAATTTATTTCACATCTTTATTTTGTACCTGGAAGGTTCATAGATGCCTAAGCATAGGCTTCTATGCACACAAAGAAGAGCTGCAATCTGAGCAGCTGGGTGCCTCACTCCCTCATAACCTCTGCTATGTTCCAAACAGGAGGCAGAATGGGGAATAAATTCTGCCTAAGTCCCTGGGGAGCCTAAACCAGAAGACATGGTTGAAGCATGCTTAATGCACCACCACATTGAACTCAGCACAAAACAGAGCAGCCACAGGCACTTTTATTCAGAAACACAGAGGGGATGGCCAGTAGTCAAAGTAATCTCACATGAAGACACCCCCCCACCGCTCCCAAGTTCTAGGGATGCCACAGCCAGAGGGCTTTCAAGTCTGCATCTCTGCATTAAAATCACCAGGCTATAGCATAATTGGAATATAAACACTTAACTTCTTTTGTAGATGCTGAGCCACTGTGAAACCAAGCTTGCAAGAATCACTGGTCCAGAAGAAAAGCAAGCCAGAGGGAGCATATCCTTGAAGCCTGGTGGCTTAGACACACAGCTTGGATGAGTGTGAAAGCTGGGTTCTGGTCTCCAGTCCGTGAAGTGTTTATATTTATGTTTTTTAAATTACATCCTCTTTCGATAATACCAGAAACAATATATTATACTAAAAGCTCTAGTCATTCTAGTGAGTTGCAGTCGTCATTAACCTCTGCTTAGAGCATCCTCCTAGTCAATAACCAAGCTGCAGCATCAGCAGAATCATAGATTATTGGATAAATGTAAGAGAAACATTTACTTTTATTCAATGTTTACAATTTGTATTTTTACTTGCTTTTTGACATGCTGTTTTGAGTCAGAATATCTTATAGTGCTCCTTAGTAACTCCTAGGGATGCTTTCAAATTATTTTCATTTATTTTGATACCACATCACTTCTACTTCATTTCCCCACTCTAATGATTCTGATTTCTAACATCCTGGCTGGAGATAAGAAACAGTAGACAAGAGAGTGCATATGCTAGCTCAGAGATAGCATGTGCCTTCTCCTGGAGAAACAACTATAATGGCAGTATCCATCATGGTGGCATCATGGTGGGGATCAAACATTTTTACTCTGCTTCAACACTGCTCCTGCTCAGCTCTTGCTAGCTCTGTGAAGCTCCTTCCTTGTCATCCCTCACTG
>NW_017728931.1:96762541-96765613 GCF_001723895.1 Crocodylus porosus | reverse complement strand
CTCCAATCATCTTTTGCCCTTTCAAAACCCCTGGGCTAAGTCACTGCCAGCTGGCCCATCACAGAAAGGTAAGAGTTGACAGCTGAAAACCATTTGATTTTCATTTGATCTCACAGCCTCCACAAAAAAGAAAGTCTGAATTCAGCTCTACTTCCAAATCCAAAAATGTATTTATTTCAAACTCTTCAGCCAGAGGTGCTTAACCTCTGGTCCATAGGCCATATCCAGCCTGCGGAGTCTGACTTCCTGCCTGCAGGGATTCCCACAGGTTGGAAAACTTGTCAGCATCTGAATTGGGCCTACTCCACCCCACCCCTGCCCCCAACAGACAGATCAGGGTCAGACTGCACAACACCCTGCAGCAAGATTGGGCCCACTGGCCCAGTCCAGCCTGCAGACGGACCTGGCACTGCCTATCTGGCTCTCACAGCAAAAAGGTTGGAGTCCACCATCTTAGACAGATAAGCATATTTGGTCTGGATCCAAACAATAACTTTGGTTAGTTGTTTCTTGCCAAATAAGTCTTAGTCCTCTAGGTAAGAATGCACTTGCATATAAACGAGGTGGATTTGTAATGAGTTTAGTAGAAATCCACCTAGCTCCCATCATTACAATAGCATACTTTTTACAATGAGAACATAACTTTCTTTTACCCTGATGTCTAGAGAAAGAAAAATCTTGACAGGCAGTGGTCTCTCCATAACTGCTATCATGCTGAGGCAATATAGCATATAATTATTGCACTGGACTTTTTTCTGCAGTTCAACTCTTTGCTGAAGCACAAGCCAAAGCTGTGTCTTCAGAAAGCATCGTGCAGTCATTAAAAGTACATTTCATAATTCCCAGTCACTTTTCAAAAGAAGGAACTAGCATGCTACAACAACCTTTTAAAAGCACTAGGCACATACCAAGCTTTATAAAAAGCATTACACATATATATTATTTACACATATATATTATTTGAAAGGCTATAGATGACTTTAAAACACCAGCTATTAGGAAGTAACGCTACTGGTGTTCCTCATAAATGTTTCCTCCCTTCATTGTTGGTACATATATTCAATTATAGGATTTCAACATAATCACACAGCAATTAATTTAGCACACACATATAAATTCATTCCCACCTGGTCTTCTTTTAGAGATGGTTTCTCAGTCTCTACGGCCATTTTTACATGTGCTCTGGGGGTTGGGGTGAGGGGTGCTTTAATTAGGGCAGCTCCGAGCACACACTACCTTGTGCATCAGCGTCCCTGTGCTTCTAAATGGCAGCAGGGGCACTTTAACAAAAGCTCACTAGCCTGTAGTGGCAACTGACAGCTGGAACTCTTAGTCAGGCCCCTACTCAGCAGCCCACTAGTGACAAGTCACAGGTGTGCAGCTGGGGGGACAGTCAGAGAAGGTTTTTAGCCTTAAGGTACAACTGCTCCAAACTGAGCTAGCACAAACCAAGCTCAAAGTGTGACTTATAACTAGGCTCTTAGTTTCAGTAGAAGCTACTGAACAGATCTAGTACTGTTTCTAGATGTTCTGGGGTCTTTCCAGCTGAGTCACTCTGCCCTGCCCACTACATAGGACCAGAGATACTGTGTGTCCTAACTGAAGGCCACATTTCCTCCCAATTTCTTCTCTCCCATTCTCTGGGCCAATGTTAAACACTGCAACATAAAGTGGTTTACATGTCGTTATCCATCTGTCTGAATCCACCTGTTGTCTTTTGTCTTAAGCTAATACTTCGGGATAGGGACCCTGTTTTTGCTCTGAGTCTGCGAAGCACTTAACACAACAGGTGCTCAGCAATGGCAAGAGCTCCTGAGTACTCTAGCTCATCTTCTTTAAAATTTTAGTCAACAAAGGGAGAGAGTGAATTTGCAATCACAGGACAGAACAAGAGGATCTCTGACTCCCCAGTATAACGTTTGGCAATTTGGAGCAAACTAAGTCCCATAAGCTTGGTTCAAAACCAGTTTGTCAAACATTTAGAAAAGAGATCCTGAACCTTTGTTCACAATAAGGGGAGACAGTGATGAGGTTGAGTATGGCTTGAACACAGCTGTCTTCAAATGGATTGGTGCTTGAGCTGCTGAGGGACTCACTCAAAGCTCTGACTGAAAATATGCCCAGAACAACCCAGGAAGCAAAGTAACAAAATGACCTGGAGGAAGATTTTTTGAGAATTGGTGGGGGTTCCTCCTACATGACCCAATATTATTTGCATTATTTGAAGTTGAAAGTTTGAAGTTAATCCACCTGAATAGGCTGGAAGCCTAATGATTCTTCCTTAAGAACCGTAATGTGAACAATCAAGTAGGGCAGGAATTCAGGTAATCAACTCCCGTTCAAGTCAGCAACATTGTGAAGCAATCTCCTGCGTGTAACACTTAATAATATGTACTTAAGCCACAGATTTTTAATAACCATATGTACATAATCAGTTAAGACAACCAGACCTAGAATAATTTAAGGCTTGCTAAATGAAGGGCAGCTAAAAAAAGCACCTTCTGGTTAAATCATTTTGTTGATCTAAAACTGCTCATGTTGCTTCCTGACAGCATGCTTCCTATGAGCCTTAATTGGAGGGAAAAGATGATGAAAGAAAAGTAATTTTTTATACATATTTAATGAGCATCTTTCTCTCTCTCTCTCTCTCTCTCTCTCTCATCTTGGGAAGTTAGCAAAAAAGCAAGAAAGGAAACCTGGACTAGAATCTGGTCTTAAGCCACCTATTGGGTATCCTAGTGTACTTAGGCTCCTAAGTGTGACTGGTGAGAAACAGATGTTGCATATGTCCCTGGACAAGTTGTGCCTATGTTTGTCCTGAAGCAGAAATATCCTAGGATTGGCATGTACACGTAGACTCCTAATCAAGGGTTAGTCAGCAGCTGAAGGCACTACTGCTTTTCTGCTATTTATTCAATGATGCAATCCCAGGATAACTGTTCAGACACAGCTTGCTATGTTCTGGGACAAACTTGTGAGAGAGTGCTTATGCTAAGCAAGGCCTAGCATTAAAAAAAATGCACTAAAACTCCCAGAATGCTTCAAGGAGGTTGAGGAGTCAGCGATTGACAT
>NW_017728931.1:96758092-96762031 GCF_001723895.1 Crocodylus porosus | reverse complement strand
TAAATTGAACAGGTCTGAGCCTGTGCTTAATTCAGTCCTATATAATTCGGCATCGAGCTCCCACAAAACTGTTAGCACTTCTTAACCTGTGAACCATTTTATGACTTATACCAAGACAATGGACATGAGTGTCTGAACGGTTGCACTTTGTCCCAGGATAAAATGGTTTATCCAGGACAAACACAAGATCCATTTGTAGCCTCTGTTCTGTCGGTCTCAAGTCCCTGAAAAAATAGGGCAAAAGGGAAAGGCGGGGGGCAGGGGCATGGGGCTCTTTGCTGCTTTTTTTGGAACCCTGTGCAATAGATCCCTATTTTGCAGGGGGGGTGGTGTTTCTGTATTTCACAGGGGTTTTATGTCATTTATACAGTGAAGACTATGAGGTTCTCAGATGCTGTGACAATGAGAGTCTCATAATTCCTAGATACAACTTCAGAACAGAATGCAAATTGTAGCTGCTTCTCTTCTATACCAGATGGTGTTGGCATTTGTTATTCATGCTCACAATTCAGGTTGAATTCCCAACTACTGTTGGACATTAAAATAGAAGCAGAGGCCAGGACACTACAGCTTTGTATCTGAGTTATGGGCTATTGTGCAAAATGCTATGGCCTACTTGCCAAGTAGTACATGAGGCAGATATTGCACTTGAGGTCCGGAATCATTGCTGCCTGCTGATTTTTGGATGACATTTAAAGTGTTTGTTTTTCCTCAAACAACCCAGACTTAGCTAGGAATTTGCAGCTTTAAATGCCAGCTCTCTTCAATGCTATGCTGCTGAACTTGTGGTCAACTGAGACAATCAGGCTGGACATCCATCAGTGCATGTTTTATAGGGTGTGGGACTGTTTTCCAGACCTTCAGTCTCAAAACCCTCAAACCCATTGACCTTCAGTACATGCTGTCAATCCTTTCCATGATCTTAGTTTTCTAAGGAAGAAGGTTGTTATAAAAGACGTGATGCCCACTAGCGGTTGTAGATAGGGAACGGAGAGCTGCAAGTCCTTGGTTTTGTTTTTCCTCTGGTTTTAGAAGTGCAAAGGTTTTTATTTATATGGTGGAATTATGATTAGATTCCAGTGACTATAGAAAGATATTCCTTTTCTGCTTACATTGAAATAAATCCTATTTCAGCATTTTGCTTGAAAACAAAAGAGCTGATATAACAATCCTTTAGGAGAAAGAGAGTTACAACAGAGTGAAAAATTTCATTTGACTTTTGGTTTCTGTGTGGATGTTTGTGGTTCAGAAGCAATTAGGTGTTTGCATGTTATGTCACAATCAAGCTGTTGCCACAGAAAGCTGGAAATTAATGCGGAGCTGTTTAATGTCACATTTGTTTATTTTAATATTTTTCAGTCAGGGCTGCCTAATTATTTTCATGTTTTAGCCCTAACCTATCAGCATAAAAATCAATTATAACTTTACCATTTCCTGTTAGGAATCTTGTTCATGGATCTGAGCCCTAGTGCTGAGCAGCAAAAATATTTTTAATGTGAAAATAACCTTTTCTGCAGCAGTTTTCCTGATCACTTTGTTAAATTATAGAATGAATGTGAAATCTTTTCCAAGGGCATGTCTAAATGGAGATGGATGCTAGGGACCATTACTGTTAAAACATCCCCCACCTACTTACTCCCGTATCATGAACACTGAATACTGGAAAGAAAGGAGGCATGTCACACTGCTGCTTTTGTTCCTTGCCCAGAGAACACCCACTGCTCCTCCCAGGCTCGTGCATGCTCTTGAGAATGGCACTGGCCATGTCTAGCTCTGCTCCCATGGTAGCTACATGACACTTTTTTTTAAAGCCCAGTTCTCATTACTATCCAGTGCTGTGCAGTCAAGCCCCAAATGCTTCTGCTTGTCTCTTGTACCATGGTTCTCCTTGAAAATTTGCAGCCATTCAGATCATGCTACAACAAAAGCACTGGATCACTCCCTGCCCCACATCACACCGAAACATAATACTCGGCTTAGGTTTGAGATGAGACACGGGACAATGGGCCTCAGTGTTTGAATGCTCAGACTGAGACTAGAAAGATTTTGTTAGTGCCAAGCAACCATCCTCCGAGTCATACTAATTCAAAGTAGCTCAAGATGAGAACCCCAAAAGTGATCAATTAAAAAAAAAAATCACCAGTCACCTTACCAATGTAAAACGTGTGTGTGTGTATGTGGCTTAGGGTTATTACCATATTACCATGACCAGTTTGGAAGTTAGGAAATACAAGTTTGACTAAAAAGCTTGGCATACCCTTCTGTCTTTCCATTAATCTATGGCAGCTGGCCAGCTTCAAAATGGCTGGGTGTGTGGCTTACACCTTATGCTGCAAGCCACACACCATGCAGATTACACCAGTGGGGGCAGTACACTACCCAAACCACAATAGTGGATGCTGTGGGAGACCTTTCCCCCTGCTCCCCCAGCATTGTCAGCTCTGCCATGCTGAGCTACATTGTGATGCACTTCACCCTGAGGCAGGCACAAGAAGTAGAAGACAGAGGAGAAGCCCAGCGACTCAGGTGGCTGCTGCCATTGCTGCAGTGGGGGCAGGGGGGAAATCGATGGCCAGGTGGGAACTCAGGGGCTAGAGATTAACCACGCTCAGGCTGCCATTTGGGTGTCCCTGACTTATGACATAAGCAGCATTAAGTAAGAGAGTTATACGTGTTATAGCCTTGTTACACGTTATGCTGTAAGCCACAGATACATTCATTATTTTAATGTTGTTTGGCTTAGTGGAGCAGTCGCACTTTAAGGTGAAAAACCATCTGTGGCTGTCCTTCACCTGCACAGCTGTGACTTTCTACTAGAGGCCTGGTGAGCAGGGGGAAAACTAGGAGCTGCACATGGCCTCAAGCAGAGGTAGCACCCCATCATGTTCCCATAATGTTCCTTGCATTTTTCTGCAATTAAAAATACTTTGAGCCCCTTTCAATATGGACTGTAAGTGGTGGTTGAAGCATCCCAAGGTGACTCTAGGACTCAATGCACACAGGAGCACTGCAGCTACTGAGCACTTCAGGGCTCCCACACTGGTGCTTGATCTCCTTGATGTTCCCAGGGCACCCCCCAGACCAGCTCACTGCTCCTGCTGGGCACAGTGAACACTGCACACCTGGAATGTCTGGCAGCCACAATGCCTCCCACAACTACCCAGGCTGGCTCACTGTTCCCACCAGGCAGACACAGCACTACAGCCCTGGAGCCTCCTGGGATGCCAGAAAACTTAGATTTGGGCAGAATAGCTCTGAAGAATGGCCACACCTTAATGAAAATAGAATCGTGGTTACGCAGATTAGAGATAATCCTGCCTTGACACAGCATAAACTTTAAACTGAACAGTGAGTAATTTAAGGCATTTAAAGATGTTGCATGGAGTTCTGGTTGGGAACTCCAGAAGCCACCTAAAATGATGATGTAATGAGGCCCTCAGTCTGAAATCCAGCAGAAGGCAGTGTGAGGGCTTTAAGTAAAAGCTTTTAACACTGGCTACCACAAGAGCTAGTAGCATTACATTTTTTTCTTTTCCTGGTAGGATTATGAGATTCACCTATTAGGGTGTATCCACATGAGCATGCACGTGCCTCTTGCCCCACCTCAAACCCCTTTGAGGTGGGGCAACAGGCACATGCAGGAATGAAAAAATGGATATGCAGGGGTCTAAAAAAAAAACCAAAAAAAATATCAGTGTTTAAAAAAGTGAAGCAGGGCATGCTCTGAGGCAACTGGAGGCTGGGTCCCCTGTGGAGACCCTCTGGCTGCTACAGTGTCTCTATGGTTTGCCATTCGACCTGGTGCTGAAACACGCAGCTGGCCAAGCCATGTGTTTCAGCACCAGGGCTCCAGTGCTGGTGAGTAAAGGGTTGGGGGGGAGGGGACCATGGGGGTGACCCCAGAAGGCCCTGCCCACTGCCCTCGTCCCCCTCCCCCTG
>NW_017728931.1:96751005-96757622 GCF_001723895.1 Crocodylus porosus | reverse complement strand
GGGATGGGGCCAGGGGTCAGCAGTTGGGGGTCATGTGGCCTTTCGGGGGGGTAGTAGCCCCTGCAGGGGGCCTTTTGGCCCCCACTGGTGGGGCAAACCCCTTGTTTGGGAGTTGAAACCCCTGTTGGGGGGGCCATCTCCTTTTGGGAGTGCAGCAAAACATGTATTCATGAAACATGCATTTAGAGTTCACTTTATTGTTATGATAAGAGACTTGCTTTGCCGCTGTAAATATATCAATAAAATATTGTCCAACTGATCACTGTCACTGTCTCACTCTCTCTCTCTTTATAGTGGTCTTTTACTTGTTTTACTTGTGGGGGAACATGGATTTGGGGGTATTTTAGAGAGTGATTTGGGGATATTTTTTTTTTTTTAAATGAGGGATTTTTCAGTTTTCCCAATAGTGAACACCAGAACTCCTCCTAGGGAGGCCAGTGGCAGAACCCTGCCTGTTCAGAGCTGGCACCTTGGACCCATCTGGCTGTGGCTGACCTCCTGGCTAAATGCGGCCAGGAAGACATGCTTTGACAGTTCAAAGCAGGCCACCACACCCGGAACATCTTCCGGGCAATAGCTGCCCAGATAGCCGGGTAGAGGGCACATGTGGCAGTAATGCCACACAGAGGCCAACCCTGCAACCACAGTCCACTGGCAGCTGGCCCGGAGGGGCAGATGCTTCTACTGGCTCTGCAGTCCCTATCCGAGTCCAGCAGGTGTGCAGCAGACTGTTGCAGTGGGCAGAGGGTGCAGGGAACTCTCAGAGCTGCTTCAGCAGTCCAGCTGGCACACATGGAAGTGTCCCCAGGTACCAACTGGCAGGCTCCAAAAGCTCTTGAGAGCTAGTAGCCCTGGGCAACTTGCCAGGGTGGCTTTTTATACTGCTGGGGACAGCACAGGTGTAGATCTAGCTCCCCCTGGCTGCAGATCCAGGAGGAGCCTGGCAGGGTTATTTTGCTCTAAGTGGCACAATTAGATCCACAACAAAGTACATGTCCAAGCATGTACACTGAAGCAAAAAAGCCCTGGTTCAAATTTGTACTGCTTCTATTTGAGCTGCTGCAAGTGCATGTGCTTGCATGTGTGGATGCACCCTTAAATTCTGCGATTCTTTAATGTGTTGGAATGTGGTTACAGGTTTTAAAATTGGTTTGAATTTCTCTCATCCAAGGTTTGTATAGCTGTTCTAAAGGCAGTCCGTCTTCTATAAGCAGAAGAATAAAAAAAGAATAAACATTTTAGGACTCTCAATTATTTCTTAGATATCACGCTTCTACAGTATACATAATGACATGATGCATTATTAGCATTCATTTGTAATGACCCATCTAATTTATGCTAGGATCCATTACCCCTCCAAGTATTGCACATACCACTGAATAAGGTAGAAAAACATTTCTATGCATACCTCACTAACATTCATTCCATATGGTTCCCCCCAGTAGATACATGGGAAATATGTTTCTATCTCTCCAAGATAAATCTGTGCAGTCAAAGTGTCTGGGAGATATGACATGTCTAAAGTATTGTATGGCAATTTGTTGTGGTGAAATATTTCTACATAATAGCTGACAGAAAAGAAATATTGTGTGTGCAGTATACTGCAACTTCTCAGTACTAGGAGCCTCTTAACAATACAAGAGTTTATTAGTAAAGGGTTCTTGTCCTGGTGCAAGATGCGCATAAGTAGTCGGCTTGGCCTCATCCAAAATGATACTGAATTGATACATAATCACAGAGCCTGGAGATATTTTTCATTGGCAGATGGTATTGACATTTGTTGCAGGCTGCAGCTGATTCCTGAATTGATTCCAATGGTTTCAAGCCAGTTAAAAGATCTTAAATGTAAAGAAAAATAGATGGCATTTTCTTGTTTTTATGTAGCATTCATTAAAAGTTGACTGGCTGATGTTTAGGACAAGGAAGAAATGTACTGAAATAGTATTTGTAGAAACTTTGAAAGTCTTTTAGCTGTGGACACCAATCACATGACATCACCATTGTCCTTGTCAAACTCTGCAGAAGGATCAGATTGTGAATGTAAATATTAAGACTGATAGTATCTGATTAAATAAGCTGTAGCCTACAGATGTTCATGCCTTTCTGAACAAGTTAATCTATAAAGGTGCCACCCATACCCATTTTATACCTAAAGAGGGTCTCTCCTGGTTAGGGCCGAGGTATGAAATTGGGACAGTTAAAAGAGGATTGAATTTCTGTTGCTTAGCTCTCATCTCTTCCATGTAAACAAAAAAGACTTCAGGCTGAAAGGCTTGAAGTACAGTACCTCTTAAACCAATCTATGTATTTGCTGTATAATTTTTAAAAGTAGATGGCATATTACTTAAGACTTGTCTCATGTCTTTTTCCACTGAGGAGATGGAATAAGTATATATTTTGTGGCATGCCTGCCAAAGAGGTTGGCCCCGCTGCACTATTTTAGTTTTGGATTAGTTGAGCAAACAGAAGTTAAAAATGTGGTGGGAGGGAGGCATGGAAGAGACAGGAAAGCGTTAAGAACAAGGGACATTCTTCAAAAGTAGTCTGTTTCCTAGAAAAAAGAGAAGTTCCTTTTGCAAAATTTGATAATTTTCAGCAAGTAGGAGGGGTTGATTATGCCTTCTGGGACATAAGTTTAGAACAGCAGAACTCAGTGGTAAGGAATTTCTATGACCATTACTTCGTAGTTTCCTGGAATGTGATTTTTTTTAAATGATGACTTTCCTGAACAACTTGGATACAATTATACCTTCAGACACATCATTGTAGCAGAAGCTATGTCATTAGATGCATAGGTACAACTGAACCAAAGAACCAGCAGATCTATAAGAAGTGAAGATAGGCCATGTATAGACATTTAGCTACTCCTGTAAGAGTTGCTGCTTTCCCAGGAAAAGCCACAAGTGTACAGATATTCAGAATTTTCTCCCAAAGAAAATATGGTCACTTCAGGAGAAAAAAAATAATAACCTGGAAACAGTCAGAGTTAAATCACACCTGGGAGAGTTAAGGTCTATACAACATACCCTTCTAAGAGAGTCACAGCATCCTCTAGCATCCAAGGGTCCAAGTCACAGCATCTTCCAGCATCCCACAAAGGGAGACTTCAGCCTGAGTGATGTGCTCTCTACTACTTTAGCCAAGCAAGGAGCAGAACACTCCTGTTCACAATCCCATTGTACTGTAAGGAGACAAAGGCTGAGTCTGAGCAGTCTGGGTCAACCAACTGGGGTTGCCTTGAACACTGCTGCTATCAGTCTCCAGGCAGGCTGGGAGAGCCTATAGAACATGCCAAGATGTGGGCATAGGGGCCCTTGGTCTACACAGCATCAACACAGCAAACCCTCTGCTCTTCAAGAGCTCAGTATTTTAATGTCCGGACAGATTTCTCCAAGTAAGCTTATTTACCAAGAGAACAAACCAAGGAGAATTCTCCCTGGTCACTTGAATGCTTGTGCAGGGCCTTAGATGCACAGCTGTCAGAAAATGAATCTTTTCTCCTACAGACAATGAAATGTTCATTACAAAACCAAAAACCACCAAATATTTAGCTTCTGAAATGTTGTCATGGTACTACATTCTATTACTCTCCTTGACAATGCATCATGGCCTCCCTCCTTGGTGAGAGGAAGCATTATGATACAGCAGTCATGCCTGCAGCACATTTTGACAAATGAGGTCAAATAAGCCTAGTCCAAAATAAAAAATGGGAGCATGAAGCAGCAACCTACAGTTGCCATGACTTAGTGAAATAGTGTTTCCAAAGCTATACACTCCTGCTTTGGATTGTTCCATTGTTTATTATAGGACTAGAGCTGGAAAGGAAATGGGCTGGTGAGCCCAGTCCTTTGCAATTGCAAATGTAAAACAAACAAATCAACCAACCACCAAATTTTTTTCAGCAATGGTAGCAGAGAAAGTAATGTTTTCCAACAGTAAATGGAAATGTTTTATGCAGACACTTATCATGAAGAATTGTTTTCTTAAGCAATTAAAATAATTGTCAGCCTTTTCATTAAAATAAGTAGTATATAGGGTACACCTCTTGTCAAACTGACAGCCCCTCCCACTGACAGGTGCCCTGCCCTGGCCGCGCCCCAACCCCACCCCCAAACATGGCCCCGTCTGCTATTTTGGCCAACACACTGCATCCCAGAATTCCCTGTTCCTATCACGTGGCCTGTGACTTCACCAGGCCCAACCCCTCCCAGGCAGCCATGTTGGCAGCCATCTTGGCCACAGTGTTATGTCCCAGAACACCCTGTTCCCAACACATGGCTTGTGACTTCACCACCCCCAGGCCCCCTGGCCACCATGTTGGTGTCCATCTTGGCTGACATGTTGCATACCAAAACACCCTGCTCCCATCACATGGCCTGTGACCTCACCAGGCCCAACCCCCCAGGAAACCATGTTGGTGGCCATCTTGGCTGCCATGTTGCATCCCAGAACACCCTGTTCCCATCACATGGCCTGTGACATCAAAATGGTTGCTCCTTAACCGGGAAACTCCTCCACCTGAGAATGCCACTGAGCCAATAGGGGGGCAAATATAGGGGCGGGGAGTGGGACCTAGACTGGCAGTCTCTGGCCTGCCTCTTTTCTAAATCCTGTTGGGAAAACCTTCCAAACCAGGCCGCGTGTTTTCTGAGACCATGCTAATAGAGGCAGAAGGAAATATGGATTCTTACACTTTGGAAGCCTCAGACACTGTTCAGACCACTCTCAGCAGCACTATGGGTGAGTTCTCAGTGGTTGAGACAGATTCCCGGACTCCCAAAACAGATCCGGGCTTTAAACTAAGCCCACTGGGAGATGGGGGGACTACTGCCACTGCTGGCCCACTGAGCAACCCTTGCAAAGCCAGCAGTACTTAAGGGAGCCCACCCCTGCCCCAGCCCTGGTACAATCTGTGGACAAGGCAAGAGCCCCCAAAGGGACACTTGCCTGACTGTACACAAATGCCAGGAGCTTGGAGAATAAAGCAGGAGGAATTTGTCCTCCTGTTTAACACAAATAATTATGACATCATAGGGATAACGGAGACCTGGTGGGACTCCACCCATGACTGGACCATGCATATAGATGCCTATACTTTGTACAGAAGGGATTGAGTAGATTTAAGGGGTGGGGGTGTAGCTCTCTATGTTAGGGAAATCTACGCATCCCTGCAAGCTGATGTTAGTGACCAGGGTGGATGACTGGAGACCCTCTGGGTTAAAAACCATGGGGAACACAGCACAGGGGACACAACAGTGGGAGTCTACTACAGACCTTCCACCCAAAGTCAAGAGCTTGACAAGGAGTTCACCCAGGAACTGGCTGAGGCCGCATGTTTCAGGACCATGGTTGTCATGGGTGGCTTCAATTACCCGGACATCTCATGGGAGGATCACTCAGCAAAATCCGAGCAGTTGCAAAGCTTCCTGTCATGCATGGATGACCTCTACCTAACTCAAGAAGTCTATGGGCCAACTAAAGGTAAAGCACTGGTCAGTCTGGTACTGGCTATTGGGGATGACCTAATCACCAACCTAGTGATCGATGGGAAGCTGGGTGACAGCGATCACGCACTGATCACCTTCACTATCCGCCGTAAAGCTGGCAAATGAGTCAGCAACACTGAAATCCTCGACTTCAGGAAAGCTGACTTTGACAAGCTCAGGAGGATTCTCAGTGAGGCCCTAGGGGACCATGACCACAGGGGGAGGGGAGTTCAGAAGAGTGGTTACTCCTCAAGAGAGCGATCCTCAATGCACAAGCTAATTCTATTCCATCTCAGAGGAAAGGCAGCAAGAGGGCACAGCAGCCCCCCTGGCTCTCCAGGGATCTAGCAGATCTCCTGAGGCTAAAAACAAAGGCCTACAAAGGATGGAGGATGCGATTCTCTCCCAAGGAGGAATATTCTGCACTGGTCCCATCCTGTAGGAAGCAACCAGGAAAGCCATGATTGCAACTGAACTCCAACTAGTTTCTAGCATCAAGGACAATAAAAAGTCCTTTTTCAGATATGTGGGGAGCCAGAGGAAAAGCAAGGACAACATTGGACCCCTACTGAACCAGATGGGGCAACTGACAACTGGTGCCCAGGAAAAAGTCAACCTATTAAATGAGCACTTTGCATTGGTCTTTTATCAGTCCCATGGGACGCCCATGCCAAGCACTTGACAGGGAGGTCTGGGTGAGGGAGATCCCCTACCCTCCATTAATGCTGACCTTCTGAAGGAACACCTTGAGCGACTGGATACCTTCAAGTCAGCTGGCCCTGACAATCTACACCCCATGGTACTCAAGGAGCTGCCTAGCATTATATCACAGCTTCTGGCATGGATCCTTGAAAACTCCTGGTACTCTGGTGTAGTGCCCGAAGACTGGAAGAAGGCCAGTGTCGTGCCACTTCAAGAAAGGTAGGAAAGTGGATCCGGCTAACTACAGGCCCATCAGCCTGACTTCTATCCTGGGGAAGGTCTTAGAAAAGTTTATTAAAGAGGCCATCCTTAATGGACAGGCAGATTCCAACAACCTGAGGGATAGCCAGCATGGGTTTGTTGCGGGTAGGTCTTGCTTGACCAATCTCATTTCCTTCTACAACCAGGTGACCTATCACCTGGACAAGG
>NW_017728931.1:96727811-96749950 GCF_001723895.1 Crocodylus porosus | reverse complement strand
CCAGCAGAGGTGGTTCAAGCACCTACATTGAACACCTTCAAGAGTAAATTGGATGCTTATCTTGCTGGGATCCTATGACCCCAGTGACTTCCTCCCTTTTGGGCAGGGGGCTGGACTAGATGATCTGTGATATCATCTAGTGGGATCTCACTTGTGAGGTCCCCTAAATAAATCACTGAGCAGGGGGTTCTGGTCTCCCTCACAGCTCATGAAAAAATCAGAGTCTGTATCATGGTATAGACACCAGTCTTGCTGACTTTCTAACAACTCATACAACTCTAAATGTGCATATGCTGTAGTAAAGCATGCTACGAAGATGTTAGTGTTGCCTGACAATGTGCAACGCTCTTTGACATGCTTCCAAGACGCAGGCCATATCATCATCAATAAAGTCACAGGAGGAAGTGTCATAGGTGGGAGAAAGGAGGTTTGACATAGCTAAATAGCACGGTAAACAACCTATTAGGCAACCTATTGAACATGAAGCATGCTAAAGTAAAAATGGGGGGGGGGAAAGGACTGCGTAAGCTTTATCTCCATAACAACCAAGAGCAGAACAATTATGACAGAACACAGAAAAGCCACCTTCACAAAACAGGTCTTAACCTTAAAGCAATAGGGAGTGATATAGCAAAATACTCTGGATGTCTAAATAAAGAGGCAGGGAGAATCTTTCACCAGTTTGAACTTTCTGCAACACTAGAGACATAGTCAGTTAACACTAAGGTTATTTATTGAATCAGTCATAGATTTAAAATGAAATTAATGGTGACCAATACTTTATTGTGGAAGAAAATATAATATCAACATTAAAATGATTATTCCACTCTCTAAAGATATTAGGTCTATGTCTGTAGCTGCATACCAAGATAGTATTAACACTATTCTAAATTGTAAAAGGCATTCAGACTAAATAAAGGAACTCTCCCCCCTCTTTCCTGGGTTAAGCCATTTTAAAAATTAGCTAATTTTTTTCAAGAGCCTCAGAGTTCAAAAAGCTCTTGATTACATTTTGACTTAGCTAGATGAGCCCTTACAGATTGTAACAAGAAAGTCTGCATTCAAAGAAATCTTGAGATTTGTTATTAAAATAAGAGAAAGGACAGATGTCTGAATGCACAAATGAAGTCATTTGGAAGATATATTTATTTAGAACCTAAACCTGCTCCCATTGAAGTGGTTGGCAAAACTCCCACTGGATTTAATGAGTACTGGATCAGGCTTTTAGATGGATTATGAATTATGCTTTTGACATAAAGCAGTAAAATGTTCTTTCTGGATTGTTTAAAGAGCTAGCCCCTCAGCAAAGAGATGCTTGGAAGAGCCTCAGCCCAGTAGGAACTCTAGGGACATTGTACCCCTGACACGGGAACAATGCTTCCTAGGCTCCAAGGGAACACAGCTGCTGTGTTATCATGTTACAGAATACAGTGGGTGTAGTCCCCTGCCAAGGATTAGGGCTATGCCTGGCTGAAAAATGAAAACATTGTCAGGAAACAAGAAAAGACCAAAAAAAAAAAAAGTCATGTTAAGTTGTTTTTCTGTTCAGACTCATTTTTTATTTTTGTGCGATTTAAAAATCCAAATGGTTCCAGACAGTTATATTTAGTTTGTCTGCTGCAATTTTGGAAAACTACCCCAACTTGAACAAGTTATTTAAATATTTATAACCCAAATTAAAAATATTTATAACCCAAATCTCAATTAAGATTTTCTATCCAAATGTTCTACTAGTAGGCACACACAGCAAATGCATTTTCAGTGGGAATTTGTGCTTCAGTTACATTTAGCAAACATGTCTGTAACAAGTTCACCCAAGTACTATTCATGCAATACTTTTATTCTGTATTTTCTTCCTACCATATGTCTTAGTAAAGAGATGATTTTTCCATTGCCCGTTCTGAAACATTGGAAATGCTAAAGCCTTTATCCAAAATGGTAGATACAAAATGCAGTAGTCAAACCCAAAATGTGCTACTGTTGTATGTACTGTTATGTACAAAGTGAATGTTATACATATGATCTCATTTTTCCTGTCAAATGAAATTAAAAATCATTTAATGGCTTGATATGTCACTGCTGATCAAGAGTTCTGTTCATTAAATAAATAGGATAATAAGCAAAGTATCTAGAAGACACAAGAAGCACATGCAGGATTTTGCAGTGAGGAGCAGTGCCCAGTGCTGCAGTGGTACCTGCATCTCCTCCCCTCCAGCACCAAGATAGGAAGATCACATTGCAAGAGCAGCAGCTGGGGATCTTTCCCTTCCCCACCCTGCCTGCTGCTACCACCACCCCCACTGTCCTGAGGGAGAGAGGAGCTTTAGAGTAGCTCCAGCCAGCCTGCACAAGGACTAAGCTTAACCTGGGACAACTGCAATGGAGAGCAGGTTCTAATATGCACAAGGATGTGAGCAGTCTAGCCCTGAAGTCCAGTTCGGCTCCCCAGGGAGTCTGTTGGGGTCTGGAGTCAGAACTGGATTTGGAAGCCAGAGCCAAAGTCAGGAGAAGCAGGGGTCAGAAGCCAAAGCCAGGGACAGGGTAAGCTGAGAGGTAGCCACAAATGAGAAGTCAAAGCTGGAGGTTAAAGCAGAATTACAAGCAGGAAACTGGAAGCGAAGAATACCAAAGCTTGAGTCAGAACCAGAAGTCAAAACCAGAAAGCCAGCAAGAAAGAGCACAGAAGATCAGAAGCAAGAACTTCTACTTTTGCCCAGACAAAGAGAGGGTACTCTAGGGCTGGAGCACGTAGGGCCTGCTACCTGTCACTTCATGAAACTGGCTGCCCTTATTATTATTACTTCACTCAACTCAGCTGGGACCTGGGCACTGCTCAGGGCTTACTTCAGGCATTACTTATTCTGCGGATGACTTGCCCTGACCCACATAGGTTTAGGATGCCAGTCTAGTTCATTATAGGTTTCCCCCTTCTGGTGCCTGTTCCTGGTCTGATGAGATACCCAAAGAGAACCAGCCCATCATGGCTGTTGTCCCAGGTTGAACCCAGCTCCTGTGCAGCCCATCTGGAGCAACCAGGATCAGCTCAGAAGCCACTCCCCACTACCAGATCATTGGGGACAGCAGTAGCAGTGGGCAGGAGAGGGGAGGAGAACTGCCAGTGTGCACAGGGCGGAAGGGAGAAGAGGACTTCTTACCTTGAGGGGCTTAAAATATTCCTCAGCTGCTGTTCCTGCATCATGGTCAGAAATGGGGTGTAACCACACCATTGTACCCCTTCTAGATCTGTCCCTGGAAGTCACCTGTTGCTATACACCTCTGTGATATCTAGCCAAGGTTTAACCAATAAGAACAGAACCATCTAGTATCATAAGATGGAGGTGGCCATACCCCACAACACCCCAAGTGTTGTTGTGTCTTCACAAATGGTTGTAATGAAAGAACTCAGAACAGCACTATTGGATCCCTTACTCAGCAGCATAACAACCCAGGTCCATAATCCGGGTGGAAATAGCAGCAGTGGGGGTCAGCCCAGCTGCAGCAGGGATGGCAATTCTTGCACACCCTTTAAGTGGGTACCTGGGCCTGGTGCTCTGATCACCTGCTCCTCATTATGCTACTGCCCTAAACTTGTTCCTGTGCACATGCAGAACTCTCCTACTTGAGTAGGATGGTACTTTCCATCTGGGTAGATATACTTTATTTACCCAACCAGTTTCATGTCATGTTTACTCAGGCTTGTAACCTACCAGGACATAGGCTAAATCACTTGAGTGATGATAGCTCTCCATTTCTTCCCCACAATTACCCCAATATGCTCAGAAAAACAGGGGCATTCTCCCACACATCACTGGAAGTGTCTCAGGGTAATTCAGCTTCCTACAGCACAAAGAACCAGGGGGCAAGTGACCTAGGGACACATACAGGGAGCTTAGTTACTGTGAGGGCACAGAAATTCAAGCATGGCTTGAAGTGTGGCTGCCAACACATGGATGCTAAAATTGGAGGTGCCAAATTAACTCAGTACTGAAGACATATCCCACGTGACTGAGCTTACTTGAAGGAGCCCAAATCAATAAACTGTGGAAGCCAGGAGATGAAACACATCCTTCAAGATCCTTCTGGTACTGTAAATCCTGGACAAAGGGATGTCTGAATATGGCCTGATTCAGAAGTATTTCCATCATGAATGAATTCAAGCAACTGGAACCCAGCATTAAGTATGTACAGCCCTTACTCAAGGAGCTTTCAAATAATGAATGAGTCACAGTTACTACGTTGTATTCTTATTGAAATGGTTGTAGTGAAAGAACTCAAAAACAGCACAATTAAAATTCTGTTATTCACATAATCTGGGTGCCTTTTCCTGCATTGGTAGTATATAAATATTTAATTTCTATCCTAAAAAATGAAAGCATATTTGATTTCCTGTGGTTAAATATTACATTTGTTAGTTCTGTTCATTTATAATAACAGAGCCATGGTTGGCACTCACAAATTTGTCCCACATTACACTCACAAACAATTTACCTAAAATAATTATTTTGCTGCAGTCTACTGAATAAATCCTATTTATATAGCTTGTGTGGTTAACTTTTTAAAAAGTAAGTTAAGATATAAGGAATGCTGGGTAGCTAATCTCATCTCTCTTCATAGGGACATACTTGTCTTTTCTCACAAGGAGAGACAGATGTCATAAAGAACCAAACATCATATATATATATATATATGGACATTAATGTTCCTTCTATATGCATCCACTTTCTTCCACTGTGAAGTCATGAAAGGTTACAAATGCTATGAGACAGAAATCAAAGACTGCTTTTTATGGTACTGAATAGACACAACAACACTGATGTTCAATTGACAGGTTTTAGTAATGTATCTTACATACAAACAACTAACTAAGTTGTATTTTTTTAGCCTTCCTCTTACATTTTAAATGAAAGATAGTATTGTGAAAAAAAATGGTTTACAGATAAATATATGCAAATTCCAATATATTTATTAACACTTGATTATCAGTGGAAAATAATATATGTAAAATCAGAGGCCCTCAGAAGTCCACGTCCCTTGCTCCCACCCACCCCACCCCCAAAAAAGGATATTATTTCCAAAGTACAGAATGTCGTGGAACACTTCATGAATAAACTTTATTTTCTCCTATGGCCACATAGACACTAACACAATATTGCCTTTAGAATCAGATCCTGCACGTGGTTACTAATGAAATTTCAATAGCCCCCCCCCCCCCGGAAGAAGGGAGCCCTGGATTCTGGCTACACAGGGAAATACAGCCCACCAAGTGATTTTATCTGACACGCAGCTGTTCCACTGAAGGACAAATTGGCTACCTGGGCTTTCTGCATTTTTCACCCATCCACCCATTTCACCCAGCTGCTCCCCTACCCAGCCCCCCAGTGTATGCTCCAAGGCAGGGGGCACTGAGCTCCTAGCCAGGCTTTTCCCCAGCAAGGCTGTCTGTGTGCAGCTTTGACTTTGCAACCATTCACAGACCAGACAGCCTGCCCCTGGCAAGTCAAAACTCAGGTAAAGTTCTCCCTGCTGGTGGAGTAGGGATGCAGGGGGAAGAGAGCCAGCAGCTACGGGTTATTCAAGCCCTGCTGGGCCATACCAGGGCCTAGTCATGATGTAGGCACCACTAACACAGTGCTGTGCTGTGTTCCTGCATGCTGCTTCAGGCTGCATCACATGGGTGCAGCTGGAGGGGCTGATACAGCTTCTGCGTGATGGAATCCTCAGCATATGGCCAGATTGGGAAGGAGTCAGGCTAGCTCCACCCAGGTGGCCTGACGTGGCACACAGGAACAGTGTGGCACTGGCCGGGTGCTGGGGACTCGGGGTGAGAAAGAGGGTGCAGGGAGAAAAGGGCCAGGAACTGCAGGTTACCTGGGCCTGGCCAGGACAGTGCCATGCTGTGTTCCCCCCCACCCCCATTGCACTGCCTCCCCTGTCCCAGGTTCCCAGTATGTGGCCGGGTCAGACACTATCTACTCCAACTCTGCCCTTGTGGTCCAAGGTGACGCATGGGAATACAGTGTGGCACCGCTCCAACCTAGCTTGGCTGTGTGCCGGGGACTCGGGGAAGAGGAAGAGGTACAGGGAGAAGGGAAGAACAAAGGTTAGGTTTCCCTTTGTCCACTCACCTCTCTGCTCTTAGATCAGATACTAGCAAGGTGGGGTGCTGACCCTGCCCATGACAGCTCATCAAAACTCCCTAAGTGGCCCTCTGGCCCAAATAATCGCCCACCCCTGGGCAATACAGGACAGAAGGAAGAACCCAAGGCTTCCTTCTTCTGCCTTGGGCTACCAAATGTAGCTACCTTTGTCCACCTGATCCTGTGAATCACTCAGTTTTCACACCCCAGCATATTGCTGTCAACAGGGCAGATGGAAAACATCCTCAATCCTGACTAACCCATGGCTTGGTGGTTAGGGAACTTCACTTTAAAGTTAGAGATATGGATTCAAACCCCTGTAGAGTGAATAGCATCTAGGATTCAAAGCCAACAGAATGGCAAAAGCAAATACATTTTGCCACCTATTCCATGAACTAGAATTAGAAGTATTCCCAAACCAGAACCCCAGCATGTACTCTGGGTCCTTTTGGGCACCTATACATATTGGGCACCTATACATATGCTTGGCATCTGCTCTGAGCAGAGCAGACTGGATTAATTAATTGGCACACTCTTGCAGCCTCAGAATTACGTGTATTCGGCATCCCCGCACCTCAAAGTGGCAGTGAGGGTGCTTTAACTAAAGCTTGTTGAATTAGCTTTAGTTAAAGCAACTGGCCATGATTCTGAAGTGCAGGACACCAAATACATGAGATGCTATGGGCACTTTATTGGAGCCATTCTAATTAAATTGCCATTACTAATTAAATTACCATCCTCCACCCACCCCAAAACACATGCAACAATGGGCCTTTCAGCTGCTTTCAATACATTTTGGGGATGAGGGAGAGTTCAAAAATACAGAAAGAAAAGCCATTCAGAATTTGGTGTCTCAGATACACCTTTCATCAGGACACAGAAACAGTAGCCTCCTGGACTGGAACACATCTGAAAACAAGTTGCAGTAAGTCTAGTGGAACTAGATGTTTTTATTTATACTTGTTGCAGTACTGCCTTGCTTGCACCGTCAGAATGACCATTATGCTAAGCACTAGGACTGTGCGAAACAGCACCAAAATGGAAGTGGAAATGAAATGATGGGACAGTGTTTCATTTCAAAAGCACTGTTCAGTTTTGTTTTGCCAAAACTGTTTCAACATTTCACTCATAGGCTATAATAGGGAACCACAAAACTGCTTATACATTTGTCAGTTCTTTCCCAAGTCAGATGAAGCTTGGGAGGGATGGTAGCCCCTTCTGAGCTCACAAAGCCTACTGTTTTTCCAGGAGATAGGTGCAGGGGTTTCTGGAAAACTGCACTTCAAGCTGCTGACCAGAAAAAACTCATGACATGGGTGAGAAAAAGCAGGCCAGTTCAAACAATCCTGCCTTTTATATTGTTTTTCCATCCTTCCACCAGAGCACTGAGATCAGAAGGGACCTCAGGGAAGGATCAGAGTCACTGGCCCACTACATACAGTAAATATGAGAGCAGTCCTTCCCTGCTCTCCCCCCTCCCTCCTTACTTTGTTTCCCTGCAGGCAAGCCCAGCTTGAGTTTCAGAACACTTGAAACTTTGACTCCTCTTGTTTTGTTTCAAGGCTGTTTTGAAACCCCTCATTTTATTTCAGTTTTACTGTTTTGAGCTTGAAATGAGTCAAAACAGCATTGAAATGAAATAGCTAGCAAAATTTCACACAGCCTACTAAGCACTTCATTAAAAATGACAAGAAAAAAAAAGTGTCTGTTTCACAGAGCTTGTGATTTAGGCTGTTTAACACAATTTATTGACCAACAGATTTTGGACCCAACCTGTTTGTAAATGCACTTTCAAAAGTCATGCTTGAACTTGATTCATCTCAAGTGTGGAATTCATTAGCGGACTTACAAACACGATTGAAAAACTCAGGTATTAATAGGTCTAACAAAGTGACCAAGCTTCCAGACTTGGAGGTGGCACAGAACTTTCAGAGTGTATCTGGTATCCTGGACAATCTCTAAATATGCTGTGGATGACGGTAACTCCATAGTTCCTGCAGATTTCTGTTGTCTTGATTTATAGCTCAGCTGGTATCTGTGTTATTCTCCTTCTCATTCTATAAATAGAAAATTTAAGATTATACCAAGAGTGAGCAAACCCAAAAAGGCTCACAGGATTAGACCTAGGAAGAGACTTTTCAGAGGCAAACATGAAAGTCTGGCACCTCCCTGTAGTCATGTGTTTATGAATCCTAGACAGAGTTGAATACAATGATGTTTACAGGCAACATAATTACAACAGAGGTTAGCCAGAATGGAATTCAGGTAAGAGAACAGAGACGGACAGGATGAGAAATATCAGCTTCTTTCCTAGTACCCCGACTGTGGAGATAGTGTGCCAGCCTGTTCATTCTTCTGGGTTAGAATCACAATAAAATAGTATCCACATAAGATTAGTATCACAAAGTCACGATGTGACTTTGGAGCCTGCTGAGTATATTCCAAAGGACACATCTGGGACCAGTTTAGATGAGGCTATGTTTTTCCTAAATTGTTAGTCACAATCCAGAATCCATTTTTTCCATTTCCTGTGGAAAAAATGCATATTTTCCTCTTTTGAAGGAGAAAAAAAATGTGGATTTTCTCCTTTGAAGAAGAAAAGCCTGGGAAACAACAGGTTTCCCATTGCAGGCTGGAAGAGTTCCAGCCAGCAAGGGGCTGCTCAGGGCTTCTGGGCGCAAGATGGAGGGAACCATGTGCATGTACACATGCATGTAGCAGCCAGGTAGGGTGGTGGAGAGCAACTCTTGTTGCCTGTTCCCCTGAATGGAGCTGCATGACAGGGGGGCATGTGCCATCCCTGATATCTGCACCCATGGCATGATGCAGGGCTACAGCCAGGCCAGACTAGCTTTGGGCAGGAGCCACTTCTGTGGTCCAGCAAGCAGGACCCAGTGCTGCCAAGGTGGGGCACCCCTGCCCATCCAGCAGCATCAGGGGGCACAACTCTGTGCTGCAGCACCTCACCTTGGCAACATGACACTCCCTTCTATGCCAGGTCCTGCCCACTGGGCTGCAAAGGTGGCTCCTACCTAGAGTTGGTTCAACCCAGCTGTAGCTGCTGAAGTCTGGGGGACACTTTTCTCCCCCCACCCCTATGATGTATTGCTTATTGCCTCCACTCATATTCCTATGCATCACCTGTGCCCATGCACCCCACCCCCTTCCTCTCACACTGGGGGACCATGGGTCAAGAGTGAAGGGCCCTGGCAGGGCTGGAGGTGGTGGGGTTGTGGCTTGGGAGGCAGCAGGAATGACAGGGGCAGGGCACTGGCATATCAAAGCTACTCAGTACCACAAAGGAGTTGGGGGGGGGCAGCAGGGAAAAAGGAAAAGGAATAGCTACAGTTGGACCCATATCCCAGTGAACAAATGGGTAGGGGGAGCGCTAAAATTTTCCATGATAAAGAAAAAACAAAAACCAAACAAAAACACCACCACCAAAAAAAACAAAGACAACACCTCCCCCCCGAAACAAAAAAAGAGCCAAAACGCCAAAATATATACATGTTTGGAGGTTTATTTTATTATAATGATTGAGGCACTGATATATTTACAATTTTTAAAGCAATTTGGAAACCCATCAGTAAAACATTGTGTTCAGCTGACTGAATGACATTTCATTTTAATCATGGAAAAGCTAATCTAATCAGACAGTTTGGGATTTTGAAACAGAAAAGCAGGATCCCTGGCATAACTAAAAGATGTCATAATTACATATCCTCAATATTGCCTCCAACAGAGTACCATGCTGCTTGGAGGGGAGAGGCAACAATGTAGGGGCTCTTGGAGCATTGCCTGGATTAGAACCATTTTTACAGCTCACTGATGCTTGCCCAATTCAAATGCTGCCCTTCTGCACTGGTTTCTTCAGTGTGTCCATATCACAGGGAACATAATTCCAACAAGATATATCTACACTGCAGATTGCAGCATAGGTTTGAAATCACTTAAGGCTAGCTCAGTGAACTAGCTAGGGTGCCAGAGTTTAGCCAAGGCTGCACACAGCTCTGCACAAGGTAGTTCATGGACTTTCATATTGCCACAGTAAGGAGCTTTCAGTACCTGACCTAACTTGCTTTAAATTAGCACAGTTCTCTTCACACTACATCACATAATTAAAAAAGCTCATACTTCCTGGATTACAGCAAAATGCCACACAGATGAAGGAAAGAACTGCTATTCACTGCTTCTCCTGAACACATTCACAAAACAGGGCACAGATTGGTATATTGTAGTATAGCAAAATACCACCATTACTTTCTGCTATTACTGAGCCAGACTGATATTATAATTCTTTAAAAATACTTACTTTTATTCTTAAAGATGGGTGTTTCTTTTGTATCTATGTTGCACGTATTTATTTCTTGTGTTGCTATTATATTATTTAAAGGGTCTTCTGTTGCCTTCAGCACAATAAGTCACTGTCCCGTGATCCCATCCTTGGCCCCACCCACTCATTCCACTCCCAGATGCTGCTCCCTGCCTGGCTACAGGCCCATCCCAGCTGAGCCATTTAGGGAGTTTTGGTGAGCTGTTGCAAAGACAGAAAGGGGGGTGCTTACCTGGCCTATGGCAGCTCAGCAAAACTCTAAAAGCTAGAGACAGACTTTCAAAAATCCTGAGCCTAAATTGAATCAATCTTTGCAGGTTAGTCTAACCTGGCTAGGCTGAACTGGTTTGTAACTGCACAAAAATCCCCTCTGGACTGAAAAAAAAAAAAGTTTCATGCACATGCCTGCAATGCCTCCGGCTAGAAGCCAGGGGGTGCTAGAGCAGCCCTCCCTTCCACAGGGAGGAACTGGGGGGGAGGGGGAGGACACTCTGATGTTCCCCACCTTCCTGAGCAGCCCAGCAGACAATGTTTAAAATCACCCCAACTCAGTATTAATCCATTAAAAAAACAAAGCCTCACTCCATTAGTTGAAGCTCTTCTTAAAACAGCTTTTCAAAGGAAGAACATTTACAGCTACCTGTTGATTTGCTCCAAAAAGCCTATCTGCCTTGGTCTTCTCCCACAGCATAGACTGTAGCCAGCATGTGGTCTGATAGCTAATGCTAAAAAGGTGCAAGGCAGAGGGGCAGGGGGAATAATCACCATTTTGGGAATGCCTGCAGTCTCTGTTGGAGCTCCAGCAAGGGGCCAGCCCTGCTGTGGAGCAGCGGCACCCTCCCAGCCCAGAGAGCATGCCAGGATGCTGGAGGAGTCTGGTTTATCTTAAGCCAGCAAGGGATCTTAGGCAGATATTGCATAAACTGGTTTGAGCCAAATCAGTTCAGTCTGATACTACATTCAGCGAGGTTCCTCTCAAATCGATTTCAGCCATTTTCAAACAGGTTTATGTACACTGAACATCTATTCTCTTCTCTTACTATTCTCTTCTCTTACAGGTTTAAGCCAGTTCCTGATCGCTTAAGCCAGTTTATGTATAATGTCAGCCCCTTGCCAAAAATGGCCCTTGGGCCTAAATAATTGCCCACCCCTTATAGACTTACTGGAAGTGTATAGCATAAGCTTTCCTAACCAGAGGGCAACCAAGCATCAGAGCTGCTAGGTAGAAAGCAGTATTTAAAAAACACAAAGGGTAGAAAAAGGGAGAAGGAGAGGACATTGCTGACAGAAGGAAAAAAAGCAAAGCAATTAACATACTGAGGAACATAGGTCTTACAAAAACTAATCCAGGTGTTTGGATAACTAATACATAATCTTGGTTTACACTGTGGTTAACGCAATCCAGTTTGTGGATTATTTATTTTTCTGCAATTTCTGCTTTTAGACAACAGAGCTTTTAAAGAATTAACTTGAAGAGGATACTCCAAGGTCAGCGATGAAGTGTCTAGGGAAGTCTAACATCTGCCATTGCAAGATCTAGGCACGAGTAGAGTACATCTTTCCTGACTATGAACAAAAGAGGAAGCTGTTGACAGAATGGCAGGTCTCCTGTATAAAGCCATGTAGAATAAAAACTATTTTGGCAACAGCTAGAGTACAATAGCATAACAATAAGTTCTACTAAGCTTGCCAGAAGGGAAGAGAAGCACAGCAGAATGTGTACAGATGATGATAAGCAACAGTCAACACCAAGGAATTGTTCCTTGCATTGATCGGGGGGGGGGGAAGGGACCTAAATATTCCAAAATGATAGCGATTTCTGGGAGACCTAACATGAGACAAAAAAAAAAAAAAATTGACCTGACTTTCAGAAAACACTGAAAGCTTGCCCTCTGAATATTTAGGCCCTTTCAGAGCCTCTCAAAGTTGGACTCCCTCAAAACTGAGGTCATGCACCACAAAAATTAGGGGTTTGGTTTGCTTGAGCTATAAAGAAGCTGAGTCCCACACCTCCACTTAACAGGAGTATGGGTCCCATCACTCTTTGGATAGGTCTTTCAAAAAGCTCTCTTATATCAGCTGCACAAATAGTTCAGCCATATTTGAATTCTGCAAACATCACAAGAAAATTTTAGAAATCAGTTGGATAAGAAATAAGTTCTATTTTAAAACTGCCAAATAAGATGTTTGCATGCATCATGCAGAACAGATATGTTCTGGCCCTAATGAATACAAATAAGAAGAGCTTAGTGATGAATAAAAATCTAACAGTCGCTAGATTTCAGAAGGCTGGAGTAATAAGCACACTAGTGTGCAGTTGGGAAAACTGCAGTGAACTGAGACTTACAGAAATATAGTTTGTCCTGCCTTTCTCTATAATATTGGAACATAGGCATGTGCGCCATGTGATGCTGTGGAGGAATAAACCCTTCAGTTTTGGTAGAGAAATGGCAAGCTGCAAGAAGCCCCTGGTATAGTTGCTTTATTGAACAGCATCTCCACTCTGCTTCTTGCGTGGTTTTTAGAGGTCAATAGTAACAGAACAAGATTAAAGGAATGTCCTTACTACAAGTATACAGTTACTGCAGTCATCCTAAACACCATGAAAAGGTTAATCCCAGCAGGAAAAAGAATTTCAGCAGCTCTAATAGGCAAGTCAATAGCTTGTTATATTCCATCCTTAAAACATTTAGGGCCTGAGAGTGCTTTAAAGAAAAAAGGAACAGTGATCATAAAAATTGGAGATGGAAAAGAACCACTGCAATGTTGACAGGAATCATTACAATGCTGACAACTCACGAGATCACCACAAGCTCTCCCAGAATCACATTATTACCCTAGAACAACTCTGGATGCATCTAGCCAGCATTGTTTTCACCTTAAGTCATAAAAAGCACTGGAGAAGAACCCACCCAAACTTGTGTTAATGTCTATTTAGTAACTCAAGTAGGCTGGAATAGGATCACAGGCAGGCACTTAAGGGGACTAAGATCTAGCCCACATGGTTGCAAAGGAAAGACTGAAACATGGACTCAAAATATATAAATAAAGAGGCCAATAATTTTATATTTCATAATCTTTGAATTAATCTAATGATTTCTGATAGTTTGTGATTTCTTGACCACCCGATTTTGACCAAATTATTTAACCTGGGCAATTTTACTAGTCCAGCCTTGTTCTTACTCTAGTCATGCTATAAGGATAGTTAATGCCACTGGCCAAATTTTAGAACATTTACCAGAAATTATTTTTTCTAGATCAAAATAAAAATTCAGAATTCACCCGACTAAAAATTCATATCTATAAAGCATGCAGACTTTGAACGTTGACCAGAATGAGCATCTGAAGTGTTGATGGTTCTCTTAGCATCAATATAAGCTATATACAAAGTGTGACTTTTCAAAAGCTTTCAGTTCTGAAGGGGTGCACTAAAGTCAACAAGGCGGGGAAAAAAAAAAAAAGTGCAGCTGCATGCCTTCAGTGGCTCAAGCGAGAAGCCAGGAGGCACTAGAACATACCTGCCAGCCACTACGAAAGGGAAGGGACTGAAAGCCCAAGACTTTTCCCTCGTCCCTTCTACAGTGAAGGGGCATGGCCAAGGGGCTAGCACTGGAGGGTGAGAGTTTGAATCCCTTCCCTGGCTCACATGAGACCACAGCTCTCATCTGCCAGTGGGGGGCTTCTGCCCCACCCACTCCACACTTGAGTGGGGAGCAGAAGGGGTAAGGCAGTCCATGCCAGGCTGAGGAGAAGGTGGGTGGGGGAAAAGTGGTAATGGCATTGAATTCAGGAATATTCTTGTTCATTTCAGAGACAGAAAGCTTGAACAGCATGTATTGAACACAGCAATTTGCAAACACAAAGAACAACCAAAAACCTTTGCCTAAACTAAGATACAGCCCAGTAAAACAGTGAGAGCACACACAATTTATTCTAACTTAAAATGGAATGTAATAAACCAAAAAGAACGCCTTGCATAAGACTTATGTAAATCCTGAAGGCAAAGCATCTCCTTACAGCCAGGTATTTAGAAAGTCCTTCTTGGGGACTTTTTAGGTGCTTTTTATTGTTGGAGTGGAAATCCCATAGGCCTCATCTGGACTTGGGTTTTTACGAGTGTACTTGTATCACCCATCTACCCTTTGAGTGCCTTGACAATAGTATGTTTGTCACCTATAGCACCTTTGGCAGGACTGTCATGCATTTAATGTCTTCTGTCTCCAATTAGACATTTCAGCCTCCCACCTCTTACAGGTTCTGCTTTATAGTACAAATGTAGTTCCCTGCTTTTGTTGGTCACACCAGCCCAAGCAGTCTGGGACCCTCTCCTGTTCCCTTACCTCCATCTCCAGCACATACGTGTGACAATTGGGAGGTGTTGGCAAAGACCTGGCACATCTCTCAGTCTGGTCCTGTAGACCTTGCCCCCGTCCTCACATGCGACAGGGGACCACTCCCTCTTCCCACCACCCCATGACCTGAGGGAGCAGAGAATTATGCTCCCTCTCCCTCCCCTTATCAGCTGCTTGCCTCAGACTCTACCAGAGGTGGGAAGAAGTAGTCGGCTGGTCCACTATCAGCCCCCTGCCAAGCTGGTCCCAGCTGTGGTCCTGTGCTTGTGGGAGAGGGGATTTAAACCCCCTTTCCTCTTCTCTGCCTGAACCTGCCTGTCCATGCTCCCCACCTCTTCTGCTTCAGCAGAAGATGTCTGGCAGGAGCTGCCCCCCACCTGGGTTTCCCACCCCCGTGTCAGCCCACTTTCACTGCTCTGGCTAGAGAGCAGAGGGGCAGGGCCTGCTCTGGACCAGACAGCCCAGCCCAGCGCTAAGCATCCTGGGATGCCAGGGATGGATTAACTTGAACTAGGAAGGAGCCTGGGACAGAAGTTCCATAAACCTGTTTGACTTAAATCAGTTAAGTGTGATACTACATTCAACCAGGTTTATCTTAAGCCAGTTTCAGCCATTTTGAAAGTGGTTTATGTGCATTGAACTTCTGTTCTGTTACAGGTTTAAACCACTTTATGCACAACTTCTGTACCTAGCCCAAGAGGAGAATTAAGCCAGTGCTGAGAGCTTTTACAAAAATACACTTATTCTCAGGATAACTCAAACAAGACTCTTAACAAATCAGAATGAGATGTCTAGAGGCTGCTGAGATACTGAACACTATGTTTTACCTAGCAATTATAAAAAAAATTAAAACATATTTAAAGAAATTGAACTATATTTATATTATGCTTTTCCATATGAATTTCTTTTGGAGCCAATGCAAGTTCCTGAGCATCAAAATATGATCTTTTAGAAGGAAATGGAAAGTACAATTAACCTAAGAAAAGAACATAATGATTTCCTGGTCAATTACCTCATCTTCTCCCAGTCACTTACCCAGAACCAGGTGGCGTTCTTAACAGAATTCATTTTCTGATCAATGTATTTTATTTGGTCTCTGGCTACAAAATATTTTATGGCAAATTAATCTGTTTTATGAAAAGGAAGGCTTGTGTAGTTTACATTACCTCATATTTTGCTCTTTATATGATATTCTTTCGATGCAAATAAACCTATAATTTGGATTGTGTGTTTAAAGAGCTTTAATTCTGATAATCAAGCACAGGCTACAATGATTGGAATCTGAGTCTGGCTTAAATGCCAGATTCTCGCCTTGTCATTCATAAATATGAACATAAAAAGTGAATTTGGCAACAGGTCTTATTTAGACGATGAAAATCTATGTAAATCTGGCCAGGTTATAAGCCTTGTGGGAGGAAGGGGGAAAATAAACTATACAATCTCAGTAGACCCATTTGATTTTAACAGCTAGAACCTCTAAAGGTTTGCTAAATATGGTCCTAACTCTGACTCCTTGTGTTGGCCAGATGGCATATGAATTATCTCTACAGAATTTAAAAAAAACAACAACAACAACAAACACCAGCTCCCTTCATCTCTCTTCCCAGGATACAGAAGAAAGGTAGAACTTCCATGTAATGGCAACTCCCAGCAGGTCTGATACCAAACATTGGAACCAACATCAACCAATGACCCCTGCGCTGCCACCCACATAGCACAGGAGAGAATGATTCCTGAATAAAATGCAGGAGAGACAGGACCAGGAAGGGAATAGATTGGGACAAAGGTACAGATCTAAAAGATTTTAGGTAGTAAATCTAAAGATTTAAAGCACAATTTAAGGAAGTGCCAAAATTACAATCCTGAGAACTCCACTCAACTGCTGCCCAACCCCAGAGTTGCCTTGACTGCTTGAGCACTAAGTTTTGACATTAAAGTCCCTAGAGCTGTTCTAATGCAATACCAGAAATAACTATCTGGACAGAACTGAATAAATTTGGCATCTAGTACATATCTAAATCCTTCTGGGATCCAAAAACTAAGTACTCCTTTGCTTAAGTCCTCCGAGGTGCTCTGAATAAGGTATTTTTAGAGCACACTTGGCATATGATAACAGGATCGGGCTCCTCTCAAAATACATTTCCAGAGAAAAGCTGATAGGAATACATCTGTTCTGTATAACAGCCTAATAGTTAAGACACATCCATGATGAGGAAAACACAGATTCAGTTATGTCATTGCCTGTATAGGACTAGAGTTGTTATAGCCATGATGGTCACAGAAATACCAGGCAGGAATTTTTGGGGAGAGATATTTTACTGGACCAACTGTATAGCTGGAAAAGATATCTCCTGAGTAACTTCAAAATCCTCTACTCTACAACTTGCGGCCTTTGTCTACAATGGAGGAGGCCCATGCTTCAGTCTCCACTGAATAGATAGTTCAGGGTAAAACACAAAAGCAAAGCCACACAAATACCCCAACAAACCCACCATTCGTTGGAGAGAGGACAAGAACTCAGGATTCTCTACTTCAATGGTTCTCAACCACAGTGCCACAGCACTCTAACATGCCTTGAGATCCATTCAAGGGTCCAATACAAATGTTGGTAAAAAACCACCAACCAAACACACACACACACCATAATTCACAAGGATAATATTATGTATTTTCATCTGAAATTTCTACCACCTGACCTGCTGTTTTCAGGTTCTTTGCAACAGAAGAATTTCTCTATTAATTTTTACTTTAGGCAAAAACAAGTAAAAACAAAGAGCTGACATTTTCCAAGGGGTGCTTTGACTCTACCTCGGAATACTTTAAGTTTAATGAAGGATGCCTTGCATATAAAAATGTTGAGAACCATTGTTCTACACCCACCTGAGTGCCCCAAAGCAGTAAGCTAGTCATGTATGCTAGCTTTTCCTCACTCAGGGCCAACAAGGCTTTTATTTCTATAGTAGGTACCTGAATATTGGACTTGTATCCAGATGTCAATGCTTCCTCTCATCTAACTTGAAACAGCATTTCACACAACTTGCTAGCTGTTGAGGATCCCATTGGGATACACCTAGTCCCCCATGCACAATACAGGGGCAGGGCTTAAGTGGCAAATACAGGGTTCTGGACTTTACTGTGAGGACCAGGTACTGTAAGTCAGAAATTGTAATACCATCCTTTCAGGTGCTTATAGGTCTTCCATTTATTTTTGTTTTGGATATAGCCCTAATTGGCTGACAAAAACTGGGATAGGCTAGAACCAAAACCCTGGAGGAAGGTAACATTAGCTGTAAAAAGGGCAGTGGAAGTCAAGGAAGAAGATCCTAGAAGTGGTTAGGTAAGAGGACTTAGAGACTGGCTTAGGAGAAAGTGGGAGATATAGCAAGTGAGGGACAAACTACAACTAGAGAAAGATCAAAATTGTAATGAGGAGTTGCCCGAGTGGAGAATGGAACCAGAGACACAAGAACCATGGAAGTGGAGAGGACCAGTTGGAAGGTGTGGGAAAAACAGACAGAAGAGTATGTGTTAATCTCCAAAGCTTACATGGGTACCCATGATCCCTGACTCTCAACATGCCTCTATTAAAAAAAAAAAAACACACAACAACAAGCCTGTGCCTTTCAGCCCTCTTTAGTGCCAGTCCACAGAGGCTGACAACCTATTAGTTACCTTATATGACAGTTGGTCTCAACATATGCTCTGCCGATCCCTGAGGGTCCTCCAACTATGGCTAAGGGGTCCATGAAAGGTGACTATGATCAATCAAAAGTAAGTGAATACCCACACTTACAATTCAAAGGGTCTGCACCTCCATTCAGAATTTCTAGAGAGGTCTACAAATAAAGAGAGGTTGAAAGCCACAGTTATATGCTTAAATGGTAGATGCTTCTGCAGTGGTTAAGGGTTTCCTATCTTGTTGACAAGCCAAGTAGGTGACAGTAGGATGCCTATAACAGGGCGATCTGGCCCTTTAAGAGGGAGGAGGCAGCCCTGCTATAGAAATCCTGCTACAGGCTAATGAAGGAATATCCCGGAAGAGAGAGATAAGCAAGTGGCAAGCTGGGGTAAGGATTATCTTATGGACAGGGCAGTGCACCAGAAGGGCCATGCTGTGATATTGGGTCAGAGCTGAAAGGCCTCTCCTACCCCTCAGAAAAAATTCTGTGCAACAAGACCAGCACCAAAGGCACCAGAAGCGCTCCTTGATGGCCATCTTAATCTGGACCCACTTGCCTACTGTCAAATTCACCCTGCCATCTTTCCTGCCACACCTTGATGGTAAAATACAACTGGGGAGACTGGCCTCAGAGTCCGATAGCCTGGGGGGGGGGACCCTCACCCAGTCCTGCTCCTCTTTGAGCCCAGCAACCTGCCCCAAGCAGGACTCCTCCTTTTCCCCTCAGTCTTAGCCAGAAAAAAGTGGCCCACCCAACTCAGGGCTCTAACCCCACTGCTCACATTCTCCACAGGGCTCCAACTTCAGAGAAAACTGGCTCTCCAACACTGAGTCTTATCCCTAGTCACAACCTGTTGTCCCAGTTGCCTTAAAGACTATACTCATGGCATCCAGCCACCTCCCTAGCCACATGTATGCCTCATAGATAATACTCTGCATGTATTAACCAGGCTGGGCCCTCTGACCCAGCCTTCCCTTCCTGTCATCCAGTCCTCCAAGTCCCTGACCCTGGAAGGACTGCCCCTGTGGCAAGGTGGGGCTCTCCACCTAGTCACAGTGCTAGGTTCCCCACTTACCTTTGGGCACGCCACACCTTTTTCTTAATTAAGATGTTAGTTAAGGCAGGAGGCTGCCCATTCCTGCCCCAATGCCAGGGAGCACCATCTACAGCTCCATACCTCCTCTGCACTGCAGCCCATGCCTTGCAGATGGCATCCACTGATGTTAATCTCACCAGCCCCGCATTGGGCCCCAGAATCCTGTAGTTCAGACCCCTCTATGGTCCCTCCAATCTGGCAGCATACCCTGCCTTCATTCGGGCTGCCTAACTCCCCAAAACTACTTTCCTCTTGAGTGTGGTCCCCCTGGGACCTATGGCCACAAAGGCCCTGGCCTCACCTCCAAGGTGAGTCGGGACCCCAGGCCCTCAGCTCTGGGCATCCCTCATGGTGGGACCCTGGCCCTTTTGACCATGCTGGGCCTGGCCCCAGCATTGACCAGTCGAGGGTACTCTACATCAGGCCTCTGAGCCTCTAGCCCCACTCTCACTCCTGGGGTCTGCCTTCTGACCCTACTAGCAGGTGACCCACCTGGTTGTGGGAGCTGGAGTGACTCAATCCACGACTGGTATTCCAGGGTCTCACAGGGACTCCCACTCCCCCCCAGAGAAGCATGTCATTGTGCTCTCTATATATAAACATATTGGGCTCTCATCCCTCTGGTCTTCCCCCACCCTTCACTCAGGTTCCTCATCTCCACCCCCTTCACTTGGGGCCACAGGACTTCCCTCCCCAGTATGTTCAGGTGGTCATAGCCATGCCTGGTCCCCACTCGCCCTCCTCAGGGTCTTGTACCCCACAAGGCTCAGGTGGCCACAGCTGTGCCTGGCCCCCACTACCCCTAGTGTTATGCAAACCTACCCAAAGGCTAGGGTTGGGGTTAAGGTACCCACCTTTCACCAGGGTGAAAACTGGTCTGGCATTTCCTGGGAGCTCCTGCACCACTGAGAGCCCCACCATGCCACACACTCCCAGCAGGGTGCATGGGTCTATATATCAAACAGTGAAATAATAAAATATTTAATAGCAGCTTTATGTATACTGGGCACTGAATCAGAGAAGGTCCTGTGGAAAATGTGGTATGTGAAAAATGTTTAAAATTATATTAAAGACAAGGATATTTTGGGGTGATATCTTTTATTACACCAACTGTATAGATGGGATAGAGTTAGACAAGCTATTGAATGTAAGGCATTCTTCATCTGCTGGCCTGACAAAGAATGTCTTACATTTGAAAGTTTGTCTAACTCTATCCCAGTTATAGAGTTGGTCCAATAAAAGATGCCACACAAAGAAATGTTTTCCTCTTCCATAACTCCTGGACCAGAGTCCCCTGTGGTTCAGTGGTAGACTCCTTGTCTTTGGATTCAATTCCCGGACCCTTATTCAAATATAGCCATGGATCCACCAGATGTCTGGACTCAGTCTAGCCTTTGGCTTCTGTCTCAGTGACCTAAAGGTTTGGACAGCCTCCACTCCTCCAAAACTCCTACTTAGGCATATGTATTGAAGGTCTGAGTGAACTAACATGCATACACCATGATCTGGAAGGATCAACAGTTGCCAAACAATTCCTGGACCATCCTAACTATATCATTTTAAATTATATTGTCACATGTATGTGCAAGGGTACCAGATAAAATTTTACAAACATTATATCTTGTCCTTCTAATGCAGTTTCCTTGTGTATAATTAAAATGGAAAACATGAAGTCAGACATTGAAGAAAGAAATACACAGGTTTAAGATGATACGGTTGGGTAACCTACTGTTGCCCTGAGGGGTAAGGCCAACACTAAGGATCTCAATATTGCACTGTTAGACAGGGGGGCGTGGTGTACAACTGCACATGCACACATAAAAAGCAATTAAGCACACACTCATTAAGTGCATACACCCCTATTAGGCATACACACTCACACTACCAGATCAGGCACATACACTATACACCCCAAAAATTAGACACAGATCACTAATTCATATATCATGCACACAATGCCATGCACATATGCACACGCAAGCACGCATGCATGCACACACATGCACTCTCACACTAGCAACTCAGATACATGCACGGGGGAGCTGAAAAGGTAGATGGGGAGAGGAGGGAAAATGGGACTGAGGGAAAGTGTGGGTGTTAAAGTGCTCTGGGTGTGGCTCCAGGGCAGCTAGAGAAGTTGCAGAGAGTGGCAGTAGGTGCTGAAAGCTGGAGAGAACTGCAGGACAGCTAATAGGAATATCTGCCTATCCAGGCTGGAAAGGGGTCCTTGTCCAGTAGATGTTGTCCAGAGGGGGGTCACCGATGTTGTCCAGAGGGGGGCCTCTGAGTGGATAGGTGGTGTGACATGGTGCTGGTCCAGATGGAGAGGGTGTCCCACTGGGTCTGTCTTCACTGCCCCTTTTTACAGGGGCAGACCTTGTGTGACCCTAGTGACAGGAGACATGCCCAGGCAAGGGTCAGCCCCTGGCATACTGAGCATGTGTGCTCCATGCAGGGATGTGCAGTTTTGGGTGTCTGTAATGGTGAGAGTTGCTGGTTCTGCAGGGTCTTTTGTTTTTCAAATGCTGGTCTTGTCTCTGT
>NW_017728931.1:96705944-96727430 GCF_001723895.1 Crocodylus porosus | reverse complement strand
ATATCCAAAACCAAAAACTTGCTATCAAAATAAAAATGTTTAAAGCTTATCCTACATCTTAGCTTACTTATACTTATCTATAGGGAATAGAGAGGGAGAGAAAAAGTCTGAAATGGTTGGGGAAGGGGATTGAATGCAATAAAAAGAAAAGAAAAGAAAAACTCGGGGTTTTGCTACACTACAATGGCTGTGTAATTAAAATAAATGTTAGCAGAGCAGTTAATGTCAAATATGCAACCCTAAATTCAGTCTCTCAAACTGTGCTTATATTTTCTGAGTGGACAAGTAACAGTATGTGTGTAGTCAAATCAGATAGCAAATGGGAATCTGACTCTCTTTCTCCTCAGATGATGTAACTCAGCAGATCCATCGACTTATATTGATCTCCAGTTCATGACTTGGCCCATTGGGTTTATTACTATACATATACACAAAACAATATTGTGGCACAGAGGCAAAGATTAAGGATTGAATATCATTCTTATCAGGATGTTTTCTTATTTTGTATATTTAAGACAAAACTTTACCACTGAGTGATGCTTTTTTCTGACTTAATATATATAGATCACCTTTTCAACACAGAGAAAAAAAATGTCTCCTTCAGTTGTAAAGGTCAATCATGGCTTGAAGGCTTGGAGAAATCAATGTACCAGTGATAATTAAAGGTTACAACTTAGATGAAGAGTAGCAATATAATAAGTTAAACTCCAATAATGAAGACTTGAGAGTGCTCAAGATAAACCTAATATTTATAATCACAACCAAACAGTCTTTCCAAGTGGCTGCTTCCATGTTTAAAAATTAAACACAGATTTTGCATTTGAGAAAAAGTGTAAGTCTGCTCAAACAAGTTACTCAATTCCAAACTTATTAAAAGACCAAATGGGCCTTATGCTCAAGTATGACTACGTGTTTTAACTAGAATTTAAGAAAAAACAGCTACTCTTCATCTACAGTACATAAAATGAAAGTCATTTTAGTTTGGTTAAGTGGTGGCTGCCTAAGTCATAAAGATTTCATTACAAACTCTTATTGGTGGCTGTAAAGCCCAGGATTGAAATATGGAATAAAAAAATCTCAGACCACAAAATGACTCTTCTAGTTGGCTGAGCTGAGATTACAAATATGCAAAACAGATTTAAAAATAAGGATCAGGTATTAGGCAAACTTTTGCTGTTCCTGGCTATAACACTGCTGGGCCACAGGTAGGCTTCTTTGGGGATCTGTGCCAGGACAGCGGAAGTAAGGCAGGCAGGCAGGGGTAAGTGGGGGGAGCAGCATGGTCCAAGATGTGGTTGGAGGCATCAGAGTGTGGGGGGTAAGTATGGTGCTCTTGGGGGCAGGAAGCATAGTATAAAACCATGGCTACAGCTAAGCAGGGCTGCCAAACCAAGATTTTTTTTTTCTTGAAAACTTTTTACTGACCAGCAAATATTTTTAAAACTGTGTAAGAACTATGGTAGCTTTTAAACTCCCATATTTGAATGCAGAACCTCTAACTGTGGCATGGCAGCAGGGCAGAGCCTGGATAAAGAGTTACATTTACATTACATAAAATGTATAATCAAAAACATGTATCAGTAAAAAAAAATTCTTGTCAGTAAAAAATTTGCAAATGGTCAATAATAAGAATAATCTTTGGTTTAGCAACCCTGAAAGGCAGCTTCTCTGTGTGGTATGTAGGGGCAGTGCAGCAAAGGATAGGTAGAGAGCAAAGGGCAGGAAGCAGTTGGGCAGATCAGGCAGGGGAAGGGGATTAGAGTAACACTTGGGAGGGCATAGAGCTTAATTTGTGGCATGCCTGCCAAAAAGTTGGCCCCCACTGGTTTAGTAGATAGGGTACTCAGCTAGAAGAGGCAGATACTGGGGTTTCAATCCCAATGCCATTTCTATATTCTACATTAAGCAGTCATTGGATGAAGCACACAAACAATTCTGGGAACAGAGACTAGGACCCAAGCGTGGAACTGAAACTAGGTTTGACACTTATTAGACCATCACTCTGGCCATTATGTTTTTCATATTGTAGGTAGGTAACACAGTTACTGCCTTCTTTCATAAGGAGCCTATGTGCATGTTAAGTGTATTCTAAGAACACCTATCAGACTGAGCCCTTCAGGAGACTTAGATCTTGGAATGCATAGCTTCTGAAATCCTGTGCAGACAAAGTATAAGCCAGATGGCTCAGTTGCTTAGGCCTGTCAAGACTGAGGCTGTTCTGAACACATGCAGAGGTGCAACTCAATGTTAGGTGAACTTCCAGAGCCTCCAAGTATAAAAATTAGGCACCAAAATTTGTCTTAAGTCACAATTTTGAGCCCTAATCAGCTCAAGCTTCTAGTCTATAGAGTCTGCAAAGCAATGTCACTATTGTCGTGAATATGGATTGATATTTCTTCAATTCAATTTTCATATTGCATTTTACAGCAATGATGCAAATTCTATTTACAGGTAATTGAATAATTCTTGAAAAGAAATCGTTGTGAATTTGGACAAAATTTTTCATCACATAATTATTCTTATTTTATTCAGACAATTTTATCAATGGCTGAAAAATATCACGTGAATGATATTAATTGCACATTTTGCCTTGTTTCATTGAATAACTACTCACTCAAGGTGCACTATTGCTAAAACTTCTCTGAGGAACTTCCCTGAAAGTGCAAGACACAAGTATTCAAGACCACTAAAGCCAAGCAGAAGATAGGGTAGAATTGCCACTTACAGACTGATTGAATCAGGAATGCATAACCTTTCGTGAGCAAGAGCTCACTTTATCAGATGCTCCTGAAGGCTTATTCATCACTGATTTAGGTCATCTATAAGGTGCATCTCTGTCTGCTAGGGCTGTGCGAGGCTTCAGTCCCTGATTCAATTTGGCAGAGATTCAACCTGATTTGGTGACCGAATCTCCAAATCCGAATTGAATCAGAGGACACTGTAATCTCTCCAAATTGAATCGGAACCCTCTAAATTGATTCAGAGAGATTTGGAAAGATTCAGAGATTCAGATATAGACACAGTTTTAAATGCTTTTTCTGCATACCTCTAGGTTCCCCAGCATGCTTGGCAGCAGACCCAGAAGTGGACAAGAAGCACATCCAGTACACTTCCGGGTCCACCAGGGAGCACAACAGCTCGACAGCTGGTGCCTCCTGGGTCTGGGGGGGGGACACCCACGCACTCCCCAGCAGACCGAGAAGTGGACCAGAAGTAATTTTGGTCCACTTCCAGGTTCGCTGCTGAGCACATGGAGAGTCCCCCCACACTGTGGGATGCTCCATGTGGCCCAGAATTGCAGCATTCACAAGCCACACTGGTACCTTGAATGTAGAAAAAACATTTAAAACTGTGTCTATGTCTGAATCGCTGATTCTCCAAATCAGCATCAAATCTTCAGATTCAGATTCAGTTGAATTGAATCAAGGACAGTGACCCTGTTGCCGCCGGGACTCAACTAGTCACTCTCATGCCACTCTCACTCGGGTGATTGATGTTACACACCTCTTGGGCTCGCATCTTTGCCTGAGCTGGTGATTTCCGCCTGACTCCTCGACCCCGTGTTCATCTGCCACGACTTGATGACCTCAGTGTCTGGGGTCATTAATCAGGCATGCTCGTTGGCCCAAAGTTCCTTCCAGTGGTTACTCTCGGGGCTCCGCCACCCCTACACCATGGCCTCATGCCTCCTGTGTAGCAGTGTCAAGCTGGTCTGCGTTTCATTCCTAGGACTCTCAACCAGGTCCTACTCGGGCCCTCCCACCAACACTGGCTAGGCCTACAGTGCAGATCTACTACTCTCAGATAGCCCCTGGAGCTCAGGGAAGAACAAACACAAAAGAAACAGAAAAAGGAAGCTCCAACACAAAACTGGGCGCACTGCCCTTTTAACTGCCCCCCTGCACTTCACCGGGATACTGGCTGCCTTACAAGCACTCAGTTCCCTGCCTACTCCAAGGCACCTCTTGTTCCAGTGACGATGCTTCCCTTGGCTGCACCTCTTTCTTGGATCCCTCGCAGTCCCTCTCTCCCGGGGCTGATCTCTTCAGGGATACCCCCTGCTGTCTTCATGAGGCAATCCTGACGTCCCTCTGCAGCCGCATCTGCAGCGTCCTCTGGATGACCCTCTTCTTCCTTCTTACTCTCGTCCCAGACGTTCCTCCTCTTCTGGCCCAGTGTACCAGCTGGCCTGAGCTGCAGGGACATCTGTGGCTGTCTCCTCTCCCTCTCCACCTGTTCCACAGTGTGCACCGCCATTTTTATTCGTGCCAGCCACCATTCAGCACTGACGTCACCGGCCAGCTGCAGCTGTATAAACAGGCAGCTGATGAGCCACGTGGATTTTTGTCTCCGTCCTTCACGTGCTGTTTCCTGAGCTGCTGGTGAGTATTCTTGCATCCCTCACGTCCCAGGACAGACCCGAATCAATTAAATGAATCACTGACCCTGATTCAGGTCAAATCTAAATCTGAACTGAATAGGGCTCACTTTGCACACCCCTACTCTCTGCTACATTTTTTAAACACTACACTGGGATGATAATATGTGCTGCTGTTACTGAGGTTAATATGAATTCAGAAACTAATTCCACATTCCCTATTTGACCTCCCAGGGTATCAAAGACAGAGGAATCCATTGTAGTGAATACCAGGATAACCTTCATTTTGCTTGATTTCAAGGTGAGAACCCAGTAATTCCTCTTTCCTCCCTAACTTTCAGACTAACTTGAAAAATCTGTGGTGCTTAACATCACCAGTCCACATAAATCGTGGGTCTTGGCTAGATAGCTCTGAAATGTGCTGTAGGCTATACTACATTTTTCTTTTTGATAATTTAGGGAGAATGTTTAGAAAATTATGTGATTAAGTTGGGTGTTTTGACTACCAATAAGCTGTTGTACAATATAGTTTTGATTTATGGTACTTTAGGAAGTACTGAAACTGAACTTGATCTTTCCAAGATCAAGAGCAGTACATTATAGTGTCAGCCAACTGTTTGCTTGCCAGGGTAGAAATGCAGCTCCCAGAAGTACCACCCTTCATAGGCATGTAGATATTAGGTATAATAATTAAAAATTGTGCATAGAAATGTATCAGGTATTTTTACGTGCATCTTTTGCTAATATAAAGCCAAAGTTATAAAAAGCTATATCAGACCATTATTATCAATTACATTTATCACTACTAGGCTCTGCTCTGGTTTACATAGATAATGCATTTATAAGTATAAGAAAATTACTTCTGCCTCAAATATTCAATGGAGAAAACATTCAATATTCTGTAACAATATAAAACCTGAAAAACATAATAATTCAGAAAAAGATGTAAAAATAATCATAAGCTAATAGAAAATTAGGGTTGGAAGGTGTGAAGAGGCTCTTTATGCCTCTTCAGAGGAAAAGAAAGATCCACATCAGAACTTACTCATGGAAGCAGCCATGACACTGAGGCAGGGAACCCGTCACGGTCGGAACCCTGTTTACCTAGCTACTGTGTCCTCTGGATTGGTTCCCCATGCAGTACCCTGCCTATTTCTGGCCAGGACCAAGGTTCCCTGTAAGCTGCATGCATGTGCAGCTGCACACAATAAAAAATCTTGCCATGCAGTAACTTTTTAATGCCGTGCACCAGGGCTGGAGCAGGACACTTACCGCTTGGCTGCATGGGGGCCACTCTGCTCCATTCCACTCCTCACTGCACCGGCATCCCTGCAGGGAGGGAGAGCACAGCCCTTCCCAGAGCAGCCCACAAGGTGCTGGGCTGCTGATCAGTAGGCAATCACCACTGCCACCCCTTCCTCCTCCATGCCCACAGCGTGGGGGCAGGGACACAGACTGGGGCAGAGCTGGGCACCATGAGGGCACAGCAATCTCCAGGGAACTGCTCTGCTCCCCAGCCCCTTTGGGTGAGCTTTGCCCTGAGCTCCACCAGCTTCACCCTAATCTTAGCTTTCATCCCCATGCCACAAACCACACAGCTCGTTCCACAGCCCAGTGGCCCCACGGGTCTTCTGCACTCTGCCTGCTTCCTGCCTTGCTACATTGCTACACAGCCTTTGAAAGCAACACCATGTACCTCACTGCTTGGTCCACCCAGCACCAGGTTGCACATGGCACCATGCCACTTTCAAAGGCTGCAGCGAGGCATGGAGGCAGGGAGCAGGCAAAGCGCAGCCTTCATGTGGGTCCAAGAGACATGATAGGGAGGTACACACATTTCATGTAACAAAGGTACTGGAGACAAAGTCAGGTCTTTGGTAACTGAAGACAAAAACTCAAATGCTTGCCCAATTTTAAGTATTAATTAAGCCTTAATCCTGACCACAGAGACATGATTAAAAGGCAGCATGTGAGTATTACATACAAATTAAAAGGAGAATTGGGCCTTTAAAGAAAAGCACCTAGCAAGATAATAAGTAGCCTGAGTCTAATATTAGAGAAAATATCTAGTGCACAGTGTAGTAGTAAATATTACAAGGGGAAGGTGGGACCAATTCAGGAATGGACCAAAGCAGCACGCTCATGGACCAAAGTGGTGTGCTCACAGACTGAAGCAGAGTGCTCATGGACTAAAGTGGGGCACTCATGGATCACTACACCTTAGTGAGAACATTGGCCAGGACCTCTCCTCAGGAGAAGACTCGAGGGGGGACAGAGAGCTGGAGTGGAACACACGTTCATCATGAAGTCTCTGATACTTAGCACCAAGAACAACATTTGAGACTGGATGAGCTCAGAAGAGCTCCAACATGGAGTAGCATTTCACCCAGCATGGCAACAGCAGTGACTAAGTCCTGGGAGCTGAAAGTCCACACCAAGAGGACCCTAATGGACAGGAAAGTTTTCTTTTGATTGCTCTCTTGCGGGGACTCTGGGACTGTTTAAACCCTAAGGGCGCATCCACACATGCAAGCACGTATGCTTGCAGCAGCTCAAATAGAAGCAGGACAAATTTGAGACAGGGCTTTTTGCCTCAGTGCACATGCTCAGACACTCACTTCGTTGCAGAGCAAATTGTGCCACTTGGGGCAAAATAACCCTGCCTGGCTCCTCCCGGATCTGCAGCCAAAGGGAGTTAGAGCCCAGGGCTAGCACCTGTGCTGTCCCCAGCAGTATAAAAAGCTGCCCTGTCCTGGCTTCAGCAGTATAAAAAGCCACCCTGGCAAGTAGCTCAGGGCTACTAGCTCTCAGGAGCTTCTGAGGCCCAGCCAATTAGTACCTAGGTATACTCCCCCTTGTGCCAGCTGGGCTGCTGAAACAGCCCTAAGAGTTCCCTGCACCCTCTACCCACTGCAACAGTCTGGCAGTGGGGGTTGCTGCCTGGCTGTGACCTGCTGCGCACCTGCCAGACTTGGATGGAGACTGCAGAGCCAGTAGAGGCATCTGCCTGTCTGGGCCAGCTGCCAGTGGACTGTGGTTGCAGGGTTGGCCTCTGTGTGGCACTACTGCCATTTGTGCCCCCTGCCCAGCCATCTAGGCAGTTATCACCTGGAAGATGTTCCAGGTGTGGTGGCCTGCTTTGAACTGTCAAAGCATGTCCTCCTGGCTCTATCTGGCCTGGAGGTCAGCCACAGCCAGCTTGGTCCAAGGTGCCAGCTCTGAGCAGGCAGGATCCTGCCACTAGCCTCCCTAGCAGGAATTCTGGTGTTCCCTATTGGAAAACTGAAAATCCCTGATAAAATAATCCCAAAGTCACTCTGTAAAATACCTCCAAATCCATGTTCCTCCACAAGTAAAACAAAAGACCACTATAAAATGAGAAAGAGTTAGACAGAGATAGTGATCAGTTGGACAATGTTTTACTGATATATCTACAGTGTTAAAGCAAGTCTCTTATCATAATAATAAAGTGAACTCTACATACAGGTTTCATAAATTCATTAATACATATTTTGCTGCACTCCCACAGGGTGATGGCCCCTACACAAGGGCTTGCTCTCCCACACAAGGGCTACAGCCCCCCAACAGTGGCTTCAGCCCCTACAGAAGGGGTTCATCCCCCACACAAGGGGTTCAGCCCCCCAACAGGGTGCTCATTCCCCAAACAAAGGGTTTGGCCTCCCAAAGGAGGTTCAGCCTCCCCAAAAGGGGTTCAGACACTCAACAAGGGGTTTGGCCCTCTTACAAAGGGTATGGCCCCCCAACAGGGGATTCAGCCCCCACACAAGGGGTACAGACCCCCAACGGGGGCCAAATGGCCCCTGCAGGGGCTATCACCCCCCCTGCAAGGCCCACATGCCCCACCCCAGCCCCCCGATTGCTGCCCTACCTGGCCCCATCCCCCACCAGCTGCTGCCCCACCCAGCCCTACTCCCCCAGACTCCCACAATGGCTTCCCCAGCCCCACCCTCAAACTTGCACCCCCCAGGCCACCACGGCTACCCCCACAATGCCAGGCACCATCACTTAAAAAAAAACCAGAAAAAGAACAGAAAAAAAAGTGGGGGGGAAAGCTTCTGTTTACATGATGCAGGGCAACAGGCACATGCATGCTTGTGTGGACATGCCCTCAGAGGGGTTTAATGGCAGTAATAAAGAGATTGGTCTAAGCCCCTGAAGGAAATAGGGGCAGACCAGGGAAAGAAAAGGTCAGTTTAAAGTGACAGCATCTTAGAAGCTGTCAAATTAAGAGTTTCTTTGGGGTTTCTTTATTTTTTCCTTTTCTTTTTGAAAGGAAAACCTCTCTGTGGCAAGTCAAGCCAAGGACCAAAAACTGAAGAAAAGAAGAGAGAGAGAGAGAGAGAGAGAGTCAAAATTAGCAGAAGAGAATTTAGCAAGAGTACTTATCCCTGAGTGTTAAATATTCATCTGTGTCTGGACAATCAGGGCATCCTCCTGGCCTTCTTACAATGGTGCAAGTGGCTCCCTTATGGAGTAAAGACAGGCAGGAGGGGATGAGATGACCTGTAAGAAAAATTATAAATATAAGAGCTATTTTTTGGTGGAAAAACTAAACACATTTTGAGAAAATATTTGACAATTAATGTTAATGTGGTAACAACTGATTGGTGCATGGCTGAGGTGTAAGGGGAGGTTGGAGCCCCAATAGGAACAAGCCAAATGCCTTCATGATCAATCCTCACTGGAACAACACCTCCCAAAGAAAAAAATAATCCATCAAGATCTGGACAGGGCAAAAACTGGGCTGTGAACAGGGTTAATCACTTAAGACTGGGGGGCTTTGGCTAACAACCTATACTCACAAGTCACCAGGGCATCAAGGGCCAAACCCATACATTGTGCCCCTCTGACAGAAGGGAACTCAGGAGGTCATCTAGGCAAGCCCCTGCTCAAAGTGGAACCATGCCTAACTATATTATCTGAGCCAAGGCTTTGTCTAGTTGGGTCTTAAAAACCTCCAAGGATGGAGATTCCACAACTTCTCTGGGGAGCCTGTTCCAGTGCTTTGCTACCCTCCTAGTAAGAAAGCTTTTCCTAATATCTATCCTACCCTTACCCCTTAGTGCAACTTGAGACCATTGCTCCTTGTTCTGTAATCTTCCACCACTGAGAACAGTCTAGCTCCATCCTCTTTGGAACCCCCATTTCAGGTAGCTAAAGGCTGTTATTAAATTCCCCCTCCATCTTCTCTTCTCTAGATTAAATAAGTCCAGTTCCCCCATGACTTCTCCTCAGAAGTCATGTGCCCCAGACCCCTAGCCATTTTTTGTTGCCCTTCACTGGACGCTCTCCAATTTGTCCTCATCCTTTCTGTAGTGGACATGAGACTCTATGTAGGGAGTAACAGGAAGGTGCAAGGCAGCATAGGACCCCTACTGAACAAGCAGAAGCAGTTAGTGACAGACAGGGGGGACAAAGTTAAGCTATTCAACGAGTTTTTTGCCTCAGTGTTCCTGAACAAGGGTCAAGACAAGTCTCATAACAGGTTCTTAGATGGGTATCAGAGGGACACCAGCCCACCAACTGTTGACACTGACTTGGTATAGTGTCACTTGGATGGACTGGATGTGTTTAAGTCAGCAGGCCCCAATGAGCTGCATCCAAGGGTACAAAGGAATTGACCAGTGTTATAGCAAAACCACTGGAATGGCTGTTCGAGTGCTCCTGGCACTCAGGTCAGGTCCCAGAGCCAATGTGTGGGAGAGCAGCCCCTTGTGTAGGGGCCATCACCCTGTGGGAGGGCAGCAAAATATGTATTCATGTATTCATGAAAAGGGCCGATGTGGTCCCTATTTTCAAGAAGGGGAGGAAGGAGGATCCAAGTAATTATAGGCCAGTTAGTCTCTCCTCGATCCTTGGAAAAGTCTTTGAAAAAACTATTAAGGATCATATTTGTAGGAGTCCAGTGGGAAAAATAATGCAGCAGGACAACCAGTATGGATTTATAGCAGGTAGTTCATGCCTGACTAATCTTGTTTCTTTTTATGACCAGGTCACAAAATGCTTAGACACAGGAGTAGAGGTGGATGTCATTTACTTGGATTTTAGGAAGGCCTTCAATACGGTATCTCATCCCATTCTCATAAATAAATCAAGAGGCTGTGACTTAGATGACTACACTGTCCATGGGGTGGCAAATTAGCTTGGGGGTTGCACCCAGAGACTAGTGGTGGATGGGTCAGTATCAACCTGGAAGGATGTGGGTAGTGGGGTCCTGCAGGGCTCGGTACTGGGAACTGTAGTCTTCAATGTCTTCATCAGTGGCATTGGGCGTAAAGTGTACTCTGTCCAAGTTTTTGGATGATATTAAGTTATGAGGTGAAGTGAAGACACCAGAGGGTAGGGAACAATTGCAGGTGGACCTGGACAGGTTGGAAAAGTGGGCAGAACACAATAAGGACAAATGTAGAGTGCTGCACCTAGGGTGTAAAAATATCCAGCACACCTAGAGGCTGGGGAATGACCCCTAAGCAGCACAAAAGCAGAAAGGGATCTCAGAGGCATAGTGGACTCCAATATGAACATGAGCCATCAGTGTGATGAAATCATCAGCAAAGCTAACAGTACTTTATCATGCATCAGCAGATGTAAGATGAATAGAACCAAGAAGGTGATAGAAAAGGGCCATTTGTATAGTTAATGGTTTGCAGGGCAGGCCCTATGAGAAGAGACTAAGGGACCTGGATCTCTTCACCCTCCACAAGAGAAGGCTGAGAGGTGATCTTGTGGCCACCTACAAATTCATTGGTGGGGGGCAGCAAGGAACCACAGAGGCTCTGTTCACCAGGGCACCTCTTGGGGTAACAAGGAACAATGGTCACAAACTGACAGAGAGCAGATTTAGGATGGACATCAGAAAGAACTTCTTCATGGTAAGGGTGGCAAGAATTTGGAATGGGCTTTGAAGGGAGGTGGTGCTCTCCCCTACCTTGGGGGTCTTTAAGAGAAGGCTGGATAGACATGTGGCTGGGGTCATCTGACCCCAGCACTCTTTCCTGCCTGGGACAGAAGGTTGGACTCGATCTGTTGAGGTCCCTTCTGACCCTATCATCTATAAATCTATGACTCCAGGTGTGGCCTCACTAGTGCTGAATGGAGGGAAAGAATCACTTCCCTTCATCTGCTGGCAACACTCCTACCAATGCCGCTCAATATGCTATTATCCTTCTTTGCAGCACTGTTGGCTCATATTCAACTTATTTTCCACTATAACCCCTCAAGTCCTTTTCTACACAGCCATTGCTTAGCCAGTCAATCCCCAGCCTATAGCGGTGCATGGGGTTGTTCTGTCCTAAGTACATGACTTTGCAATTCTCCTTAATGAACCTCCTTAGATTTCTTTTGATACAAACCTCCAATTTGTTGAGGTCACTCTAAATCCTAGCCCTACCCTTCAGCTTGTCTACTACTCCAGCCAGCTTGGTGTCATCCACAATCTTGCTGAGTGCGCTCCATCCCATTTTCCAGATTGTTGATGCAGATATTGAACAAAACCAACCCCAGAACCAACCCCTAGGACACAGCACTTGATTCTGGCTGCCAACTACACAGCAAGACATTGATTACTACCCTTTGATTCCTACAATTCAGCCAGTTTTCTATGCATCTTACAGTCCACTCATCCAACATTTACTTACTTAGCTTGCTTGTGGGACATTATCAAAAGGCTTTCTAAAGTCAAGATATATCGTGCTTGCTATTCTCCATTCAACAGCTGAGCCAGTCATTTCATCACAGAAGTCATCAAGTTTAGTCAGACATGAATCCATGCTGACTATTCTTAATCACCTTCTTCTGCTACAAGTGTTTAGAAATTGATTCCTTGAGGACATGTTCCATGATTTTTCCAGGGATTGAGGTGAGGTTGACCAGTCTGTAGTTTCCTGGATCTTTCTTCTTCCCTTTCTTAAAGATGGACACTATATTTGCCCTTTTCCAATTGCTTAGGACCTCTCCCAATTGCCATGAGTTTTCAAAGATAATAGCCAGCAGCTATGCAGTCACATCAGCAACTCCCTCAATACCTGCAGGTACATTGCATCCAGCCCCATGGACTTGTACATGTCCAGATTTTCTAAATAGTCCCTAACCTGATCTTTCACCACTGTCACCTGGTCACCTTCTCCCCAAACTGTGCTGCCTGGTGCAGTAGTCTGGAAGCTGACCTTGCCTGTGCAGAGGTAAAAAGGCATTGAATACTTCAGCCTTTTCCACATCATCTGTCACTAAGTTGCCTCCCCCTTCAGTAATGGACCTACACTTCCCCTGATCTTTTTCTTCCCCTGATCTTTTTCTTGTTGCTAACATACTTGTAAAAACCTTTCTTGTTACCCTTCATGTCTCATGTCTTGCTAGCTGCAACTCTAATTGCACTTTGGCCTTCCTGATTTCATCCCTGCATGCCCAAGCAATATTCTTATATACAGCTTTCATTGTTTGTCCAAGTTTCCACTTCTTGTAAGCTTACTTTTTGTATTTTAGCTCACTGAAAATTCCCCATCTTCTGCCATCTGTATATGAAGTAAATATTAACAGACCTGATTTTCATTTACACTGCAGTCCATATAAAAGCTTTCTGTAAATGAACAGGAGCCTTAAATTAGGAGTAAATTATGACTCTAAACATTTTTTAGGCTCTGTTACATTACAGGTGACATACCAGAGCTTTACAATAAATGAGAATCAGGTGAAATATTTCTGTGATAAAAATAATTTCTATTGTATTCAAATGAAAGCAATTATTTGTTCTGTGTCCAATTTCACAAATTGACTTCCTGGGAAATCCAGAAATACAATAGGTGGAAATTTGCCAATAGACAAGAGGCCATCTAAAAGGCTGCATGCCATTTTTGCCGGCATGTACTAGTGCATTCACCAATGCTCTGTTCTTACTGTTGTATCAGTGAGGTCTCTTACTTTGCTCAGATGAACACAGGTGACTGTGAGGGCCTTGTTACACCTTACACTGTGAACCACATGCTGTGATCTGAGTGAGTGCTAGCTGGAGTTCGGGGCAGTAACACTTCAGGCCAGGAGGGGCCTGGAGGACTAAAAGGTAAGAATCCCCCCTCCCGTTCTGGGCCTCCTCCCTTCCCCCTGTGGCTCCCCCAGTCCCACCCCAGTGCTGTCTCCTGCCTTTTGGAGTTCTTCCCTACCTTCCCCTGCCCCTCCTGCCCTGCCTACTTGTAGCTTCTCAGTTGCCTGCCCCAGGGCAGCAGTTAGGGAAGGGTTAACTTGCCAACCCAGCCACTGGACAGGCTGCTGCTCTTTAGGGTCTGAGCCCACTCAGAGAGCAGCAGCAGCATAGCAGCAGAAGCCATGCAGGCAGGTTAACCCAGGCCAGGGACAGGCAGAGAAGGCAGCTACAGTAGGCAGGGGGGTGGGGGTGGAGGGTGGGCAGTGGGCCCTATCTACGCCAGAAGGGGAGGGTGTCAGTGGGGAAGGGAGGAGGTGCTTACACTAAGGTGTAGCTTAGAGTTGGATGGCATGAATCAAAGATAATCTTGTCTTGGAGTGGTGTAACTTTGAGCCACATAACAAGTGCTTAAAACACATTTCAGGTATTAATGCACAGACAATCCAGGTGTTAAGAGCTCTAGAAGCCCAAAATTAACATGTAACAAAACCTTCACTCAAAGCTAGCTTAGGTTCAGTTTCTAAGTATTTTCAACATAATTATTTGGTGTAAATCAATGATGTCAAACTCATATGGCCCCAGGGGTCAGATAAGTGGCATGGGGCTAGTCCATGAACTGAATCAATGACATGGAGCTGGCCTCACAGGTTGGATCTGACCCATGGAGTCGCTCCCACTTGTGGATCCAGCACCCAAGGCAGTCTGGTGCTGGATGTGGCGCACATCCTGGGCACTGAGCTTGGGTTTGGTCTGGCACATGCTGTGTGCAGTATGTGGGTCAACTCTGAGACCCAGAGGCAGCACCAGAACCTGGATGGTGAGGCTCTCTGGGCCAAATCCAGCCTGCAGGCCATACCTTTAATGCCTATGATGTATATTGTTGGTTGAGCAATTGGAGACATTTACTTAATTTATTTTTATTTAATCATTTTTCCTTTTTTCCCCTCCTTATTTTATTTTAAATAATTTTATTTAAATGGGTTTCTGGTACATTAATATGTTCTAGATGCATTTAATTATATTTCAAATTCATTAAGTTTTCCTCCAATCATCTGTCAGGTGGACTTAGAAAATCTGAAATGGGTTCAGGGTAGGGTGCTTAAACTCAACCATTATTCACTTTATTTTTCACTTTATTCACTTCACTTTATTTATCTTTTAAAAATCCTACCTCTCAATATTATAGTGAGACCTACAAAGAGGCTACAAATAGTATACCATTAATAAGAAAACTTCCTTCAAAGCAATTACAGCTATGGGGTCAGTCTGCATTTAGCCAAATCCTTGATTATGCACATTATAGACTTGCTAGTTTGGAGCAGCTTGAATGAATATATATTGCAGCATTATTTTGATATAATCTAGCTCATAGTCTTGCATTAGGACATCCTTCTGGTCTATGAAATCCAATTTTTTTAATTACACTCCTGGCCCTCCAGTGCCTTTATATCTTGCAAAAAAAAATTATATTTGTGAAATATGAATGTATAACACCACCATTTTAATTTGTCTTCATATTTGCAGAGGCTGCAACAGAATAGAGCATCAGGGCTATGTTATTTATATATCAAACTGGAACTGCACCTTTCTGTTCAGGAGGCTTGCTATAGATTATCTATAAAAAAAATCTAAATAAAATTGTATTGTGAACTCTCATTAACCAATTAAAATACCTACAGGAATTAATTCTCAAAGCTTAGAAACCACAGCAGTTTGACATACAGGCTAATGTGCTAGCATGTATATTCAGATATTTTAAAAGTGTTCTATTTAAGAAGCATCTGTTGCTATTTAAGTATCTCCACAAAAGTGAACTTTGCATGTCTCAGATATTACCATTGAATTGATACTTTCCACTGACCCTTCCCAACCTCTGGGAGTCTGGTACCACCCTCTTCTGATGTCTGAGCCCTGGGATTGGGCCCCAGTGGCCTGGTACCAACTTCTCCTGCCCCCTGTGCACCGGGATTGGTTCCCAGGGCCAGTACCATGCCATCCCTCCCCACACACATTGCAATTTGGTCTTCGGGGGCTTGTACTGCCCCATCCCACCCCCTCACACTGGGACTGGGCCCTAGGGCCCGGAACTGCCTCCACCGAGCTCTGGACATTGGGTTTAGGTGTCAGAACCGGTGCAAAGGGCCTGGTGCTCCCAATAATTGTGTCAAAAACTTTTGCAAAATATTCCCTTTTTTCCACTGAAAATGTTTGACCAGTTTCAGTGTCACTATTAGTAAGGGCAGGTTAGATGTTCTACAGAAGGGTCAGGAGCCTGTGGCCTGTGGAATAGATCCAGCCCGCAAACTGGTCCAGTCCAACCCATGAAGGTCATATCTGGCATGGGGGGGATTAGCGGAAGGCAGTTGTACAGTACTGTCCATCCACTCTGCAGCACTTCCCTTTGCTAAGGAGCCTGCTGCTCTGCTATGTCTGCACTTCCCTCACTGCGAAAGGGTCAGGAATCTTCAGCGTGAGTGCAGGCTGCTGGCCACTTCCAGCACACAACCACCAGCTGATGTACAATGTGGCCTGTACATGCACATTGTGTGACAGGGGAAATACCATGACCTCTAAGGTGGTTTTCCTACTGGCAGGAGAAAACCACTTTCTTGGCAGGGGGTAGTACCTTGGCTGAGGTAAGGCATAGTTAATCTCCCATTTGCACTTCCAGTGGGAAGATCCTGGCTATACGCCAACTATATAGAAATGGGAGACTCCTCCCTAGTTTGCTTCTGTAGCCATGTGGCTGAGGGCAAGCAAAACTCAGGGGTATCTGAACCCCAAGCTTCTGGACTTGGGCCTGCATGTAGGATGCCCACCAAAGGATTTGGAGGCATCTGAAGTCCCAAGTGGGGGTGGAGGATGTTTGCCAGTAGTAGGGCCTTTGAACAACTCACGGATTTGGAACTGATTTGGCTGATTTGACTAGGAACATGAAAAATTTTCTTTAAAAAAAGTTTTAAAATGTAAGGCTTCTGACCCCTGCCCTACAATAGTCCACAAGTGTGTGTGGCCATTATATACTTCTAATTTCTGCAATGTACAGGTGCTGGAATTCTGTCTCCAAAGTCAGAAAATCCTTTTTGTATTCTGTTAATGGATTTTCCCATTCGTTAGGTATAAAAGCTCAACATATATCAGCTGGTAGATTTACAAACATAAGCGTGATTTCAAGGTGAAAAAGATGACTTCCTTTAATCATCCCCAAAAGGAAACTGTCCAAGTTTGCAATGTGTGGAATGCAAATAGCTCTATAACTAATAGCCTTAAACAACAACTTTTTTTTCCTTCTTAATTAATTTAGGGCTTATTATTCAACTCCATTTAATCAATGTCAAATTTTGTTTAGGCACGACTGACTCACAGCATATTTTGTGACTTCTCATTTTATTGGGACAGCAACTTTGCATAGCCAGACAATTGTGCTTCAAAGCATGCTAGAATCATTTAATATATTCCAGTATCAGAAAATGGTGTAGTACTAAAATTCCTGTACTGTACTGAAATTCTTACCTCAGTACAGATTGTGCAACAGTTGTAGGAGAAAACAAAAAATCCACATATTAGTTTTACATATTGAAGCGCTGCAGCCCTTAATTTGATGTTATAGGAATAAAAATATATAGTTGCATATTGATCAAGCCTTTATTTAATTTTCTAAACAAACATATCTATATAAATTGCTTGATTTTAAAAAATACCAAGAACCTAGCAATTCCAGCTTGTTTTGTTGGCTGCTCAGCATTTTCAGATTCAGGCCACATTTTACAAGGATTTAGAAACCTAATTTTAATTGCTGTGGCAATGTTTGTTTGTTTTTAAATCTAAGTCAAAAATATTTGAATGACAATACTCAAATTGATTTCAATTGTAAGCATTAGATTGCAAGGTTTAGACTCAAATAAGTATGTCAAGGAAATACGTTCTCTGAAGCCTTTTTTTATTTTGATTTATTCAATGTGTTCATTAGCTAACCACCCTCAGTTTTAGTTTTAAAAAAAACCACTCTGAATAAGTTCTTGGCATCATATGTCTTGAAGGGACTGCAAGAGTCATGTAGTCCAGTGCTGGGCCAGACCCTGCACTGCGTCACCTACCCATGGGACTCCCTACAGGTCCAGGGCCTTGTGTGTTATATCAGACGTACAGGGAAGCGCAGGTCTCAGTTCCAGTGCTTGGGGCCAGACAGGGTCACAAGGGTTTGGGCTGTGAGGCAAAGCAGAGGCAGCACAGAGCCCTGCATCCCAATCCCAGCATGCAGGACAAGGCGGAAGTGGTGCAGGCCCCAGGGGCCCAAGCCTGGCATGCAGGGTCTGATCTGGCCAGGCAATGAGCCCCATGCCCCTCATCTGGTCCATGGGGCCAAAAGGTTGAGTGCCACTGATATAGTCCAATCTTTAATAACATTATCAGTGTCTTTGCATCCCAAACTGTTACTTTTGCTTAAAGGTAGAAAGCAAGTTTCAAAAAGGCCTTTTTTTAGTTTTAAAAAAACTGGGCAAAACTGAAACTTTATTTGCTTTTTTTTCATTACAACACAACAGAAGATAATATGTTTCAGTCAATACTGAAAAACAGTACTCACAACAAAATGCTTGACTGCCTAAACAATTTTTTAAATATAAAGTATTAAAACTCTTGTTATATTATGACATTATGCGCTATTAACACTGATATGACATGTGCTTACTACATCATAAGATAAAATAAAAATAAATCCTCATAATAGAAGTTCCAGTGTACATTTCTAAATTTGACACATCAAAAATAAAACATTTTAGAATTTGAACCATACGTTTTTAAAATTGCATTTCACGGACAACTGAAATATACATTTTAGTTCTCTTTTTAAGAATGTGGGAAATGTTGACTTTTCAATTTAGCATTTCCAAATTCTGACCCACATTCCTAATCATAAAGATAAAGACACAATATGGAAGAAAGGGAAGGATTCAATTTAGTAACTTCTTGGGGCAAAAGAACAAATAGAAATTAGAGTACAAGATCTAAGCCAACTAGACAAGGCTAGGCAGGCTCTATTGTTTCTGCTTTACAATCAGTGAAGCAACTGCTGCATCTTAATGCTTTCCTATTGAGGTTCTCATCATCACAGTTTTAGGTCTCCTGCACTTTCACACCTGGTTTCCACTCTACACAGTTCTTTTTTGTAAGAGGTTGCAGCTAGCATTTTGAAGAGAGATATTTTTATGCTTCTGTATGCCACTAGAATTAAAGGGGAAGAAAGCGGGGAAAATTCTTTTTTGAATCTAGGCAGACAAAGTTATTTGGGTAAATGTGATATCTTTTATTAGACCAACTGAATAGCTGAAAAAATTGTTCTTCACAAGCTTTCAGGCACAAACACCATTTTTCTGGCATAGGCAGATTCTGCTGGTGTTTTCTGTTCACCTGGATGGAATAAAAGCTAATATGCAAAATGCAGGTCCATGAAAATGCAAATGCATAGTAGTTAGAATCAGAGATGATGGGAGATGATAGATGTGAGACAGGTAGGTGTGGGGAGAATAGGGGAGGGATGTTGACCTGGTAAGAGAATGTAGCTGGTAAAATGTAGAGAGGTTACCTGAGGTTATCGGATGGCAGGCAGATTAATGTGCCATGAATCCAATGTTTATATTTAGTCCATGATTTTTTGTATCCAGTAGATTTATGAAGTGACGTTCATAACCTCATCTATGAAAGGTGCTTTGTAAATTCCCTTTGAGGATTAGAACTGAGAGATTGGAAAGTGAGCGGTTGTCTTGCGAGAACTGTGCACCCACATGAATTGGGTATTTTTCTCTTTGATAGATTTCCAGCGTGTATTCATTCTGGTGTGCAGTTGTTGTTTGGTTTCTCCTACATATTTTCCATCATAGTATTTAGTGCACTGGATGAGATATATTACATTTCTGGAGGTGCAGATATAAAATCCAGGGATGGTGATGGTTCTGTTGTGGGATGTAGTTATTGTGGGAGGGGGGAGATGTGTTGGCAGGTTTTACATTTCTTGTCCCAAAATGTTCTGGATCCATTCAGTGTGCTTTGAGCCATAGGAAGTTTGCTTCTGGTCATGAGGTTGGTGAGGTTTGGTGCTTGTTTAAAGGCTAGGATGGGTGGTTCTGGTAAGATAGCTTTAAGAATTAAGTTGTCTTCTAGTATGGGTTGCAACTGTTTGAGGATGTTCAGTATAGGTTCCAAGGAAGGATGGTATGTCATAACTAATGGTATGTGATTTGTGAGGATTGTCTTTTGGTACTGCAGCAATTCTTCACATGGTATCTGAGTGGCTCTTTAAAAAGTGTGAGCTCTCTCTCTGGAAGAGTGTCCTTGTTTAGTGAAAGCACTTTTGAGATTTGCGAGGTGACAATTACAGGTGTTAGTGCAAATTCAGTGGTATTGGAGAGCTTGACGGTATATTACAGTATCTTAGTATGTTTAGGGTAATTGCTGGTTCTATATAAATATGTATGTTAGCTCATGGGTTTCTTGTATATGGTGGTTTGTATTTTACCATTCTGGATATTGTTAGTGTCTAAAAAGGAGATGTTGGTGCTGGAGTACTCAAGAAATAGTCTGATGGAGGGGTGATGATTATTGAATTTGTGATGGAAATTAATCACAGATTGCAGGTTTTCAGTCCAGATGATAAAGATATCATCTATATATCTTAGGTATAGCATGGGTTTGATGGCACAGTTCTTGAAGAATTCTTCTTCCAAGTGGCCCATAAAAAGGTTCGCATTTTCTGGGGTCATTTTGCTACCCTGGGGTTACCCAGGGTTTCCTGACTGTACTGATTTATAGAAACATCTCTTCTAAGATGAGGGTATTTAACAATAAAATATCTACCCTGAGCCTTCACTTCTATTTTAGACTTATTCTTGTTCTTGAATTAAAATATATGCTTCTATACTTTGCTGAAGTGAGCTCTCAATTAAAACCAAACAGTAAGACCAGTCCACAAGAATATCCCAGTAATGTCCTATATCTATGCAAACACTGTTTAGGGAGCTCTATTATTCATTCCAATACCTTACAATTTCCCCTGCTGTTTCAGAATGCATATATCAAAAAAAATCTCCTTTATTGTTTTCTGTTGCTATTTTTAACCTTTCCAGCTCCTTGTGGTATGGTTTCTCAGCTGGTATAAAATCACTGTGGCAATTTACACAAGTTTAGTATTTGCACATCTGCCTTTTTTCTAACTTCATTGCACTTGCATTACCTCCCATTTTAATGTCTTCTGCAAGGTTCCTTAAACATATCTACTCCCTCCTGTAGACTAATAATGGAATTATTATGTGAAATGGGACCAAATGGCAGGTCCATGAGTCCCTGTCTAAATAACTCCCCCATTTTGGTATGAAGGAAAAGAAAGGAGGATTTTTTTTATTATTATTATTTATCAAAGAGAAAATGCCTAATGCAAGGAAAAAACACCTACTGAATAAGAGAAGATTGAAGTTGAATCATATTAATAGTTATACAAACTACTCATTTATACATTAGTAACAGATGGATCTTCAATTTGTTATTATACTCAAGCCAATTTGTATTTTTACAACTCTGAAACATTATAGGCTGTTCATAGTATGGGTTTAGAACAACAAAATAGAGATACAAAACACAAAGTACTTCACAGCTTCTTTTTTTGCCATGTAACCAAGTACTGGGAAAAGGCGGGGGAGGGGGAAGTCTGCTAGAGATTATCTCCAGCTTTTTGGTAAATGTCTGCAGACAGTCCTAACCTGAATACTTACCTCTCAGTCATAAAAATGAAGTGAATACATGTTTCATGAACTCATGAATACATGAATATATATTCTGCTGCCCCCTCCCACAAAGGTTACAACTCCCCACAGGACCCACATGCCCACCTCACTTGCTCCCCCAGCCTCCTGGATTGCTTCCCCATCTAGCCCCATCCCTTGCCGGCTCCTGCAGCCCC
>NW_017728931.1:96703145-96705844 GCF_001723895.1 Crocodylus porosus | reverse complement strand
TCCCCCCCACCCCAGCTGCCAGCACTTTAAAAAAAAGCCTCTACTTACTGAGCATGGGCTGTGGGGGATCAGGAGCCTCCTGGCAGAGCCCCCCTGGGCAGCACAGGACAGTAGGGCCTGAGCTGGGACTGCTGTGGCTGTCACCCTGCCCGGCACTATGCCAGGCAGGGAAAGGATTGGGAGGCCAGGGGAGTGGACAGGGCCCGCAGGGGTCCCCCCCCCCCGCATGGTCGGTCCCCTTTACACTCCTCCAGCCACCTGACTCCTTACTTACCTGCAGTGGGGCCTGGGTCCAGCTCTCTGCTGCTGGCATGCTGCCTGCCCTCATGGGCAGGCAGCGTGCTTCAGCACCAGGGTGAGGGCTAACCACAGAGATGCTCTGGCAGCCGCTTTTTTTCTGTGTGGGGTTTTTTTGACCTCTGGATATCCAGGGATCTAATTTTGCCCCCTCATTGCAGCACGGGGAACATTTTCTCATTCCTGCACGTGCCTCTTGCACTGTCTCAAAGGGGTTTGAGACACTGCAAGAAGCACATGCAGGCTTGTCTGGATGTGCCCATAAATGAATGACTTAGGTCAACCTAGATATCCTACATCCTGGTAAGTGTGCTAGCCACTAGGCTATTGGATGACCAGGTACAGGAACCACCTTTTCCTCTGACATAACCGCAGTTTTTCAAATAAAGTGATTAAGTGCCTAGCTCCAAGACAGTGTCCCTGGTTGCATAATGTAAGAGGTAAGTACCTCCTTCCAGCATGGACTTACATGGTTTAGGAGGAAATGCCAAAGAAAGGGTCTATCTCAGCATGCTGGCTTCTGTTAATCTGACTTCAAAGATCTAAGCTTCCTCATGCATTACAGAGGAGTGCTCGGGTACCCAACACAGAGCTGTGGCTTTTATTAGGCAACAGGGCAACTAACAGATAAGCAGACTTAGTCATGCTTGTGAATCTAGCCCATGGTGATCTAGTTTCTGTACTCTAATCTTTGTTTACATGATTTGCAGAAGCAGGTCCATGTGTGTGGTAGTCTCCTTCTTATCATGGAGAACAATAAACACTAAAAATACTTATACTATTTTAGTCAATAGCAAATTCTCTCAGGGCAAGCACACTACTTCTGTGTTCAACACCATCACTTCAGTTCCACTGTGCTTTATGAAGCTGGTTCTGTAATGCCTTTGTACAGTGTATCATAAGCTTTGCCTTAAATTCATATTGTAACATATATTTTTGTTAGTATTAGTTAAGACAGTTATAGGCACCTGAGCCCTGTGAGACCAGACATTTTTTTAGATTCTTAACAGATTTCAAAAGGCAACCATTTCAGTCAGACAGCCTGTTCATGGAGACTATTTTCTGTTCCATTGTTCAAGTATTATATTCTCATACAACTACGATGATCATTGTGCCCCTGATCAGCTGTAAAGCAGCAATTTGGCTTTACTTTACACATGATGGACTTGTTTTAGTTTGTCTCTAAAGTTTCCAGGATTTTTTTGGCTTCTCATCCCTCAAGGAAGTCACTTATTCACTGAACAATTACAATAGTATGATCTTCTTGCATGTTCTCCAGGGGAAAATCATTTAAAAAACTTTGAACCTTTTCACTTCTAGACAGAGCGAAAAATAAAACTCATTAATCATGTCCTACAGAATGTCACTATTATAGATGCTGTGGAGAGTTGCCACAGTGGCAGTAAAATATTCAGATTTTCAGAAAACCAATTACAAGGTACAGTAAATCATTTAAAAGTGTTATTGGTAATATTCAAAGGAGTGAGAAATCCTTCTGGTCCACATAATTACCTGAGACAATCATTTCTTTCAGTGGTCAGTAAAGGGAAAATGATGCCTCTCAGTGAAAAGAATCACTCATGTTTACATATCCACATTCCTAAATGAAACAGTCATCCCTTCCTACTCTCAACCTCCTTGGAGTGGATGTGCTCAGAACTGCTGGAAAAAAATGGTACTCAGTACTTAGACACCCAAAAGTGGAGATTATGAAGAATCAGAAGCCACTTTGAAAATTTGTTGTATGTTTTTCATGGTCAGTTAATGACTTTAATCTATAAGACTTAGCCTCTTCTAGTAAGGTTTCTAAAGGAGTCATTTAGTTGTTAGTGGGCATGTATACACATGCAATTAAATCAAAGCCATAAACTCCAAGACCTATCATACCAGATTTTATTGCTCCTGGGCACCATGTTGAGTCAGGTCGGAGCATCCCCAGCTAGCAGAGGTCCAGGAGGTCAGCCTGCCAACCCAGGGCTGTTCTGACCAGGCTTAACATGCTGTGGAGAGGCTGGTTGGAGCACAGGGGTGTTCCAGTGCGGGACTAGCCAGCAAGCAGTCCCTGCACTGAAGCACCTACACTTGCAATTCTGTTAACTAAAAAACTCTACTGCAGGTAATACTTGTTTTTGTCAAAGATCAAAGTCTTTGATTTCAGATGCCGATGGCAAAAGGTCAGATGACAAAAGGTCAAAGGCTAACACAACAAACTCTGTGGTTGTAATTTATCCCTCTGTATTAACAGTGTTGCATATACACACCCCTATCTGTGCCTCATTTCAAATTACTTGAGAGAGAAACTGGCCTTCACAGTTCAGCACGAGAGATATCGGTACCCATAGTGACCAGATAAAAATGAAACTACTTTAATGAAGTTGTAAAATTAAATATACTATGCGCGC
>NW_017728931.1:96701255-96703045 GCF_001723895.1 Crocodylus porosus | reverse complement strand
TGGGAGGTGAGGGTGGGTGGGGCAGCCATTTGAGGGCCTGGGGGAGCAGGGGCTGGGGCTGGGTGGAGCATGTGGGCCTTGCAGGGGGGGTGGTAGCCCCTGTGGGGGCCATTTGGCCCCTGTTGAAGGGCTGTACCCCTTGCGTGGGGGCCATACTCCTTGTGTCAGGGCTGAATCTCCTGTTGGGGACTCGTATCCCTTGTGTGGGGGACATCACCCTGTGGGAGGGCAGCAAAATAGATATTCATGAAACATATACTTACACTTCACTTTATTATTATGATAAAAGACTTGCTTTAAACAGTGTAGATATATCAATAAAACATTGTCCAATTGATCACTGTCTCACTCTCTCTCTCTTTATAGTGGTCTTTTGTGTTACCTGTGGAGGAACATGGATTTGGGGGTATTTTACAGAGTGACTTTGGGATTTTTTTTTTTTAAATCAGGGATTTTTCAGTTTTCCAATAGGGAACACCAGAATTCCTGATAGGGAGGCTAGTGGCAGAACCCTGCCTGCTCAGAGCTGGTACCTTTGACCCATCTGGCTGTGGCAGATCACCTGGCCAAATGGGGCCAGGAGGACATGCTTTGACAGTTCAAAGCAGGCCACCACACCTGGAACATCTTTCGGGTGATAACTGCCCAGATGCCTGGGTAGAGGCACACATGGCAATAGTGCCTCACAGAGGCCAACCCTGCAACCACAGTCCACTGGCAGCTGGCCCAGACAGGCAGATGCCTCTACTGGCTCTGCAGTCCCCATCCAGCTCTGGCAGGTATGCAGCAGGTCATGGCCAGGTAGCCAGACTGCTGCAGTGGGTAGAGGGTACAGGGAACTCTCAGGGCTGCTTCAGCAGTCCAGCTAGCACAAGGGGTAGTATACCCAGGTACCAATTGGCTGGGCCCCAGAAGCTTCTGAGAGCTAGTAGCCCTGAGCTACTTACCAGGGCAGCTTTTTATACTGCTGAGGCCAGGACAGGGCAGCTTTTTATACTGCTGGGGACAGCACAGGTGCTGGCCTTGGGCTCTAGCACCCCCAGGCTGCAGATCCGGGAGAAGCCAGGCAGAGGTATTTTGCCCCAAGTGGCACAATTTGCTCCACAACAAAGTGCATGTCCGAGCACATGCGCTGAAGCAAAAAGCCCCAGCTCAAATTTGCACCACTTCTATTTGAGCTGCTGCAAGTGCACATGCTTGCATGTTTGGACATGCCCATAGAGTATCCAGAAAGCCCCACAAGATTCTGGATGAAGTCAGCAAAAACTTACAAGTAGCACAACAGGAACAGGCCAGCTACAAGACGCTTGCAAGGGTAGTAGTAAAAACTGGCTGTGTGTACATAAGACTCTGACTGTACAGTTGTCATGTACCCAAGTTCTAAATGATTGCGCAGTAATTAGCATTACTGTGAAGTAGTATCTCCTCATGGCTTCCTGGTGACACAGACTGCTCAGTAGTTCATTACTGCTGCACAGCAGCATCACATCATGGTTCATGACACACGATGCTACTGCATAGAAGTAACAAGGTACAGCGCAGTAAGCATCTCATGTAGACACAGCTTCTGTTACCCCTTACTATAGATTTCTTAGACATTAGGGATGGAAGGGACCTTGGAAGATTTCACAAATTTCATAGACATCAGGGCTTGAAGGGACCTCGGGAGATCATCGAGTCCAGCCCCCTGCCCAAAGGGCAGGAAGTTAGCTGGGGTCATAGGATCCCAGCAAGATAAGCATCCAATTTACTCCTGAAGGTGTTCAATGTAGGTGCTTGAACCACCTCTG
>NW_017728931.1:96698612-96701155 GCF_001723895.1 Crocodylus porosus | reverse complement strand
TCCGTGCCAGGGGCCAGGCTATGATGCTCGCCAGCTCCTTGAGTACCCTGGGGTGCAGATTGTCAGGGCGGGCTGACTTGAAGGTATCCAGCTTCTCAAGGTGTTCCTTCACGAGGTCAGCATTTATGGAGGGTAGGGGATCCCCATCACCAATCATCTAGTCCAGCCCCCTGCCCGAAGGGCAGGAAGTCAGCTGGGGTCATAGGATCCCAGCAAAATAAGCATCCAATTTGCTCTTGAAAGTGTTCAATGTAGGTGCTTGAATCACCTCCGATGGCAGGCTATTCCAGACCTTGGGGACTCCAACAGTAAAGAAATTCTTCTTTATAGTTTCATAGTTAGTAGGGTCGGAAGGGACCTGAGCATATCATCAAGTCCGACCTCCTTCCATAGCAGGAAAAAGTACTGGGGTCAAACAACCCCAGCAAGGTGATTGTCTAGCCTTGTCTTAAAAACCCCCAAGGTAGGATCCAGCACCATTTTGCTTGGAAGTTGGTTCCAGATCCTAGCCGCCCTGACAGTGAAGTAGCACCTCTTGATGTCTAATCTGAATTTACCCTCTGCCAGCTTGTGACCGTTATTCCTGGTCACTCTGGGTAGTGCTTGGGGGAACAAGGACTCCCCCAATGCCTGCTAGTCCCCCCCGGACTAGTTTGTAACACGCCACTAGTTCCCCCCTGTGGCAGGACGGTCCCTAGGGGTGCCGTGACCTCCCCTAGTGCCCTTGCCTACCGTGCCAACCTGGGCTTTGAATGCACCCTCTATCTCATCCACCACGTCTTTGATCTTATATTGTTAATGGGAGGCTGCCTTCCTGCCCTTCTTGGCACAGGGCCGGTCTTGCTACTCCGGGATTCCATTCTGTTCCCTGTGCTGGTCCTCTCCCGGGGCTTACTCGATATGCTCGCCCCCTCTCCCAGGCCTGCTCAATGTACGCGCCCCTCTTCTGGGGCGTCTCTCATACTGCGCCCACTCCTGGGGCGTCTCTCCGCCTGCGACCGCCCCTGGGACTTCTCTCCGCCTGCGACCGCCCCTGGGGCCCTCTCAAACTGCGCCCTTTTTGCCCAGCGCGGGCTTCTCAATGGGCTTACTCCCCTCTCAGGGCTTCTCAATCATAGGCAGTGCCTAACTCGGGCTTGCCTCCCGTACGTCCAGCGGTCACTCGCGCTCAGGCCCGTGCCTCGCACTTCCCGCGCTCGCCCACACTGGGGCCTGTGCTTGTGCTCCTCACGCTCCTTGCCTGCACTCGGGCCTGTGCTCGTGCCTCTCGTGCGCCCGCCCGTACTGGTGCCTTCTATACTTGCGCCTCTAGCGCGCCTGCCCGCACTGGGGCCTTCTATGCCCGATTTGGGCTTCCTGTGCTTGCGCTCGTCATGCTCCTCGCCCGCACTCGGGCCTGTGTTCGCACCTCGCGCGTGCCCTCCCACACTGGGGCCTCTATGCCCGACTCGGGCTTCCCAAGGTTGGGGCTCAGGCGGCCTTAGCCTCACCTGGCCCCCAGACCCACCTTCTCGGGCCTATGCCCCACTGGGGCTCTTCCCAATTGGGGCTCATCCTGATATCGCCCCCCTGGGCCGGGTTCAGGATACCCCACTAGCTCAGACCCACCTTCCTGGGCCTACGCCCCACTGGACTTCTGCCTCCACTGAGCTCTTCCCGAAGCTGCCCACACTGGGCTGGGGTCAGGACACCCCCACACATGGCACCCCCTGTGGTGCCAGGAACTCCCCCCTTCTATCAGGGAGCTCCCTTGAGGCCTCCTCCACCCCTACAGCCTCGCCCGGTCCTCCGGTGTAATAATCACAACAACCCAAAACAGAAACTCAAAGCCCCTCGGCTACAACGTAAACCTTAAGCCAACCTGGCTAACCTTCTCTCATCCCTATCAGGGTCATCTCCACCCTGTATCCTCACGCTGGTGCACAACACCGCCCTGCTCACTCTAGCAGAGCTCTTACTCCTTAGGCTGCCAGAGGGGAACTAGCTCTGGCCTTAGCCTCCTCTGTTTATAAAGGCCAGGCCCTGCCCCCTTCCGGTCAGCTGACACAATCAGTTGCTTTAGCAACTCACACCTGTGCTGCCCTATTGAGTGGCAGCCAAGCCCATATTACCATTATGGGCCTCAGCCTTCTCTTCTGGACGCTGAACAGGTTCAGGTCCCATAGCCTTTCCTCATAGGGCCTGCCTTGCTCCCCCCGATCATGCGAGTGGCCCTCCTCTGGACCCTCTCCATGTTGTCCACATCCCTCTTGAAGTGCAACGCCCAGAACTGGATGCAGTATTCAATCTGTGGCTTGACCAGTGCCTCATAGAAGGGGAGGATCACCTGCTTGGACCTGCTCGAGATGCATCTGTGGATGTATGACACGGTGCGGTTGGTCTTCCTGACCTGGCCTTCTTGTGGCCTGTTATAAACTAGTCAGGGGGGGATCAGCAGGCATTGGGGAAGTCACTGTTTCCCCGAGCACCACCAGGAGTGACCAGGAATAACGGTCACAAGCTGGCAGAGGGTAGGTTTAGGTTAGATATCAGGAGGCGCTACT
>NW_017728931.1:96684856-96698358 GCF_001723895.1 Crocodylus porosus | reverse complement strand
CAGCCTGTAGGTATGGTGCTGGTTCTTCCTCCCCAGGTGCATCACCTTGCACTTGTCAGTGTTGAATCCCATCCTATTCTCATCCACCCACCCCTGTAACCTGTCTAGGTCCGATTGTAGCCTATTCCTCCCTTCCAGCATACCCACATCCCCCCACATCTTAGTGTCATCAGCAAATTTGAACAGGGTGCTTTTTACCCCCTCGTCCAAGTCACCGATGAAGATGTTGAACAGGTGGGCCTGAAGACCGAGCCCTGCGGAACCCCACTGCCCACATCCCTCCAGGTCAAAAATGACCCATCCACTACCACCCTCTGGGTGCAGCCCTCCAGCCAGTTGGTGACGCCATTTGGCTGTGTAGATGTCGACACCACAGTCCCCCAGTTTTTTAATGAGAATGGGGTGAGAGACAGTGTTGAAAGCCTTCCAGAAGTCCAGAAAGACTATGTCCACTGCTACCCCTGCATTTAAGGATTTGGTGACCTGGTCGTAGAAGACCACCAGGTTGGTCTGACAGGACCTGCTTCTAATGAACCCGTGTTGGTTGCCCCTAAGCATATCTAGCCCAAAACAGCCTTGCAGTAGTTTATAACCATTCAACCTCTTCATCCTTTGGGGCACTTTGGTGAATAAACATTCCCCCAGATACTGGTGGTCACCCCTGATAAACTTATAGGTGGCCATCACATCACCGCTCAGCCTGCATTTCTCCAAGCTAAAGAGCCCCATAGCTCTCAGCCTGTCATAAGGTCTGTTTTCCTGACCTCTGATCATGCGTGTGGCTCTTCTGTATATAGGTTCCTGTAAATAAGAGAGTTGCTGCATACCACAAGCCTCATCAAAATACCACAGTCAGGAAGAGAATAGGACTTTTCCTAGACTGATGAGAAGATTTATTTTATATAGCTGCAGGTTGTTTATTTTAGTTATGGGCCTTACCCTTAATCCCTTCTGTATCACTGTAGTTTCATATCACAGTTACTTCATGAAGAGAACTCCTTCCCAACATAAATGATCCCACTGGCTTCTCCTTTTTTTAAATCCACCCTTCAAAATCATGTTTGCCATGATACCGACAAATTACTCCTCTGGCATGAGGTATGCTGCGCACCACCTACTAGACACTACTGTTACTTGTACGCAAATAGTAGGCACATCTACACAAGATGCTACTGTGCCGTCGCAACAAACTATAGATACCATGCAGTAGCATTCCCGGGCACTAACTGCACAGCTATTGTGCAACAGCTCATTGCAACTGCACAGTAGCATTGGAAAAAAACCATGGGGTGATGGTACTGTGTAGTAATGCCAGTTACTGGGCAGACATTTGTGCAGGTACTAAATGACTGCGCAGTAACAACTGCAGTCAGCCACTCATGTAGGTGCAGCCAATGTCAATAACACCATCTTTACCATTATTTTTGTCCCTGTTCTACCCCTTCACCATTTGACTACTTATGCTGCTAATACAGCTCATCCCAATCCAAGACTAGGAGTCCTCTGGAATGTGGACTGTCTCCCACTCCACTTGTTTGTATATTCTGTCTGGGAGCTCTAGGTGCTCTCACAATTCAAATAAGTAATGAAAAACATGCCTTATATTTTGTGTATGAAAATATACAATACAAGGCATGTGGTAGTATAAACTCTTTCTCCTTGGCTTCTGCTAATGGTTGCTATGGAAACATAAATTAAATAGTTTGATATGTTGGGCTACAAGTACACCTGTGCATTTGGTTGGGTGCCTCTTTTTAAAACTAACGAGTATCATATTAGGTATGAATCCAAGAAATATTTTCTTGAAACACAGAATAGGAGCCCTCCTTCCACTCTGCAACTTGGATTGCCTTTTCTAGGACAGCACTTGTCAGTAAATTAAAATAAATACTATTTCTCTGAAGATAAGAAATAGTATTTCTCTCCTTTTCCTCATTCTTTTCTGTTTTATGTCCTTTGCTCTACTCCTCGTCTCTTTTATATGACCCTTTCCTTTTCATTCTATGACCCCCTGGACTAGAACCTTATTAGCTTTGCAAAGCTGACCTAGCACCTTAATCATGTGTGAAGAAATAAGCTCAAATATCTCCTTCAGTTTCCATGTTCCATTGCTTGCAGGCCCTTTTAAATGTACATTCTTTCCTCTCCCAGTTCTTGCCCACCTTCTCTCTTTAGATGCCACTTCCAGATCTCTCTAAACCCATTCCCTCACCTTGCCTCAGTTTCCTAACTCTCTCTGATTACATATATGGATGCTTCAGGGCACTACTGACTACATTGAACATTCTAACCAACCATAAATTTATTTTTGCTCGTACCACTATTGTAGGTATTAACTGATGTTACATTTATGGGGATGACATGTAACTTATATTTGTGTCTATCAAAGATAAGTCCACTGAGGTCAATGAACACACACAAAGGGCATGTCTACACATTGCCATACTGTATGGCAACATTATTAATACAGGTGGTTAGATTTCGCTGCTATGCTGCCGTAGTGGTGCACTATACCAGGGAAGCGCACTGCTATGGTAACATACTTGGCTATCATGTGTAGATCTTCATGATCACCATATTGCCGTAGTGTGCCATATGGCAATGTAACGTGTCACATAGGGCAACGTGTAGACACACCCAGAGACACTAACGCATTTCCACATTGTGGTAAAACTGAGTTAAGATTCAATACCTGTGCATGCTATTTAAATTGTCCATACATTAGTCTTTAATTTTATATGCCTAACCCATCATTGACTTTAATAAGAGTTGGGTTCTTAGATGCTTTTGAGGAGCTCAATCATAGCCTCGTACTCTGTTCCAAAGACAATGATAATTTGATTATGATGTATTGTAAAAAGATGATTCATTTGCAACAGAAATGGCAGGTGAGCATTCTGTCTGTGTTAGGTTTTTAGGAAGGATTCTTATGCCCATTGCAGGTAAAACATCTATCCAAACATAGATTTAAATATTCTTCTTCCATGTTCCCAGACCATATAGTTTTCATTGGCTTAAACTCTCCAAGATTCAGTTACAGATCCATCAGAAAGATTTTTCATGCCTTGCATTTGAAAGCTTTTCTAACTTTGTCCCAACCACAGTTGGTCCAATAAAAGATATCACCAGGGATCCTAGTTTTCTGTTTAAAAATCACAAATTTTCTGATAAAAACTGCAGCTCCTCTGATTAAAAACCCAAAATCTGTGTTTTTCTGTGATTAAAATGAAATGCCACATATATATATATATACACACACACACACACACACACACACACATATCAGTTGAACACAATGTTTTATTGATTATATTTACAATTTTAAAGCAATTTGGAAGCCTACCAGTACCTCAATCATACAATACAATAAATTCTAAATACCTATATATGTTGGCATTTGATTTTCATAGATTCATAGATGTTAGGGTCAGAAGTGACCTCAATAGATCATCGAGTCCGACCCCCTGCATAGGCAGGAGAGAGTGCTGGGTTCAGATGACCCCAGCCAGATGCCTATCTAACCTCCTTTTGAAGACCCCCAGGGTAAGGGAGAGCACCACCTCCCTTGGGAGCCCATTCCAGATTTTGGCCACTCTAACTGTGAAGAAGTTCCTCCTAATGTCCAGTCTAAATCTGCTCTCTGCTACCTCATGGCCATTATTTCTTGTGACCCCCAGGGGCACCTTGGTGAGCAAAGCCTCACCAATTCCCTTCTGCCACCCTCATGATGAACTTGTAGGCAGCCACAAGGTCACCTCTCAACCTTCTCTTGTGGAGGCCAAGGACGTCCAGGTGCCCGAGTCTCTCCTTGTAGAGCTTGGCCTGCAAGCCCTTAACCATACGAGTGGCTCTTCTCTGGACCCTCTCCAGGTTATCTACATCCCTCTTGAAGTGTGGCACCCAAAACTGCAAGCAGTATTCCAACTGTGGTCTGACCAGCGCCTGATAGAGAGGAAATATCACCTCCTTGTTTCTGTTTGTCATGCATCTACTGATGCATGATCAACTGCAGTTAGTTTTGCTGATGAGTTTGTCACACTGACAACTCATGTTCATCTTGGAGTCCACTAGGACTCCAAGATTCCTTTCTGCTTCCATGCTACTGAGCAGGTCATTTCCTAGGCAGTAGGTGTGCTGGACATTTTTCCTCCCTAGGTGCAGCACTTTGCATTTCTCCTTGTTAAATCACATTCTATTATTTTCTGTCCATTTGTCCAACCTGTCCAGGTCCATCTGTACTTGCTCCCTGCCCTCCGGTGTGTCCACTTCTCCCCACAGTTTTGTATCATTCGCAAACTTGGACAGAGTACACTTCACTCCCTCGTCCAAGTCACTGATGAAGACATTGAAGAGTATCGGTCCAAGGACCAAGCCCTGCAGGACCCCACTGCCCACGTCCTTCCAGGTCAATACTGCCCCGTCCACCACCACTCTCTGGGTATGACCCTCCAGCCAATTTGCCACCCACTGGACTGTGTAATCATCCAAGTCACAGCCTCTTAATTCGTTCACCAGTATGGGGTGGGATACTGTATCGAAGGCCTTCCTGAAGTCTAAGTAAATGACATCTACCCCTACTCCTGCGTCCATGTGTTTTGTAACCTGGTCATAAAGAGAGACTAGATCAGTCAGGCATGATCTACCTGCTACGAACCCGTGCTGGTTTCCCCTCAGCATAATTTTTCCTGCTGGGTTCTCACATATATGAGCCTTAATAATCTTTTCAAAGACTTTGCCAAGGATGGAGGTGAGACTGACTGGCCTATAGTTGCCTGGATCCTCCTTCCTCCCCTTCTTGAAAATAGGGACCACATTGACCCTTTTCCAGTCCTCTGGGACCTGGCCCGTGTGCCACAAGTGCTCAAATATTCTTGCCAGTGGTTGTGCAACGACATCAGCCAGTGGCTTCAGTACCCTTGGATGGAGCTCATCTGGGCTTGCTGACTTAAACGCATACAGTCCTTCCAAGTGACTCTGCACCATCTCAGGGTCATGGTTTGGTAGTCTGGTACCCTGCTGTCATCTCTCTACAATCCCATTCTGAGACTTGTCTTGCCCCTCATTTAGGAACACTGAGGCAAAGAACTCATTGAGGAGTTCAGCCTTGTCCCCCCTGTCTGTCACCAATTGCTTTTGCCCATTCAGTAGTGGTCCTATACCACCCTGGGCCTTCCTTTTACTCCCTATACAGCTGAAAAATATTTTTTTGTTATCCTTAACTTGGGATGCCATCCTCAGCTCCATGGTGGCTTTGGCCTTTTTAACTGCTTCCCTACAACTGCAAGCTGAGGAGGTATACTCCTCTTTAGAAATCTCTCCCTGTTTCCACTGCTTATATGACCCCCTTTTTGCCCTTAGGATGCTCAAGATTTCTCTGGTCAGCCAAGGAAGCCTCTTGGCCCCTTTCCCCCTGCATCAGGATTGTCTCCCTCTGTGCCCAAAGGATCGCTTCCTTGAGGCACAGCCACCCTTCCGGGGCTCCCATCTCACCAGATCTCTTACTCTGCAGTGTGTCACTGACTAAACGTCTGAGCTCACTGAAGTCAGCCTTCCTAAAGTCTAGCACTTCCACCTTACTAGTTACCTTTCCCACGCTGCGCCTTATGGTGAATTCTATTATTTTGTCTTTTTATCATGGAAAAAAATCAGAGCTTCCCTGCCCCCTTCACTCACAAGGAATGTGGGTCCAGCTGTGGCTATCCCTCCCCCTGTGCTGTTTTGTGGCACTGAGCAGCCTTGATATGCTGTCACTGAGCAGCCCATGCCATAGCCCCTCCCCGCCCAGACCTTGCTGGTACCTCTCACTCCCAACCCACAGCACCCCCAGCCCTGCTAGTGCCCCTCACCCCTGACCCACTGCCCCTGCTCCCAAGCCTCAGTCCCACAGGGTGTATGGAAGGGTGTGAGGGGAAGAGGGGTGTACACATAGATGATGCATGAGGGCGAGGAGGCAGCACAGGTGATGCATGGGGGAAACACAGGTTACATAATGGGGGGCATGTGCCCCCCCAGATTTCTGCACCCACAGCGGGGCATGAGGCACAGGGCAGCAGCCTGACCAGACTAGGTCTAGACAGGAACCTCCTCTGCAGCCCCATGGCCACCAGTGGGCAATACCCGGAACAGAAGGGAATGCCACACCTCCATGATCACTAGGTGAAGTGCCCCTGCCCACCTGGCACCAGCAGGGGACACAACTCCACACCACCATGCTGCACCTCAGCAGCCATGGTGGCACAGTGCTCAGTCCTGTGTGGGTCCTGTTCACTGGCCATGGAGGTGGCTTCTACCTGGAGCTCATCCAGTCAGGCTGTATCCCCCTGCCCTGCACCTGCTGTGGATGCAGGAATTGGGGGGGACATGCCCACCCCCACCCACCTGCCACATTACCTGTGCTCCCCTATGCCCACCCACCACATTGTCTGCACCTCTCCCCCACTTCCAGAGACATACCTGGAGGGAGCTGCAGGAGAGATGCTCTCAACCACCCTGCTTAGCTGTCATGTGAACACGTGTGTGCGCACATGCATATGGTGCCCCCTTCTCTCTGCCTCCCACTCTCCACAGTCCCCAGCAGCCCCTTGCAGGTTGGAACTCTGCCAGCCTGGAAGGGGAAACCTCTGATTTCTCAGATTTTTCTCCTTTAATGGAGAAAATCTGCATTTTTCTTTTCTAAAGAGAAAAGCATGTTTTTCCACATTTTTCTGTGGTAAATGGAAAACCTGGATCCCTGGATATCACCCACAAAAATCCTTGCTGCTTGTAGATCTTTTGACCATAATTTTCTTGGTAGAAAAATTAAAATATTCATATACTTATTACTGTGAAATAAGTTTAAATTGTTTAATAGACATGTTTAGGTTTGTTCTTTTTTATTCTTATCCGTTAATACAGGCCAGAAGTGAAACACTAACTCCACAGAAATAATAAGGAATTTTGCTACTGATTTCAGTGGGACTAGAATTTCTCCCTGCATTGTTGTAAGAAGAAGGGATAGACATGCAATACAATGCATTTATTTTGTCCTGTAACGATATCACCTGTGCTCTGCCTCCAATCCATCTTTCTTAGGAACTCTTTGAACTTACCAAATTCATCTACAAGAAAAAAATCCTTTTTTCTCAAAACTGGAATTTCGATATCCAAATCATATTGGTGTATCTATTTAATAAGAAAAATATAATTTGTTTTTGTTGTAGCTCTTCCTTATTGTCTGCTTATTGTACTTTCTTCATTCTCATCTTGTCCAAATCCTTGTCTTTCAAGATGCCTCCTATATTACAGGAGATTGTAGGAGAGAAGCTGAGTTGCTACACTCTTTGCTTATATCACATACTTATTGACTTTTATGGAAGAAACAATTAAAAATGAGCTTTTTTAAACAATTAAAAGAACACCATACATAACTATAATCCTCAAGAATGCTAGACATCAGATACCCATGTAGTGTTGTAACATATTGCAAGTTATTTCTCAATGTTTATACTTATATACAAAATATAATATTTTTGTATTTTTTTTTAACAATATGTCTTATTTCGGTTCATTAAAAATCTGACAATTGTTCCCAGGCACACTCAAGGGGACTTCCTTAATCATGTGTTTAAATATGTTAATAATATATTCTAAAATTTAAATTTGAAATTATGCCAATAAAGTTTCTTAAACTCCTTATATGTATTTGGTTAGGGTTTTATCTTTGAATATGGCTGTAAAAATTGGATGTGTGCATCAGAGTTCATATATGTTGGCATTAAAGCCAGTTTTTATGGGGGTGACAAGTTTGAAAGTACATTTGGGTGTAATCTTCTTTTAGACAGGTAGGCATGTAAAGAGTAATTGAACTACTTATTACAAGTGGTAATGTCTATAATTTTTACTGAACACATTTAGGAAATCACTTGCACAATCTCAACTGTAAATTCACTTTCTTTAGTGAGGTACAAGAGCTTAAGCCCCATAAATGCTGACTCTTGCGACTGAACAGCTTGACCCTTAGTGTGTCCCATTCACTGGAATTGACCCTCTCTCTGTCCGCTATGCCTTGATCTTGGATAATGTTGGGAGGCTTCCTGGTCATCAGAGCTTGTGCAGTTCGCACAAAAGGGTGCTACATGGGGCTCTGCCTCCACTCACATCCCTTCCACATGCCAATTGAGTATTATGGTGGTGTCCGTGGCAGGGGGCACACGTGGGGCCATGTCTCATGCCAGCCTGCCCACCTATCTCTACGGAGCAGTCCACCCAGTCTTCCCTGCCATGACTTTGCTGTTCCCATAAACTGGTGGAAACTGTGGGAGACTACCCATTACATGCCCTAATGCTAAGGGGTGCTATCTGCAGCTCCAACTTCCCCTACACTGCAGCCCATGCCTCACAGATGGCATCCACATGATGTAATCATAACCTCTACCAGGACTGGTGCTGCAGGGTCTCACAGGAACTCTCACTCCCTCCCCAGGGCAGCAGGTCATTGTGCTTACCCTTTAGGTCTCTTTTTTGTCCCACTCTCAGTCTCCTTGTGGCAGAGGATTTACTGGAGTCAGGACTCACCCCTAACTCCCTTGCTGAGCCCCCTACTTGGCCTCTGGCCCAAATTATGGCCTCAGACATCCAAGACCATGCCTTGGCCTCTTCCCCACACATGAGGTTCCCACTATGCCTGCTCTAGGGCCTCTACAACATGCCCCAACCTCGGGTATTCTCATCTTCATGATCAACTATTCATGGGGCTGGCCCTTGCACTGCCCTTCAGGCTTACTCCCAGTTCAGCCCTACTCTGTGCGGGGCCACACAACTATGCTCCCCACGCTACCTGCTATGGGTCTCCACAATCCCACATCCCTGCTGGGCTCAGGTGGCACTCTACTTGCCATGGCTGGTGCCTCTACTCCCACAGCTGCCTCCAAAGGCCACCCAAAAATGGGGGCTGGGGTTAAGGCATCCCTCCTCACCTTTCACCAGGGAGGTAACTGGCCTGGCATTTCCTTGGGGCTCCCATGCCACTAGGAGCCCCACACCAGGCCACCATTCCCCAGAAGGATGCAGTTTTAGATTATGCCCAGGACCACAAACCTCCTGCATTTTCCACATTTTCCTGCTGCTCAGCCAGCCAATGTTTCTGCCCAGGCTGGCAGCAGCAAACTGCAGCCTTTATATCCCATGCTCTCAAAATGGCTGCTGTCATCAGGCACCTGGTAGCTACCTGACTCTGCCCTTCAAGTGGCATGCACAAAATGTGCCCTGCCACCGTGTCTAACCTCCTTGCCACCAAGTGGTGCAACTGCAATGTTAGCTAGCTGGATGTTATCAATATGAGTCCAGAGGGAATGGTGTCAACTAAGTTCCTGACTAATCAGTTGATCACAAATAAATAACAATTAGTAGAACCAAAAAAAGTCTGTCACTCATTAATACTTAAGAGAATCAATCACTCAATTTCACTGAACAATCAAAGTACTCTCAATTCATTCAGGACTAAGGATAACTCACATAAGGAAGTTCTCACTTTCCCAAAAATGTACAAATAGCAAACAAGGTTCAATTCTAGATAATCAGGCAGCCCTCCACCCCCCCACCTCTTCATCTGACTCAGTGTGTTAATCACCTGCTAACTTAATCATGGCCTGATCAGGAATGATAAGTCCTCCCTCTCTCTGGCTGGCTCAGTGAAAGTGTCCCGGGCTTTCTCTTCCCACCACTTCACCAGGGTCTCAGGTACCTGCTGACAGATGTTCCTCCAAATTCCCAGGCCATGAAGGCACTCCCCCCATCAACTTTCAGTGTCTGTGTTACTCTTGCAGCTGAATGGCTCTATGCACCATCTTCCTGTCTCTCTCTTGCCTCCTTCCACCTGCGCAGGGCACCCAGTTACATGGCTGGCTCCTGGGTGTCCTTCAATGTCTACAGAGCAGGAGCTTACAAATTAAGGCTCCTACTTTTCCTGACATTCAGTTGCTTCTGCCCTCCCTGCAAGCCTGCTGGAGAACTCTCCAGCCCTTACCAGGCTTCTGGGCTTTGCCCAGGTACCAGGAGGAGAAATTCTAGGGGTCTCTGCTCTCATGTTTCCATTTAGGGAGAACCCCCTGCTTTCACAGAAGCCTTTTCTGCACCACTGTGCTACACTTGATAAGCATATGCTGCCTATTCACTCTCCTTCACTGATCACCTAATTACAGGAATGAGACAATGGAGCCATCTTAGAATAACTCTGTGTGTGCACCCTGGCACTAGTGGAGGCAACATGGCCTCATTTCCAGGATTTAGTGCCAATTGGTAATGGTGTGGTGGTGTAGACCTGCCTTGATTTTTCACAGTGGTCTGTCTTGCACTTCAGCATTTGATATGTATTATATTATAAGTTACCCCCATAATTCTGAAATTCCAATCAATAGGGTGATTTGTATACTTTCATCATAAGCCTTATGCATCTTGATGACTGAAGGCTTAGAATGACTTAAAGCCTCAAGACAATTATAGTTAAATGGAAAAGATAGGTATTAATACTATAATTGGAAGATGGTTAAAAAGGTGGAATGGGTTACACTGAAAGGAATGTTATCCATCTGGAAAGAGGTTATTAGTGGTGCACCTTGTTTAGAATTTTTATTAGCAACCTTGGTGCAAAGCTAGATGAGTGCTATTGTGACATTTAGGAATGACACAAAATTGAGTTGTCATCAATATGATAGGATAGAAAAATAATTATGCAACTTTGTGCAATAGAAATATTCTAGTAAAAGTGTAAAGTTGTGCACTTAGGAATTAATTAGTCAAGAACTTTTGTAATATGATTGTAGCTCATAGTTTGAAGGTAACAAAGGAAGAGAGGAACTAGGGAATACTGGTCAGTTGTTAAATGAAAATCACCAGTGTGATGTGGTTCTGAAAAAATGGGTGGAATTGAAGGTTGAATTAGATTGGACATTTTTCACTGTAGAAATATTAGAATTAGCACCAATACACAAGACACCCCAATTAAAATACTATATATGGGCCTGGACTCCTACATTCAAAAAAGATTAAATTAATTTGGAACAGATACATAAAAGATCTAACTAAATGATTAGAGGAATGGAGAATCTATTCTATAAGAGGAAATTAAAAGAGCTCAGCTTGTTTCACTTAGCAGAATAAAAACTGAGTGGGGACAATATTATCCTTCATAAATACTTCCGTGGGGTAAAGACCAATGAATAAGAACTGAAAGGACAATATTAGCACAGGAGTAAATGGCTATAAATTGGTCACAAACAGCTTAGATTAGAACTTTATGAAAGGTTTATGCCTTTAGGTTCTGGACATACAGTATGTGGATTTGAGTGCTTAGTATCCCATTTAGGGAGCTGATATGAAACTTGATCTTGAGGTAGAGTAGGTTGCTGCACATGTGTGAGATGTCCAGCAATGCCACTCCTTAGGGCTTCTGCTGGTTAACTCTAGGGTTCAGGATATTCCCCTGCCCTTTGAATGCATTATTTGGTATCTTTTTCTGTTTTTGCACCTTCTACTGAAACACTAGACATAGGCCACAGCTAAAAGTAAGGGTAGAAACAGATGCTGTCAAACCAAAGTGAATTAGCTGCAGTGGAACATGGCCTACCACAGCTTTATTAGATGACACATGTCACCTCTTGTCCTACATTAGATGGGAGCCATGTAACAGGGAACCCCAGCACTGTCACCAGAAGACAGGTCAGCCCCTTTAAGGCGAAAACTTTCTGGGCACAGAGTGCCGGTAAGGAGGGGATTAAATGCTGAGCCTGGTCAACTAGTCAGCTGACCGGAAGGGTCAGGTCAGGACTATAAAATCCCTGGGCAGAGTGGCAGTAGGGGCCAGCAGCCAAAGGGGAAGGAGTGTGTCCCAGAGCTCCATGGAGAGGCTTGGTGAGGAGGAGGGGAACTATGGAGGATCCTAGAGGGGTGGCAGTAACCCCAGAAGAAAGACTGTAGCCAATGGTGGGGAGCCAAAGCACAAACCCTGTGTAAATGTAAACTGGCATTCTGCCTTTTTTAATCACATTTTTGGCTGGCAGTTATTACCCATGGACAGGACTGTTCATATATTTTTTTTTTTTTAATAACATGAGGGGTTTCAGTGAGGCTATCAGGGAAGGAGAAGGCCTCATATGGAAGCCCACTACAGAGTGGGGACCTCAGTGCCAGTGAGGGCATGGCTTCTGGGGGGGCTCAGACTCCAGCACCAGCAAGGGTGTGGCCTTTAGGGGTACATAAGCCCTGGCTCCAGTGTGGGTGCAGGATTTTGGGGTGCACTGACTGATTCAAAGTACCCATTTAATAGGTTGGCTTTTTCCTGGGTGTCAGTTGTCAGTTGTTTCATCTGGTTCAACAGGGGTCCAGTGTTGCACTTGCTTTTCCTCCAGCTCCCCACATATCTGAAAAAGGACTTTTCATTGTCCTTGAAGCTAGTTGGAGTTCAGTTGCAGCCTTGGCTTTCCTGGTTTGCTCCCTGCAGGACCAGACCAGTGCAGAATGTTCCTCCTTGGAGGTGAATCCCATCCTCCATCCTTTTGTAGGCCTTTCTTTTTAGCCACAGGAGGTGTGCTAGATCCTGGAGAGCCAGTGGGGCTGCTGTGCCCTCTTGCTGCCTTTCCCCGAGATGGAATCAAATTAGCTTGTGCACTGAGGATCGCTCCCTTGAAGAGCAACCACTCTTCCTGGACTCCACTCCCCCTGGAGTCATGGTTTCTTAGCGCCTCACTGACAAGCCTTCTGAGCTTGCCAAAGTCAGCTTTCCTGAAGTCAAGGACTTCCATGTTGCTGACTGACTTGCCAGCTTTATGGCAGATGATGAAGGTGATCAGCTCATGGTCACTGTCACCCAGCTTCCCATCAACCACTAAGTTACTGATTAGGTCATCCCCAGTAGCCAGGAGTTCACGCAGGAGGGTGCCCTAGGGTAGACAGTGCCAGCCATAGCCAGCCTACCAGTGGCATGACGCGGATGGGCACGTGCCCCACCCCTTGGGTCTGCTCAGAGTCTGTGGTCCCCCCCGGCACCTCAGAGATGGCCACTCAGACACAGCCCTTGTTCTGGGCTCCACGTAGATGGATGCCTATGCCCACTATGGGACAGGCAGGTCCACGTGAGGGAGATCTCCTGGCCTCCATCAATGCTGACCTCATAAAGGAACATCTTGAGAAGTTGGATACCTTCAAGTCAGCCAGCCCTGACAATCTACATCCCAGGATACTAAAGGAGCTGCGAGCATCATAGTCCAGCCTCTGGTATGGATCTTTGAGAACTCCTGGCACTCTGGTGTAGTACCCGAAGACTAGAAGGCCAACGTGGTGCCAATCTTCAAGAAAGGGAGGAAAGTGGATCTGGCTAACTATAGGCACACCATCCTGACTCCTATCCTGGGGAAGATCTTAGAAAAGTTTATTAAAGAGGCCATCCTTAATGGACTGGCAGATGCCAACATCCTGAGGGATAGCCAGCATGGGTTTGTTGCGGGTAGGTCTTGCTTGACCAATCTCAT
>NW_017728931.1:96680434-96684460 GCF_001723895.1 Crocodylus porosus | reverse complement strand
GCTGGCTTGCATCCATAGATGCTTCTCAAGCAAATCCCGGGACGTCATTCTCCCCCTGTACTCAGCCGTGGTGAGGCCACAGCTAGAGTACTGCGTCCAGTTTTGGGCTCCACAATTCAAAAAGGAGGTAGAGAAGCTTGAGAGAGTCAGAGAAGAGCCACGTGCATGATCAGAGGTCAGGAAAACTGACCTTACAACGACAGGCTGAGAGCCATGGGGCTCTTTAGCCTGGAAAAGCGCAGGCTCAGGGCTAATCTGATGGCCACCTATAAGTTTATCAGGGGTGACCACCAGGATCTGGGGGAACGTTTGTTCACCAGTGTGCCCTAAGGGATGATGAGGTTAAATAGTCATAAACTCCTGCAAGACTGTTTCAGTCTAGACATAAGGAAGAGTTTCTTTACTGTCCAAGCCCCCAAGGTCTGGAACAGCCTGCCAACGGAGGTGGTTCAAGCACCTACATTCAAGAGTAAATTGGATGCTTATCTTGCTGGGATCCTATGACCTCAGCTGACTTCCTGCCCTTTGGGTAGGGGGCTGAACTGGATGGTCCAAGGTCCTTTCCAGCCCTAATGTCTATGAAATCTATGAGAAGAGTGTCTTGGATGCATCTGTTTAGCAATACTATAACAGCTTTTCAAGAGTAAGCATATAGGTACATAAATATCTCTTGGCAAAAGGAAGAATGAGTAGTAGTCTTCAAAAGCGCTTTATCATAAGAGCCAGTATCATAAGAGCCTTGCAGACACTTAAAATATGAGAAAAGGTTATTTTAAAAATTGCAAGTGGAAGCCCTTCAAGAAAGTAGAGTGAAAATAAGCTGCAGATACAGGAAAGCAAACAGCAGGAAATCCTAACTCCTGCTGGAAGCACTGTAAATGAAAATTTCTAAATCCTAGATTCAGTTCAGACACATTTATCAGGATGCTGGTGGAGACTTTGGTGGGAGATTTGGAGATTACACGTGCACTCTAAGTAAAACAAAAGGGAGTTTTGAACAGCAGAAGAAATAAATTGGTTTCAGATATTGAAAAATAATTGTCACAGGGAGGATACAGGGGACAGACCCCGGGAGCCAGAATATACCAGGGAAGGTGAGGAGAGAGACACAAAAATGATGAATCCCTTACCTGCAGCTGACACCGCGGCAAAATCGGAAGTGGCAGCGGGACCCAGGCGGCTTGTTAGCCGCATCTTTTTAAAACTGCGGCCAGCTGTGGGGAGGAGCAAGCAGAACCGGCGTGGGAAGTTAAAAGGCGGTGTGGATGAAGGAGAAGGGGGAAGATCAGGAGGAGGGTTGACAGAGAAGGTATCCCTGGAACCCCAATTATGGGTAAGAGGAGTCAGGACTGCCATCCACGGGGCAGAAGGCTGCCTTGAAGACCAACAGAGGGAGGATGCCAGCATCAGCACGGAGGGAGAGAAGGCGGGTGTGTCTCATCTAGATGAAGGAGTCGAGGGAAAGGATCCAAGGTTTCAGGGCGAAGCCGACAGCGGGGATTGTCCCAAAGAGGAGGAGAGAGGGAAGGAACTCGTGTCATTGACCCAGGTGGGATTGGTACGGGTTTGGGAAGGCTCCAGGAGCAAACCCAGATGGGGGAACGGAGAGCCTAAGCAGCAAGAGGGGCTGCAGAAGACAAGCTCCTACTGTATAGAGCTGCCCGGCAGGGGACAGAGTAGGCAGTACTAGAGGGACCATCAAAGGTCCAGCTTACATGCAGGGGATCTGCAGTGTAGAAACACACACCTGTAGAAAGGAGAGTGTGTTAACTGCCAGACAGAGTAGGCAGTACTAGAGCAACCATCAAGGGTCCAGCTTACATGCAGGGGATCTGCAGTGTAGAAAGGAGAGTGTGTTAACTGCCAGACTTATGAGTACTCAGGACAGGGCCAGCTAGAAATTCTCAGGGCTAGGTTAGCCCATTTTTGTGTGTAGTCAGGAATTTACTGGCAGTGTTGCTCCTTTTGTTTCTTTCTGTTTCACACTTTTGGAGGGGTTGGAAGGCCTGTCTCATAGGGCCCTAGTGTTGGCTCAATCAGGGGTTGGGTTAGACCTTGTACATCTCTACCAGAGTATCCAGAACACCAATAGCCAAGGGTTGGGCTGAGAGACATCAGCAACTCATCAAGGCTGGGTATCAGGGCGAGGTGTAGGGGAAGTTGGAGCTTCGCGGAAGACTGCCGTCTAGAGATTCCAGACACCACCGGACCCCACTGAAGGAACCAGCAAAGTCGTAGCAGGTGAGATTGGGGTGGAGGCTATCCCGGGGCATGACGTCCGTGCAGTACAATCACACAGACGGAGTGACGAGCAGTCCTACACACCCAAAGCCGGGCAGCACGGGACCGGATGATCAAGGCCCGACAGGTGCAAATTGCCACAGTGGAATCTGCTTCGGTGGTCTCAGCAGTATTATTTCGGTAGTCACACAGACGCACTAATATACCTATTAATATTGGGAACAGAAACCTAAATTAATTGAACTTTGCACCATTTTGCTCCAAAACAAGCATTGTTTTCACTTCCTCAGTGCTCTGGACTTCTTGCTGATGACAGTTTACTTGTGCATTTTACTACAGTCATAGTGTTAATCTCCCACCTCCCCCCTCCCCCACAAGATATTATATATGACATCTGGTTGCTACTTACAGGCTTAGATTTCATGCAAGGTGCAAATAATTAATCACAGAAAAGCCTGCATCTTATGATTTCCACTTAATTTAAAAACAAACAACCATCTGTAAGAATATTTAAGCAAGCTCTTTGCCAGTAGCCAGAATAATAATTAAAAAAAACAAGAAAACAAGATCATTTCACAGGGAAGTAGCAAAGTAATTATTACAGTGCATTTCATTATGTTTTTTCATTATGAATAATAGTTCCCCTTTAACTGGTGTACTCAACTGGCAGTTTTTAATCATACCATTTTATCAAATTAGATTCAGGTAAATTAAATTGTGCAAATGATAAGTAATGAATCGGGTAAAACTAATGATGACAGATAATACACTTGTCTATTTTGCTCATTGTATGATAACATACTATGGCTTTATCAGAAATGAAATACAGATTATTACATTGATTTCTCAGTGAGATTGTAGTATTATCTACTAGGAAGCAGCAGATTTAAATCTGAACCACAATCTAAGTCATCCACATCCAGGCCCCTGAGACTCAGGAACTTTGTATCGGAACAATCAGATTTTAAAGATAAAGATAAGCCTTGCAATGGGTAGGGAGCGAGTACCAAAAGCCATTTGGTCAGTATTTGATAGCTCTGGTGAGCTACATGAAACATTCTCATACTCTTGAGTTCGTTGATTTGGAAAGCTGGTAAACACGAGGATCAGGCCGCGTTTTCATTTCTTTTAATATTTTGTTAAAACTATATACCCTTAAAGAGCCCTCTCCAACTAGTTCAATACCTAGATAGCCACAGTAGCAGGATTTTAATAAGGGATTTGGGAAACTCTTCTTCCTTTGATATTCAGAAGTGTTGAATCTCATAAAGGTACCACTCCTGGGTTGAATGGTCAGGCATTTAATAATAAAACTCTCCTTCCAGGGGCATTTCTGTGATTATAACTCCACACTTGAAAGTTGCAAATGAATATACAAGGAAAGCAAAAACATCAAGAGCAAACTTACTTTAAAGTTGAGCAAGCTTCTGTATATTTCTGAAAGTATTTTTTCCACCTATCATTATTATGTTTTGCCTGTATTTCAAAAAAAGATGTATTAAACAGTCTGTCCCTAGTCTACTGTATGATCAGGAACTACAAATGAGAGTTGTAAGATGGTGGCACAATGCATAAAAAGAGAACTGTCAGAGCAAAATTTTGAGTATATGCTGCCAGCACAGAAGAGCTGGACTGACATGCGCGGTTTGACTCTGTGAGTGGAAAGTTCCAGGGCTCACCCAGCCCCTGCCCCCTGGGTGACCTGCGGAGCTGTCAATCATTGTTGACCTACTTTCCCCACAGACGCATGCTCAGATTGTGTCAGCTTCTGGCTGAGAGCATGCT
>NW_017728931.1:96678806-96680334 GCF_001723895.1 Crocodylus porosus | reverse complement strand
TAAATCTGCTATTGATAATGCATTTTTAATAATATTTCTAACAGTGTCATACTGGAAAAAAAAACCTGTTAATTTTCCATTTTAAGAGAATGTTATATGTATTTGAGGTAGTGGCCCTAGTTAGACTTACAAGCACTTTCGCTTGTACAGATAGATAGTTTCATAGTAGTTTGGGGTCAGAAGGGACCTGAACAGATCATCTAGTCTGACCCCCTGCCACCAATAGAAGCACACGCTGGGATCATATGACCCCAGACAGGTGTTCATCCAACCTCTTTTTGAATTTACTCAAGGTAGGAGCAAGGACCACTTCCCTAGGAAGTTGGTTCCAGATCCTAGCCATCCTAACAGTGAAATAGTGCCTCCTAATCTCTTACCTGAACCTATTCTCCAGCAGCTTCTAGCCATTGCTCCTCATCACCCCAGGTGTTGCTGGGGAGAATAGGGCCCTTCCTATTTGCTGCTGATCTCCCCTAATGAGTTTGTAGGCAGCCACCAAATATCCCCTCAGCCTCCGCTTGCTGAGGCTGAACAGGTTCAGGTCCCTCAGCCTCTCCTCATAGGGCCTGCTCTGTTGCCCTCCAACCAAGCAGGTGGCCGTCCTCTGAACCCTCTCCAGGCAGGCCACATCCTTCTTAAAGTGCGGAGCCCAGAACTGGACGCAGTACTCCAACCGCGGCCTGACCAATGTCGAGTCAAGGGAGAGTATCACCTCTCTGGACCGGCTTGAGATGCATCTTTGGATGCACAACAAGATGCGGTTGGCTTTGATGGCTGTGGTCTGGCATTGGCAGCTCATGTTCATCTTGGAGTCAATAATGACTCCAAGATCCCTTTCTGCCTCTGTGCTCACAAGGGGGGAGCTCCTCAGTTTGTATGTATGCTATGGATTCCTTCTCCCCAGGTGCAGCACCCTGCATTTATTTACATTGAACCCCATCCTGTTACCATCCGCCCACTTCTGTAGTCTGTCTAAATCTAATTGCAGCCTCTCTCTCCCTTCAAGCGTGCCTACCTCTCCCCACATCTTGGTGTCATCAGCAAACTTGGACAACGTGTTTTCCACACCCTCGTCCAAATTGCTGATGAAGATGTTGAACAGTGTAGGCCCCAGGACCGAGCTCTGGAGGACCCCACTATTCACATCCTGCCAGGTTGAGTACGACCCATCCACCACCACTCTCTGGGTGCACCCCATCAGCCAATTTTTTGACCCATCCAACTATGTAGGCATTGATGCCACAGTCGCTCAGTTTATTAATGAGAATGGGGTGAGAGACAATGTCAAAGGCCTTCCTAAAGTCCAGAAAGACTATGTCCACAGTGACACCATCATCCAGAGATTTAGTTACCTGATCATTAAAAGGCCATCAGGTTGGTCTGGCAGGACCTGCCTTTGATGAACCCATGTTGATTTCCCCTGGGCATGATCTCCCCTGCTGGCCCCTCACAGATGTGATCCTTGATAATTTTTTTCAAGGATTTTCCCCAAGACTGATGTGAGCCTTATGGGCCTGTAGCTTGTTTC
>NW_017728931.1:96675116-96678071 GCF_001723895.1 Crocodylus porosus | reverse complement strand
AATCAACTATAGGTTCTAAAACAAACTACCTGAAATTACTGTACTTGCAGCTGGTCAAAAATGGCCAACTTTTTCTGGGAAAAGAAATCCAAATTTTTTTTTGAATTAAAAAAAATATATATATATCAGATGTAGTTATAAAAATCTAAACAAAGTTTATATAACTATGATGAAGATTATAAATTAATCTTTACATGAAGGAAAATATATTTTGGACCCAAGTAAAGAACAAGTCAAAGCTTACATTGTATATCTTACAAGTTATATATATGTTGGCAACCTTCATTCTTTTACCCGTTTGAAAGATTAAATTTTCCTGTTTGCCCTTCATCGCAAAACTTAGCCTCACAAATGCAGAGAATTTTTTTATGTTTTCATAGCAGTCCTTCTAGTGGCAGACATATTCATTTAAAGTACTTAAATATCAGTTTGAGAACACCTTGTCAGAATAGGCTAAAAAGTTCCTCCACCTTAGTACTCCCAACACACCCCAATAATGACAAGAAAAATTGATCTTCTAGTGAAATTCTAAGAGGCTTTATTACATATACCAGAGAAGTATTTAATGGCTTTCAGGATGGTAAGAAGAAATTCCTTCAGTATAATGTCTTAGCCCATTTTTTAATCATTTTATCTCTCTGGATTCTCAGTCCCAGTGAGTGGCAGGAATCTGTGGCTGCCATGATAAGGCTTTAATAATATTACTCTTCAGACGACGAGGAAGTGAAATACAGTTCCCTGGCCAGAGTGACTTTCTCTAATTCTTGATTCTTCCCACTTGCTGCTGGTCTGGCACAGACTGCAGTCCTTTCTTTGCAATTATATCCACAGAGCAAAGGCATGAATTTCAAGGTCAATTCCTATAAGTAACAACAGTCCACAGACAATACAACTTCTGCTCTTACCGTCTGTTACGACTTCAGGTTTATAATTATTAATTTAATTGTCAACACCTTTTCTTGGCCACTTTAAAGGCTTCTTCAAAGATTACATATTGTGTTCTGAATCAAATGTGCCAAAATATAAGGAGGGCCTTTAAAATTAGTAATTTTTTTTAACAGATCAAACTGTCCATGTAGCATGGTATTCAAAATTGCCCCAACTGGAAGGCAGCAGATTTCCTATGCAACAGCTCCACTTCTTGATGAATACAAAGGGTAGTCAAAGGAAAAATCTGACATTAATTTCAAAGGCCTTGAGATGAGGCCAGCAGACTCGGGACAAGGTACAATATGTAAACCAAGACAAGGTAGCATATGTAATGGATCTATCTGTGACAGGGCAGTCTCCAGTACTAGTCACAATGTCAGCCCACCCACCTGTCTAGGGCAGTCCACCCACCTGACTCTCTCCTGCCACACCTTTGTTGTATTTTAACAGTTATTTGTAGGTGGGAGGCTGCCCATTGTATGCTCCTATGCCAAGGCTCCTATGCCGTGCCTCCAACCTCCCTTTTACCATGTTCCATGCCTCACAGATGATATCCAAATTGACTGCCAACTCCCCCAGCCCCCACTGCTGGGCTACTTGGCCACTGGCCCAAACTTGGCCTCAGGCATCCTCGAACATACCTTGGCCCGGCCTCTGGCCCAACTTGGCCTCAGGTGTCCTTACTCTTACACACACACTCTGTGCTCCTTGCCTCTCCTTAGGCTCCCACCCCCTCATACTCTGCCCCCTCACTGGGGTCACTGCTCCACCCCCTCACTGGGGCTTCTGGGCCTTGTGCCCCTTGGGCCTCAAGTGTCCATTGATATACCTGGACTTGGTTTCTCTCTAGGCCTCTTATTCAGGTCTCTCCAGTAGCCTTGGGCCCTCCCGGCCCCTATGCTGTCACCCAAGCTTGGTCCTTTTCTCTCAGGATGTGCTCCTGTAACAGGGAACCCTAGCCCTGTTACCAAGAAACAGGGTGGTCCCTTTTAAATCTAGAACCTTCCGGGCATGGCCAGCAGCCAAGTAGGGGTTAAGGATCGAGCTCTGCCTGCTGGTCAGGTGACAGGAAGAGGAAGGCCAGAACCATATAAACTGCAAGTGGAGAAGGCCAGGGAGGGACAAGAGAGGGGGACTCCCAACGACTATGGTGCTGCTGCAGCAGCCTCTTTGGGAAAAGTATGCCACGCTGCGAGACAGAAGCATGATCACATAAAGTAAGTGGGCACTTTGCCTCTCTTATTTCTTTATTATTCTTTTCATTATACAGCCACAGGAGCCTATGGTTTACGTTTGATGTTAAAGTAGCTGGTGGTTTGTGGCTGAGGCTGTAGGGATAGAAGAGATCTCATTAGCACCAAGGGGCACTGTGATGGCTCAAAAAGCCCTGCTGCACTAGGGGTGCTGCATTAGGGTACATGAGCCCAAAGTTGCTTGAAGATAAGATAGGAGCCTTGAAGCCAGGTCCTAGCAGGTGGACTTAGGCAAAAGGCCCCAACTACAGAAAAAGGGGCAAAGCCAAAGAGGCTGAGGCCCCAACAGTCTGGCCCAACAGGGGCGCACAGTGTAGAAGGGCCAGTAGGCCTGATGTCATGGACAGCATGGAACGGAGGGCCTTGAGCCTGAGTGAGTTAGGGAGCTAGAGCCTCAGAGTCAAGACCCAATTAGTAGGTTTTGACTGACAGGTCTAGCTAGAGGAAGAAAGGGTAAGCCCTAGTGGCTGAGACCCCCAACATAAAGAGACATTTATAAAACCATCTGCAAAGCATGAGGCACATTAGGGGAGGTAGGAGCATGCATTTTTTTTTTTTTTTTTGCTCTTAAGGCAACACCACATTATCCTAGGTGTGGTGAGCCTGGAGCCTGTCTGAGAACCTGAGGGTCAGCCTCCCTCTTTCTTTAGAACCAAGTAACAGCAAGTCATGTCGATGCCCACACAGTCAAATGGGTCGCCAACTGGTTGAAGGGCCGCACCCAGAGGGTGGTAGTGGATGGGTTCTTCTCGACCTGGAAGGACGTGGGCAG
>NW_017728931.1:96662841-96675051 GCF_001723895.1 Crocodylus porosus | reverse complement strand
CCGGTGCTCTTTCCTGCCAAGGCAGGGGGTCGGACTAGATGATCTACCTAGGTCCCTTCCGACTCTAGCTACTATGAAACTATGAAACTATAGCAGGTGAGTAAAGGGGGGGAAGTTGATCCCCAGAGAAAAATCCAGCAACACTTGATGGGGGCCTACATGCCCTGGTCTTACTTCCAGTCATTGGGCTCCTGGATTTTCTTCTTCTTGGGCTGCTCATTCCTGGGCACTCTTGCCATTTTCATCTCATACCCTTCCTCTCAGTCACAGGCCTGATCTCTCTCAGGCCCCCTTGCAGGATACCTCCAGCAGCCTGCTTGCTGGCTGACCTCCTATCCTTGCTCAGCAGTGGTTCCCCTCCCTGTCTAGGGGGCCTTTGGCCTCTTTTAGGACCTGACCCCACCTCAAGGCCAGTCAGGGTGCCAGTAGCTATCTGCAGTCCTGGCCTGCCCTTCGTGGTGGGCTTACTTGCCCTTTGGCCCAATGGCCCTGGCCCCCTTGCACTGACCAGTCAGGATTCAAAGGGTCAGTCTGGCAACAGCTGACCTTCCTACTCAGTAGAGGTCCCCCTGGGACCCACCATAAAGCAGTCATCTCAAGCCAGGCTTGCCTAGAGGCCCAGACATCTTATACCTGGGAGCCTAATACTTCACTGGGTTTATCTTAGCCCCTAGCCTTACCACCCATTCCAATCAGGGCTTGCCTAGACCCTCAGCAGGCCCACAAGCTCTAAGCCCCTTCCTAAGCTGGCCTGTGCCTTCTCTAGGCCTAAGTGTACTTGGCCTCTCCTCAGCCCCAGGCCCACAGCCACTTCCTCAGGGCTTGGGATCCCATCGGATCCTTAGGAACCTCCTCCTTATCCATAGTCCCTACCCTGACCTCCAGATTGTTCCTGGGAGCATCAGATCTCCAGCTCAGTGGCATCCCTTCAGCAACTGCCACCTCTGCTCCTTAGAGCCTTATACTGAAGCTGTTCATCCCTGCTCCAATCAGGCAGCCTCCTGGCTGTCATGTGGCTACCTAATTGGCTCTGCTGTCACCTGCAGGCTGCCTCACAGCCTTCTCAAGCCCTTAAGCAGGCAAGAACCCGAAGGTGCTCTGCCACACTATCCTTCCCCTCTCTTCCCTGAGTCCCTACTACTTCCTCCATTCTCAATCATCGTGGATTATCACCATTAAAGGTCCATGGACTAGTTATCCTCTGTAATAGATAATTCATAATCCTTTCATTGACCTTCTAACAAACTAAAAGTTCTTCATTGTTGCTGCATATCATTATCAATCTCCTCACTGTTGAAGTGGGGATCATGAATAAGAAATGCTTCAATGAACAACTGTACTGCATTTGATTGAACTTCCAAGTTTCTGACCATCTTTGGATGCTCTTCAAAGTATAGATTGATATAATCTATACAGCAATTCTTCAGCTCCCTCAGGTTGAAATGATAAAACATGTCTGAATAAATTATATTCCATTAAACCTAAAAGCTGTGTTTTCTTTTTATTGTTCTTTTACTTGTGTATCTTGCTATCCTTTCTCTTACTGCATTTTTTGTTTCTCCTATTTTTTTTTCCTTTTACTATGCTCTCTTCTCTCTCTCTCTCTCTCACTGTTTCTTCTACTTATTTCCTCATCTCTGCTCTGACATTCTTAATCCTCTATCCTCCAGTATCTCTCTTCCATTGCTCCTTTCATCCTCCATCTCTCCTTCCCTTCCATACATTGTCTCCCCATGTTCAAGGAATGCAAGGCTTGCACCAGATGTACTGGAGCACATTGAAGGCATCCTCACTTTTAACAGAGATATGGGCATACATGAAAAAAATCTAAAATACCATTTTCTCACATGCAACGTGCACTTTTTGCCCAGAATCAGCTCTCCAACATGGGTTTGCATGTCTTAATAAGTGAAGCGGTTTTCTTTACTGGAAAAAAGCAAGCCTGGAAACACTGTACATGCCATGCAGCTGTCCAGATGGCTGCCAAAATGACAGTCCTATGTTAATCTTCTCACAGCTGAGCACTGTACCTTATGCCTGAAGCAGCAAGTGAGCTGTTGGTAATATCTTGATGAGTCTTCTGGTGTGGAAACAACATGTTAATTACAGGAACCTTATATAAAGAACAACGTATAGTAAAAAACTAACAGTTTTTCTACTGTTGTTGCAAGGGTCTGGGGCCTGACCTTGTGTGACAGAGTAAGCCCTTCTGGGAACATAAAAGGTCCAGAGAGTGTTGTATCCAAGGAGACAGACTGCATGAGGCACCTAACACCAGGAACTTCCTGAGCTGCCAAACTTACTGGACATTCTGGGCCTGTCTAAATGTGCAATCAAAGCACATATATCCAGAATTTATTGCTCCAGAGTTTTTTTGCTCCCAGGTGCACCTTTTCAACATGCACCTAGAAGCAAAAAAAACTGGAGCATATTGCTCTGGAATTTATTCATGCACAACACATAGAACCCAGTGGGAGCAGCCTGGGGGGGCAGGAGACCCAAGGGGTCAGCCTGCCAGCCCAGCGTTGCTCTGACTGGGCTCCATGTACAACAGCAGGGCTGGTTGAGATGTGAGGGTGCTTCTGCATGGGAACTGCACCCTCGTGCCCTAGCAAGGCCTCCTGCTGTACATGGAGCCCAGCTGGAGCAGCCCTCAGCTGATCTCCTGAGCCCTCGGCCAGTGCAGGGCTGCTCCAACCAGGCTCCATATGCAACAGGAGACTGGCTGAGGCATGAGGGTGCCTCAGTGTAGGGCTAGCTGGCAGGCAGTCCCAATGCTGAAGCACTCTCATGCCACAGCTTGTCCCCACTGCTGCTCATGGAACTCAGTCAGAGCAGCCCTGTGGTGGTGGGAGACCCAGGGGATAAGGGTGCAGCCCCTGCACTGAAGCATACTCATGCCTCAGCCAGCCCCCACTGCACATGAAGCCCAGCCAGAGCAGCCCTGGGCTGCTCTGCAGCAGCATCCAGGACAGCTGGACAGCCTGCCAGCCCAGGGCTGCTCCAACCCTGTTCAACCTTCTGCAGAGGGGCTGGCTGGGGCACAAGGCTGCTCTAGTGTGGGGCAAGATGGCAGGAAACCCCCTCACTGAAGCACCCTCATGTCCCACCCATCCCCATCACTGTCTACATGTGGACTCTGGTGCATGAAATAATGCTGCCTGAGGGTACAACAGGTTTCCCTTGCTTTATGCTGTACAGTACTTGTGTTCCTGGAAAACTACGCATAACTTGATTCACTGGTGATGCGTAAGGGGTGCATGTGCACGCCTTGAGCATGGCAATGAACCCCCTATGAAAAGGCCTGTGGGCCATCGCCATTGGCCACCCCCCACCAACACCACCGGCAGTGTCTGCGGGCAGTCAGCAATTGCCACTGGCCACCGCCAATGCTGCCAGTGACATCTGTGGATGGTCACTGACCCCTGGTTAGTGCTCACCACCCCCCGCCCCACCGCTGACAGCACCAGTGGCATCTGCAGGAGCTCCCCACTTATCGCTGCCGTGTTCCTGCCACCACTGCCTTGCTCCTGCCATGCCGCTCCTGCCGTGCCCCTCCAGCCACTGGGGGTATGCGTCGTTCATGACTCGAATCTGCAAAAAGGGAACGCACTTCACAATGTAACAAATAGGGATATATTCCAAGACCTCCCCTGTACTGACCCCCAGACCCATTTCTACCACTTTTACAAGACAGTACACACAAGCATATGCCACTATCGTAATGGAGATGGCAATTACAGAAACACACGTTGCAGACAGCAAGTGAAGAGTACAGATCCATACAGGAGATTATATTTTGGTGTGCACCACTCCCATAATGCACCACACAAAGCAGCTGACTGCAGGCTTCCAGCCCACCAATTGCATAAGAGTGAATTCACTTCGCATACAACACATTTTTGGTATTAAAAGGGTCATTGCATAAGAGCAAAGCGGGTCACATGTACAGAACCCGCATAAAGCGAGGGAAACCTGTACTTGTGCTTAGCCAGACTATGCTGAGGCAGCATTTATTAATCTACTGTGACCTAATAGAGTTGCACATTTACACAGTGATGTTTTACTGTAGAGCTAATTAGACAGCTCCACCTTAAATGTATTGTGTAGATGTGCCTTCTGTGTTCCAAGGAGGACTTACACTATGTTATACAGTTGGCTATAGCACTGGAGGGATCTTTTTTTGTCTACATTCTGCCTTTCAAAAAACAAGATGTGTGTTTTATTTGGAAGCATATTGTGATAAAATATGGTATTTCCAGAATACTTGTCTCAACAGTTGTCCATTTTATACTGGGGCCCACTCTGTGTCCATCTCTGAATTAGCCTACAGTTTGCTTTAGCTGCCACCTTCCTTCTTCCAAAAGGCCCTAGTGTGGACCAAGTGCCACAAAGTAGATGTACAGTAAAATGTTCTGGGTAAGAAGATAAAAAAAAATTCCAAACACTATGATGTATATAAAAATGATCAAATTTGCACTGGACTACATACTGGACTTACTCTGTGTAAATTAGTGCTTTCCTCCATGAATGAGAAAGGATGCTAAACCAACATGGAACAGGTCTAGGTGCACTGTAATCAAGCAGATTATTCCTTTAATTGTTCGTCCTCATATGGTCTGTAGTATGATCATATTGCCTTCTGCAGTTAAATCAAGAACTTTGCCAAAGACAAACTTTGCTTCTGCGCACATCTACAAACTACAGCATTTCACTTTCTGAACACTGCTGGGTCCTGGTGGCGGTGGCCCTCTTATCAGCAAGTTGTGCAAATTAATTATCAATTTTATGGCAGCTCTCATAATCAGCAAAGCAGCTTTGTAAGACTACCTTCAGTAGCATTACTGTAACACAATTTTACATAATTTCCAAAGCAAATTACCTGGAAAAAAATAACACCTACTGCATTATTTCATCTGGGTAACGCAATTGTAAGAGCTCTTGCATAATAAATAGGTTTTCACAACATTGGAAAGAAGTTCTGATCTCTGGGACAGTTTAGAAAACTTTCTAAAAAAATAAAGGCTTGCTACAAACAGCTCTCTGACAGGTTTGTAAACTGAGCCTTTTCTCAGGGCAGTTAATTGTTAGCACTTCTCAAAATCAACTATCAAAAGGCACAACACATTTCTCTTCCCAATGGCAGCCCAGTAAGAAAGGGATGTGACTCATTATAGCCAAGTAGAGACAGTCAAAAAGCCTGAGATTGAATCGATCCAATCTTCACAGGTTAGTCTAAGCTGTTTACATTGAACCAATAAGAAAGTGAACAGTCATTCACTTTGGATTCCAGAAATGCAGCCACATGCCTGCTGGGGAAGTGCTAGAGCACACCTCCCTGCTCACCTGGAACAGACAGCTTGGGCCAAGGCTAGCCCACCCACCCTGCAAGGGATGGTTTGTGGGGGAGGTGCAAAGCATCCTAGGATGCTGGGGGACTGTGAGTTAACTTGATCTGGGACAGAAATTCAATAACTTGATTTAAACTAAATCAGTTAAGCCTGACACTACATCCATTCAGCCATTTTGAAAGCAGTTTATGTGCACTGAACTTCTGTTGTGTTACAGATATGAACCAGTTTCTGAATACTTATACAGCCTTCCTGAAGTCCAGGGCTGCAGGTTCTTGACCACCCGGGCGATAGCAATCATTCCTACTGGAATTCACCATCCAGCACAAGGTGTCAAAGGCCTGCAGCAAGGCAGTAGCCCTGCACTTCAGAAGGGCTGATTTCAATGAATTAAGATTAGTCAGGGACGCACTGAGGTCCTGGAGGGGAAGGGAGTTGGGAGTCCAAGAGGAGTGGTTGTTCCTTAAGACGATCCTCTGAGCCCAAAGGGTGACAATCCCAATACAAAGTCAAAGGGGGCAAGGGTGCTCAAAAGTCCCCATGGCTCACCAAAAGCATTCAGGATCATCTGAAAGGGAGGCGTACGCCCAATGGAAGGGAGGGGGTATCACCAAGGAGAATTACACCTCCATTGCTCGAGACTGTAGGGGGGCTGTTAGGAAGGCTAAGGCAGAGACAGAACTGGGACTAGCAACCCAGATCAAAGACAATAAGAAGTCCTTTTTTAAATACATAGGGAGTAAAAAGAAGGCACTGGGTAATGTGGGGCCCCTGCAGGACATGCTTGGCAATCTGGTGGTTGCACCAGATGATAAAGATGACCTCTTTAACAAATTCTTTGCCTCCATATTTCTGAGTGGGGACCAGGACATCCCTCCCCCTCCCACCAGAATACCAGACGAACTCAGGAGAGGCACAGCCAGACCCAGGGTTAGAAAGGACCTGGTCAGGGAACTTCTCACGGGACTGAATGTCTTTAAATTGGCAGGTCCGGATGATCTCCACCCAAGGGTGCTGAGGACGCTTTGGCAGAGGACATTGTGGGACCCCTGGCACAGCTCTATGAGCACTTGTGGTGCTCTGGAGAGGTCCCTGATGACTGGAAGAGGGCCAATGTGATCCCTATTTTCAAAAAAAGGAGCAAGGAGGACCCAGGAAACTATAGGCCTGTTAGTCTTACCTTGGCCCTGGGGAAGCTCTTTGACAAAATTATCCAGGAACACACCAGCAGGGGAGATTATGCTTAGGGGCAACCAGCACAGGTTCATTATAGGCAAGTCCTGTCAGACCAACCTGGTGGCCTTCTACAACCAGGTCACAAAATCCTTGGACACAGGTGTCACAGTGGACATAGTCTTTCAGGACTTTAGGAAGGCCTTCGACACTGTCTCTCACCCCATTCTCATCAAAATATTAGGCGACTGTGGCATCGATGCCTACACAGTCAGATGGATTGCAACTTGGCTGGAGGGCCACACCCAGAGAGTGGTGGTGGATGGGTCATTTTCAACCTGGAGTGATGTGGGAAGTGGGGTTCCCCAGGGCTCAGTCCTCAGGCCCGCACTGTTCAACATCTTCATCAGCAACTTGGACGAGGAGAGGAAAAGCACCTTGTTCATGTTCACGAATGACACTAAGATGTGGGGAGAAGTAGGCATGTTAGAAGGGAGGGACAGGCTACAGCTAGACCTGAACAGGTTAGAAGGGTGGGTGGATGAGAAAAAGATTGGTTTCAATACTGACAAGTGCAAGGTACTGCCTCTCAGGAGGAAGAACCAGCAGCATACCTATAGGCTGGGGAACTCCCTTCTCATCAGTGCAGAGGCAGAAAAGAACCTTGGAATCATTATAGACTCCAAGATAAAGATGGGCTGCCAATTTGAGGATGTGTTCAGTAGGGCCAACCGCACCTTGTCTTGCATCCACAGATGCATCACAAGCAGGTCCAAGGAGGTGATCCTCCCCCTCTACGTGACATTGGTCAGACCGCAGTTGGAGTACTGCATCCAGTTCTGGGCGCCGCACTTCAGGCAGGATGTGGACAGCATCAAGAGGGTCCAAAGGAGAGCCACTCACATGAACAGGGGGCAGCAGGGCAGACCCCACAAGGAGACGCTACAGGACCTGAACCTGTTCAGCCTTCACAAGAGAAGGCTGAGAGGGGATCTGGTGGCCATCTATAAACTTACCAAAGGGGACCAGCGGGGAATGGGAGAGACCCTGTTCCTCCAAGCACTACCAGGAGTAACTAGGAATAATGGCCATAAGTTGACTGAGAGTAGATGCAGGCTGGACATCAGGAGGCGCTACTTCACTGCCATGGCGGCTAAGCTCTGGAACCAACTTCCAAGGGAAGTTGGGTCCTGCCTTTGGGGTCTTCAAAAGGAAGCTAGATAATCACCTTGCTGGGGTCATTTGACCCCAGCATTCTTTCCTGCCCAGGGCAGGGGGTCGGACTTGATGATCTGCTCAGGTCCCTGACAACCCCACCAACTATGAAACTATATCAGTTTGTGTAATTTCTGTCCCTAGACTATCAGTCCTCATAGGTGAATGCAAAGAATCTCAGAACTACTTTTTCCATTTTATATTGTTTTAGTAGAATAAACCATATTCAGTTTACAAAGCTTTTCACCTGAGAAACCTTGATTAAAATTGCTTCTGAAGTCAAATACTGAGCAAAATCAATTATGAAATAAATTTTACATCCACATCATTTTAGGTAGTGTTCATGAAATACTATGTCAGTCAGTGATTAATTAATTCTTCCTGTCACATTGAATTAAAAATGAAATCCATCTTACCCAGTCCACCTTTTGAGAGAAGACAAAACTTGCTATCACTCCTTATAGAGACCAATGTTAACACCTGGTGAGTGTGTGTTGCCAGTGTTCCCTCTGCCCAGCCTTTGGCGTGTTAGTTCAAGATATGTTAGTTTCTGCTTTGTAGCTCTAAAGGTTGCCAGTTCAACCCTGGTATGTCAGCCAAGATGGTAGCCACTCTGCTGGCTCTGCATTCTACAAGGAGGTAAAATTTCAGGTAGGCATAAAATGAATGGACTGTGTGACAAAATCCTATTGTGTGCTCTAGCAAATCACATGACCAATATTAAGCAAAAAGAAAATTAAAGCAACTTGGAAGAAAGATCTGTAGGTACTTATTTATGTACCTCCATCTCTGGTCATTAGAATAGTAATACTTCCAAGGCAGACTGTCAAAGCACTTCACGTACATGAACAAATAAATCCTCTCACCCCTGTAAGGTAAATATGAATCCCATAATCAACCAAAGAAACTGAGAAACAAAATGCTTAAGCTTGCCCAGTCAGAAAATAGTTTTCCCTAACTGACAAGCTCGCACCTTAGTTCAGCCTTATGCTGCCTTCACAACAGTTTTCCAAAATCTATACTCCTGCCATTTGCCATAATGAGGAAAAGTAATGACAATCTAAGAATAAATTGACCATTCATCAAGGAAAAAAAATCAAACTCAGATAAACAGAGGAGTAGAATTTGCAAGGCTGGCCATTCAGTGGCCCCTATAGACTATTTGATGTCCTAGTTTACAGTTGCCTTGGGGCTTGGGTCCATCTGGCCAATAGGTGAATCTATTGCTGCCATCTGTGGCAATTTTTTTTAAAAGGCTTTCAATTTTTTGTAGATTCAAGCTTATGCTAACTGATCTTTTGTTACCTTTCTTCCTTTCTCAGGAGAATAAATGGACACAAAAAAGGTGCAAAGGCACCTCTGCCTATAGTAAATTTATTTTTGAAGTGCCAAGTTAAAAACAGAACCATATTGGCACTTGCTGTGTTTATTTAATTATTTTCTTGGCCTGACCTTGTCATCATCTTGCTCTATGTAGTGAGCCATCTTGCTATTTCTCTTGTGTATTTTTCTGCTAAGAATCTCTCCCAGCCATCAATGAAGAGTGACTTAAAATGCAAAAATCTAAAATAAAAGAGAAGAAAAGCTGCCACTTGAGTCCCCAGGCTCCTTAGTTGATATTCTCCATCCTCCTCCAAGCCAGCCATCAATGCCACAAGCAGTGAAAGTGAGAAGCACAATGTTGCTGATGCCAGCACCTCTGCTTCAGTTGTTGTAATATCCAGTGCCCTCAGGGCTAAAGAATTTCTCCAAGCAGCAAACTGTTAATGCCCCTGCTAAACATCCACCTCCAAAAGCCATTGCCAAAAAATAGGAGTGTTCCTCTTACAGCCTAGTAAAATAAAGTAAAAGATATAGCACATCTAGGATAACAGCAAAAATCCAAAAGCTAATTACTGACATCCTTTAATTTAGTCACTGCCCGACGTATATAGAGCAAAAAAAGGTCAAATGTCCACCCAAACCCATTTGGATAGCATGGTTAAAACCACTCAGTTTTCTATATCAGACAGCACCTGAGGGAATGACATAGTATTGTGTCTGACTGCCTCTGAATCTCCAGGCCAAGTGACCAGGTCCCCACTAATGTCTGGGCTGTCTGGGAGCAGCCTTTAACAGAGGCCCAGAACCAGGTCCAAACTCCTGCCTCTGGAAGTAGCAAGATACTTGAACCAGTTCATACAGAGCCCCCATCAAGAAGGGTGCTACCTGAAATACCTTGGGCTGAATAGTATGTTCACATGCTCCACTGTGAAGATGTAATGCCAAAGTACTGCTCAAGGGTTATAAATGGTAACTAACAAATTTTCAAAACATTGAGAAATTTATTTTAGATACACAATTCCTAACAGAAAAACTTATCTGAAAATTACCCCAGAATAAGATTTCTAACGAGATGTTCATAGTTGTGATGGATTACTTTATGAATACTGCTTCCAGCTGTGTCTTATACTTGAACTGAAATCCAGGTCACTTCTTAGTTTATCTAATCAAATTTCCCTCTTTCTGGTTAAAAACTGTTCTAAATATTCTACTAAATAGCTCGAGTATGTGTAAACTATGCAAGTTTAACTTTTTTAAAATGAAAGTAAAAATCCTTTAGCTTGACTATAACAGTGCCAAATAGTAAGCTTGTGCCAAGCACATGCTTTCCAAGCAAATAATCACAGACAAGGGCTGTCCAACTTCTGGGCCACTGAAGGCCACATACCACAAGACCTGCAGACCCAGAGGCCACATGCTGTGCGGACCATTCACTGTCAGACAGCCACTTCTGGACCCTGCTCTACTGTTTGCACAGCCCAGGCACCCTGGAGCCCCTCCCAGGCATGCAGTCTGGGCTGCTGAGCCCCAACCCACTGCATTGCCTCACCTCCAGAAACAGGAGGAGGAAGCAGAAGCTGAATGAGAGAAGGAGGGAAGCTTGAAGGCCTGTGCCACTGCCACAGCAGGAGCAAGGCACAGGCCTTGGCAGGGATGAGGGGGCAGGAATTCATGGGCTGCATGTTAACCACTTGCAGGTTCCATGTGGCCTGAGTGGCCATGTTGCCATTTGGACAGCCCTGTGTACTAAACTACTTCAGATCCAAAATGCCTTGCATTGTAAAACTATTGCCTGACAAGGTCTAATCAGAGCCATTCTGTGCTAAACTTTTACATTTTCAATACCAATTAACCATCTACAACCAATAAATATAATGGAATATTGGTATCAAGGCAGATGAGACATGCTACAATGCTTAGATCTGGGGTCATTTTGAAGATTGTGTAACCTTACAGAATTACCTTTCATAGGAGGAGCCTTAAGATCAAAAAATGGGAGAATAAGTTTCCCATACAATCCCTTTCATTGTACAACTTCTGGTCAAAGGGTTGGTTATTTCTCTTTTTTAATTGCCAGAAGATCTTTGAGACACAAACTGGTTAGTGTTGCATGAAGTTGAGGATATTCTGTTATTAAATAATCCTCACAAAGTTTATAAAGAAATATGCAGGGTTATGTTCAGATCTCACTAGATTTTTTAAATACAAACCCTGATGTAGATACTCTTCTTTAGCTTTTAAAAGTTCTTCATTTCAGTTTAGCATAAACCTGCAAGCCTATTTGAAAATGTTGCACCAGTTTAACAGCATTTTTTAAACCACTTCAGGTAAACCATTTCAGACCTATGTGGATACCTGCCATCAGTGCTGGGAGCAGGGGCTCTGCCCTGCTGCCACTTGCCAGCCAGCATGGTGGGGTACAGGATGCAGGCATGGTGCTGATGCAGGCGCAGCAGTGCTGGGAGTGGGGGCTAGGCATTGTGCCCCCCACATACCACCTGGGCAAGTGGCAGCAGGGCACAGCCCCCACAGCTCCCCCTGCCAGGGCAGAGGCAAACACAGCCAGGGGAGCCACAGGAGAAGCCCCCAAGGCTGCCCTGCCTGGCCCCATCCCCAGCGCGGCCCACCCTCCTGGCACTTAAAGCCTTGGCTGCAGCAGTGGTGACTGGGGCCTCTGGGTGCTTGGCACCCACATGGCAGCTTCCCCATGGCATGGGTGCAGTGTGGCTCGGCAGGGTGCTGCATGTTGTCTGGGAGCTGGGGCAGCTCCAACAGTCAGCCAGAGCCTGGCGCTGCTCAGCTCCCAGTCCCAGCTGGGCAAGTGGCAGCAGGGCATAGCCCCCACTCTCAGCACTGCCATGCCCGCGTCCCACACACCCCCCTCCCGGAGTAACATGCCCCCCACCTCAGCTGGGCAGCTTGTCCCAGCCTCAGTCCCTCCCTCCCCCATGCCCCTTCACTTTCCACTCCCCCAACCCCAACAGACTCACCAGCTGGAAGCAACTATTACCGTATTTTTCGGACCATAAGACGCACTTTTTTCCCCCCAAAAGTGGGGGGAAAACGAGGGTGCGTCTTATGGTCCGAAGGTGTGGTACCCCAGAACATTTGTTTGCGGTCCCATGTGCCCGCTTACTGTCCGCTGTCC
>NW_017728931.1:96660348-96662386 GCF_001723895.1 Crocodylus porosus | reverse complement strand
GATGATGGTTCTTAACACCACTGTTGAGTTTACGCTGTTAAATATTACCGTATTTTGCTTTATTTTAATAAATATTTTAGTATACCGGTACTATTTGGTTCAGAATATTTTTTTTCTTGTTTTCCTGCTCTAAAAACTGGGTGCATCTTATGGTCAGGTGCGTCTTATGGTCCGAAAAATACGGTAGTTCAGGGGTGGGCAATTATTTCCAGTGGAGGGCCACTTACTGAGTTTTGGCAAGCCATCAAGGGCCACATGACAGGCAGCCTGGGGCTGATAAATATAAATTTTCTTAACTGGGGGGGGCCCCACGGGGCAGATAGAATGGCCTGGTGGGCCGCATTTTGCGCACCCCTGTGTTGGCTGCATGTTTAGTCTATGGCCAAATCTCCGAATCAGCCAAATCTTTTCCAAATCTTTTTCCAAATTGATTCGGATGCTTTGAATTGATTTGGAGCTTTTACTTGGTCTCCTGATTCAATTTAGATTCAGAGAATCAGGCCAAATCTCCTCCAAATTGAATCAGCTACCAAAGCTTTGTACAGCCCTAGTAATTTACTGTGCCGTCAGATAGTACTCGTGCCTGATGACACGATCCAAAAGTGCAGTAAATTAGTTTAAACAGCAGTCTAATTGCCATGCCCATGTAAACAGTGATGTTTTACTGCGCAGTAAATTAGTCTATTGCACAGTAAAGCACACATGTAGATGAACCCACTGAGAATCATTTAAAATTGAACAGCAGTAAGCCACCCTCCAGCCAAGTGTGACCACACAGAGGTGCATAAGTCTGATTACTGGTATATTTAATTTGAAAGTCATTTAAAAATTTATTTGAATCAACTTTTTCATGTGGACAAAACCTTGTAAAAAGGTATAGCTCAGGACTTGTCTATTCAAGAAAGCTGTTGACCTAATTTGTGATTGCAAACCAAGTTAGTTAAACTGATGCATATACAGTCTTATTTCATTTTAACAAGATGATTCATTTAGCTTAATACAATTAGTGCCAGTTTAAGGTATTTTAAAATAAATGGGTTTTTTTTAATTAAACCAGTACAGTACAGATTTCTATACGTAGCCAGTCCCACAGAACATATGTTGATGAGCATAATTTAAAATCCTAGCTGGAATAATACAGATTCCACGTTTTTCTTTCTCCTCTTCTTTGGGAAAACAGAAATCAAGCTTGGGTTACTGTATTTAAGATCATATTTAGAAAGTGTTTGGGGAAAGGCCTTGTTAAAATATTATACACCTATTTAAAAAGCCATGTTTGATCTTGAATGCTGAAAAATATCAGACTATAGGGACCATTCATAAATGAAATATGTATATTAAAATTAATGGAGAGTGTGATTATATAATGCAATATGAAATTTAAAAAAGAAATTGTTTGAGGAATAAATATTAAATTAAATTGAGATGAATTATATTATGAGGGTTAATTTAAACTTGTCACCCAAACAAATAAAGGAAATTAATTTTTGTCTTGAACTGAATATAGTCAGTCTTCAGAGTGTGAAAAAGTTTTATTTTACACATTGAAATAAAGGCTTTCTACAACATTATAGAGTTAATCTGGACTCAACTGGAAAGAGTTTTAGGGGAAAATTTCCCCAAAACTATCAGTATGACCTGTGAATATAAATATTATCCACTACTACTACACAAAATTAATGGAGACTTTTTTCCCTCCATAGACCACCTGTTCCAAGAAGTTTTTATTTGTTTGTTTTCAGAAATAAGTGTCCTCAGGGTAGGCTCTCCCATAACAACCTACTTTATGATTTTTTATATCATCCTCTGGAGCAGCTGGTATAGATGATTGTCAGACAGAACGGGAGACTGTAGATAGTAGGCTATAGAAGGATCAATAATTCACTCCAATATGAAAAGTCCTTTGTTCACTTGTAAAGAGTTTATTATTGTCCAAGATTCACCAAAATAATTTGTATATATTATATTCCTAGAAAGTATAGTTTCATAGTTTCATAGTTCTAGGGTTGGAAGGGACCTGAGTAGATCATCTAGTCCA
>NW_017728931.1:96658105-96659223 GCF_001723895.1 Crocodylus porosus | reverse complement strand
TCTGACAGGACCTGCCACTGATGAACCCATGTTGGTTGCCCCTAAGCATGCAGTCCCCTGCTGGCCCCTCATGGATGTGTGCCAGAATAATTTTCTCAAACAGCTTGCCTATGGACTAAGCAAGGATGGCGATTCCTATCTGAGTCGTACCTATGACAAAAGTTTGGTTTAGAATGCTCTAGCCCTAACATTATCCATTTTCCCATTCTTACTGCAACATATGTCCCTTCTTGGGCACACCATTAACCCACCTCTGCCCCAGCCCTGGTACAATCAGTGGGCAAGGCAAGAGCCCCCAAGGGGACACTTGCCTGCCTGTACACAAATGTCAGGAGCTTGGGGAATAAGCAGGAGGAACCCCTCCTCCTGCTTAATGCAAATAATTACATCACATGGATAACGGAGACCTGGTGTGACTCCACCCATGACTGGACCCTGGGTATAGATGGCTATACCCTGTACAGGAGGGATTGAATAGATAAAAGGGTTGGGGGCATAGCTCTCTATGTTAAGAAATGCTACGCATCCCTGCAAGCTGATGTTAGTGACCAGGGTGGATGACTGGAGACCCTTTGGGTTAAAATCCATGGGGAACATGGCACAATGGTGAGAGTCTACTACAGACCTCCCACCCAAATTCAAGAGCTTGACCAGAAGTTCACCCAGGAACTGGCTGAGGCCGCATGCTCCAGGACCATGGTTGTCATGGGTGAATTCAGTTACCTGGACATCTTATGGGAGGATCATTCAGCAAAATCTGAGCAGTTGCAAAGCTTCCTATCGTACATGGATTACCTCTATCTGACTCAAGAAGTCTACAGGCCAGCAAGAGGTAAAGCACTGCTCGACCTGGTACTGGCTACTGGGGATGACCTAATCAGAGACCTAGTGATTGGTGGGAAGCTGGGTGACAGCAAACATGAGCTGATCACCTTCACCACCCACTGTAAAGCTGGCAAGTCAGTCAGCAACACTGAAGTCCTCAACTTCAGGAAAGCCAACTTTGACAAGCTCAGAAGGCTTGTCAGTGAGGCCGTAAGAGACCACAAGCCCACAGGGAGGGGAGTTCAGGATGAGTGGTTGCTCCTCAAGGGAGTGATCCTCAATGCACAAGCTAA
>NW_017728931.1:96582704-96658005 GCF_001723895.1 Crocodylus porosus | reverse complement strand
GACAGGCTGAGAGCCATGGGGCTCTTTAGCCTGGAAAAGCACAGGCTCAGGGGTGATCTGATGGCCATCTATAAGTTTATCAGAGGTGACCACCAGTTTCTGGGGTAGCATTTGTTCACCAGAGCACCCGAATGGATAATGAGGTTGAGTGGCTATAAACTACTGCAAGGCCATTTCAGGCTGGACATAAGGAAAAATTCCTTTACTGTCCAAGCCCCCAAGGTATGGAATAGCCTGCCATTGGAGGTGGTTCAAGCACCTACATTGAACACCTTCAAAAATAGATTGGATGTTTATCTTGCTGGGGTCCTATGACCCCAGCTGACTTCCTGCCCTTTGGGCGAGGGGCTGGACTCAATGATCTTCTGAGGTCCCTTCCAGCCCTAATGTCTATGAAATCTATGAAAATCTATTAAATCTTCTCTGTTACCTCTTTGCAGTTCCCTCCAGTTTTTCTAATAAAATGGAGGATGACTGAAGCCTCAAAAGGTCATGAACTAATGGACATGATTATAAGTTTGAACTAAAACTTTGTAAAACAAAGCTCCAAACATCTGAATCCATGTGTGGCTGAAGCCTATCCATAGCCTTTAAAGCTCCTTGATATCCATGAACGAAAGTAAAGTGGTATGTAGTGCTTTTCTATATATCAGGGCAGCATTTGTAATTTTTTTTAAAAGACTAATTGCAGTACAGCAGCCTATGAGGAAAAAAAGGACTCAATAATTAGATGCATATTTGTGGCACAAATAAGAGTTTCAGTGTTATTCAAGATAGTGATCTACTTTTCTGGACTGACTGGCTGAAATGCTCATGTGAAAGTTAAGTAAATCCTCCAAAATAAATTATTTCCTACACATATTTGCAGCACAGAAGCCTTAGGGAAAGTGAAGCATACATGCTACTCTGATAAATTGGTCAATAAGTGCAGATCTGATGGAATCTATTGTAATTAGTTTAATCTATATTTTCTTATCAAAGTCATTTTCTATTTCAGGAAAATAATTCCATATGCCTGCAGCATAGCTGAAAGCTAGAGTAGTAAAATCTGTTTCCTCACAGTGTACAACCAAAACAACCCACCAATCATTAGGCAGAACAGACATGTAGAAATGAAGCTCAAAATATTTGGTTGGACAAAGTCAGATTTTGAGCCCCCATAAACCACTTTAAATTAGACTTCTGCATACATTAAAAATCTATGTTGTGTTTCATGATTTTAGCCCTCAAACTACCTCCATTCAGTTCTTTCTATCTGGTCAAGATCGAATAGCACAATGGCTCCAATGACTACTGTGTATCTTACATGAAAAACATGTTAAATTGTATGCATGATATTCTTTTCCATACTATGCCCCAGTTCACTGGTAGAAACCATAGATGGGAGTTCAAATGAGGAAGATTTTCTTCATGGAGATGCACCATGAAGGAAGTGTTACTGCTTTTTAAGGAATTTATGTTAGACTCTTTCAACAATTACAGCCTGTCTATTAAAGCAGAGAATTTATTGACAGAACAAGCATGAGAGCTAGATAATTAAAATCCCAGTTACCAAAATAATTACCCTAAATGATCAACAATGCATTACATAGCATTCCCCCCCGCCCAACCTGCATTTTCAATTTTCTAATGCTGTAACCCCTGACAGATGTTAGATGTTTCATGTGAATAGCATGCTAATTGTGCAATGAATTGGAACATGCCATGTGTTCAACCAATTTGTCATGCAATAAAAATGGCAAATTAGCCACAAAGGTGTTCCACATTTCATGTATTAGTATGGAACATCTTTGTGACTGGTTTGTATCGTGATGTAATTTGAATGTGTGGCATTTGAAAGGGTGCCAACTGATCCCAATTCAGGATCCACTCCCCAGTGCTGGGCTGTTTACAAATCTATTTAAATTTCCTGGCTTATGGGGAGTGTGGCACTGTGGATCCAGTCTCAAATGGTGGGTTTCCCCAGCACCAGCAAGTTTAAAGTTGTGCCATGCAGCCCACTGTCAGGGATCAGTCCCCAGAGCCAGGCTGCCCAGTATGGCTTCAGTGATGCTAGTAATTGTGATGCTGGGCTTAAATGTGCATTGGAATGATTAAAGTAGTACTGTGCTGCTCAGCATTGGGATACCCAATGCCAGGCTGCCCAGAACAGCTTTAAGGTCCCAGCATGCAATGGGATCCAAGGAATTGAAGAATTTCCCAGATCCTAAAAATCGTGCATTCTGACATGCCAGATCCTAAACATGTGGCATGATAGGACACATTATTTGTAGGATTTGAGATAAAATTCTTCAAACCCCATTACTCATTTAAATTAATGTCTGCCAGTGGCCTATTACACAAACACAAACCCAACTGCCACTCTTGTCTCACCACAAAAAAGCCCTACTTGTACAAAATAAGCTAACAAGACCCTTTTGAGTAAGTGCGAACCCAATTTTAACCTTTGTTATGTCACACAACAAAAACATGATTTTTACAAAACCAAATAAAAGGAACTACAGATATCATTAAGTTCTAAAATTAATTCTTTTGAAAGCTCAGATACAAAACATTGCATTTTAAAAGTAGTACTGGCCAGGCTAAGTCCCTGACCTACCAAAAGGGTGTAACAGAATATGATCAGGATCTATTCTCAAATCTTATAGGACTCCCATGGATTTAAATGTATCACAGGGAATAAGAATAATGGCTGCAAAGTTTGGTATCCGTGCACCACTCTATACATATTTGGTCCTAAGTCCTAACTCCTAACAGCATGCTGGCTTACCTATAGCCAGACAACCAGGCATTCTCCCTTAAGGCAGAATCCCAGCTCTGTACCTCTTTCCATGTGAACTGCTTTCCTGTGAACCATATTTATCAGAGTTAAATTGCAACCATGTTTTAGGAAGGAAGCTTCTCTTTTTACATGAACCTATAAAGCATTTTTAAAGAATAAGTAACAGTATGAGGAAAAGCCTTTCTTTCTGTCTTTCAACTTTTCTCAGTCTACTTCATTATAAAATGCATATTGCCAGTATTAAAGCATTGCAGTTATTTAAAATCCCAGATTTACTTTCATTAGGCCATACTCTAAATTTTATGCAATATTTCAACTGCATTATACAGTCAGCATTGTACATAGAAGTATCTAATACTATTACATTATGACTTTTTATATCCCATTAGTCATATTTCAAATAGAATTAGCATTTAGGAATGTTGCCACCTCCTATATTTTTGTGAACAGGAAATTTATATGAAATATTTCCATGAATATGGGTGATGACTCACTTTTAAATATTGTTTTACCCTCTAACATGATTTCATAAGTAATCAGCTGGCACAAATGTTCACTGACTGTCACTATTTAGTTTATGCTGGATTGATTTTTTTGTGATGCTGAACCACCCCAGTACTCAATGAAGTCAAGCAGAGCAATATTCAGTATCTTTGAAAAATCAGAATATGTCCAATGTACAGTAGACTCCTTTTCCACATGGGACCTCCTTGTAATTCATGATGGCTATACTATCACCTCTGAATCGTAGTAGTCGATTTTCTAGTGATTCATTCTTTGATCACTGGATTTCAATAAGTCAGGTGCCAAGTTGTGACCATTTCTGAAGTGACAGCACTGGGGTTGTATATAGGCAGAGTACCTGGTAATGTCTGGTGTCTCTACAAACAAGTTACAGAATTAATGTTACGGAGAATAAATATATTGACATTAAAATGCTGAATTTAAATTTAAAAAACATGAAAATAGTTGTTTAGTAATATGCAATAATGTCTGATTAAATGAGAAATTTTCATACTTATTTGGCCTGGGATTCCATTCTAACAACAAAAATTGCAACATGACCACAACCTCACACAGTTATTTAAAATAAATACAAAGTCGGCAATTTCTCATGACTTCTCTGGTTGGGTCTCCATAAACCCACTTGTGGGTCCTTAGTGTGAACGTCACTGAGCACATACAGATGTTCTATGGAAAAATGTTACGTTTAATATTACAATGAGTTTGTTGTCCTATTTTTTTCTGGGTAAACTATAGTAATTGCCCAATCTAACTTTCACTTTTTCTCAGATTTATGGCAATTACCATAACTTCTAAAATGATTACTATGAGATGAATGTTTCATCTTCTGAATATGTCTCTGAAGAAGTAAGCTTTACATTTGTGTTTGGTTTTATTTTTTACAGGAAGGTTGAGATACTGTGACTGATTCTAGTCATTCGCAGATTTCTAATACAGCTTCTCACATGGGAGGATCTAGGATTTTGAAAGAGATGTGCAGAAGGTATAGCACATCATCACATATAACACAAGGCACATTTTTCTCCAGTTAAAGAGAAACTAGATGCTTCACTAATATTCTACAAGGGCTAGCACTATACTATTCTGTTTAAGGTCAAAACAAAAGCAAATATAACTATTGGGATGTGCACAAATTTGCTAGATTATATCAAGTTAAAAAAAAACCACAGCAAATGTAGCAAAAACAAATAGTCAAAATAGTCAAAGGATTGTGTCATTAGTCCTGTAGTCATTACAGTTAAATGTACATTTCTTATTCAGATTCATCAAACAAAATCTAGCCTTCTTGAACATCTTGACAATGTATTTGATACTTCACTGTCAGTCACTTCTACTTCTGAGTTAATATTACCACATCTGACTTAAGGTTTTTAGATAGAACTGAAAGCAGTCTGCAGGGCTGAAAAAGAAGAGACACACTACTAGAAATGGCTAGCAGACATCAAAAAAATGGCTAGCAGACATCTTCCTGAATGGAGATGCTGCCACCCATCCCAGGCAGTTGGTTTTAGAGTTTGGGTGGAACAGGAATCAAAGGGGCATCACTGCACCATTGCATTGCCTCCCCCCTGCTCCACGCCCCGCCCCCGCATTGCCTATGGCTTCTCATATCAATTGTTATTTATTTTTCTTGTGATTTCTTCCACATTTCCATGACAAGCATAGTAATGCCACTCTCTGAGATAACCATAGACATAGGGGAGATCTTTGAAAGGGTGTAGATATAAAAGTCGGTTTCCCCAACTAGTATAATATTGATTTAAATGGAGCTATGCTGATTTACATCAGATGAGAATTTGGTTCAGAAATTTCTTCATTTCTCATCATGATACCGAAATGGTAGTATCAACTCTATAATTATTTTACTTGGTATTCTACCATTCACTTTTCATTTGGGATAAAAATATATTTGTTTGCTAAATTATGAGCTGACCCATTGAGATACTGTGTACTAAGGCTATGCGAAATTTTGCCGGCTGTTTCATTTTGAGACTGTTTCAACCAATTTCAAGGTCAAAACAGCAAAACCAGAATGAAAAAGGCCATCAAAAAAGCCTTGAAACAAAACAAGGCTAGTTGAAATATTTCAACCATAGGCTGGGGAATCGGGCTGGGCTGACTTCCCATCCCCAGCACAAGATCTGGCAGGGGATGGGGAGTCAGCCCAGCTTGGTTGATTCCCCATCCCCCGCACTAGATCCCCATCACTGGCACTACATCACGCAGGGGGTGGGAGGCAACCTAGCTGGGCTGCTTCCCCATCCCCCATGCTAGATCGTGCCAGGGGTGACAAGGCAACCCAGCTGGGCTGCTTCCCCAGTGCTAGATTATCAAGTGTTCTATCTTGTGGCGTTCCATCCTGCACATATGTACCTTAGAACATCAGCTCAGTATTCTAATATTATAAAAGCCTAAGTCTGTCTGTCTGTAACATTTAATTCACCCTCCGATTGGCCAACAAACAGCCAATCAGAGTGTGAACAACTGTTCAAACAGAAGCTGGTGGTGGTGAAGTGCCACCATGCTGGCAGGGACACAGGGGATGGCACAGCTGGCCTCGCCCCCCGCCCATGCTCCCTGGAGGCAGGGGCAATGGAGAGGATAGAACAGGCCCTCCCTCCCACCCTTACACCTTGCACGTGACAGCAGCATGGGGGGTAGCGGGGTCAGGATGCCACTGGGGGGAGGCCCACCAGCTCTGACCTTGGCCTGTCCCTCCCCCCTTCTGTCATCACCACCTGCAGGACATGGCATGGCAGGGGTGGGAGGAATAGCAGGTGTGCCACAGTAGCGGGGGGGAGGGGAGGACTGGGCCTGGGCCCGATATAGGGGAGGACTGGGCCTGAGGGTGGGGAGAAGCCAGGCTGCCACAGCAGGGGAAGCAGCAGATCCAGCCTGACCCAGCAATGGTGGGGGGGACAGGAGGAGCAGCCTGTGAGCCAATGTGGGGGAGAGAAGGGGATGGGGGAGGAGTGGGACCAGGCCTGAGATGTGGAGAAGGACCAAGCCCAAGCTGGAGGAGAAGCCAGTCCACCGTAGCAGCAAGGGCGGGAGCAGTGGGTCCAGCCCAATGTCGCCCAACATGGTAGCAGCAATGGCAGGGGGAGGGGAGGAGCAGGCCTCCTCCCCCACCTCAGGCCTGGTCCCAGTCTTCCCCCAACCTCTGCCTCTCCCCCACATCAACCCCAAACCCACTTCTTCTGTCCCTGCCTCTGTCCACTGCCACCAGGTCGCCCTGGGTCCACTGCTCCCCATGGTGGCCCAGCTACTCCCTACCCTCAGTCCCAGTCCTCCCCCACATCAGGCCCAGGCCCAGGCCCAGGCCCAGGCCCATTCCTCCCCTACCCCCGCCACTGCGGCGGGGAGGTGGGGAACAGACCCAGACCCCAAGCAGCAGAAGGGAAGGAGGGAGCAGGCCTGGATGGGGGGGGGGCACAGGGCTCCATCCATGCCCACTCCCTCCCCGATCATTCTTGACAGGTAATTGGCTAGTACACTTAATAAAGCTATATGAAGATTAATAGAAACTCACTAACCAAGAAACTGTACTTGTAGCTGTGTACTGAACAGGAAGGGAACTGAAAAAGCTATTTATGCAGAGACAGTCAATTATATTTACTTTCTCAATATAATGCTGGTAAATATGCATATAGGCAGCAAAGGTCAATCTTTAGTCAGTGGAATAGCCTGAAAGAAATGTTGAGTTTTGTTTTGTTTCCATTGGAGGCTGGATGATAGGAAAAAAGTTATGACAGCAGGAAGAGAGGCGGTCAAAGAAGCACCAATGTGTAATGAGGGGAGACATTTTAGAAAATAGAATATGGCTCCATTTCTGCTTGTCAGGCTTCATTGAGGTTGAATAGCTCTGGATTCACTACTCAAAAAGGACAATGTACCTTGATGACTAGTAGCAACCAGATTTCTTAGAACTACAAATCAGCCTTTGAAAGTAATGCATATCCAAGCACTTATAGAGTGTGCAGTGTCTAGTTGCATAAGCCTGCTTTCTCACAGTGATTAATGTGACTGTCAAGCATCTACTCTTACTGGCACTTTAGCCCATTTATAGTGGCAAATGTGGTTTATTATTGAACCCCGTTTTTTCCCATTTTTACAGCAGGTGCCTTGGGAGTTAGAATTCCTAGTGTTTCCTTCTGCTGTCTGAAAAGTTAATTTGTCCCTTGGAGCAAATTTTTATTACCAAACTTACAGAAAATGCTGAAAAATATGCTGAACATTTCTTAAAGCTATACAGCTCTAGATGACTTATTATATAGTATATGTATTATAAGGGTGGAGTTTCTTCAACATTCAGTATATCACAATTTAGTTTGGGATTGTGCCTTCCTAACATGGAATACATGACCATGCCCTGCTACCTTTCTGTGAAATGTCTGTCTCTAGTAGGGCTAGAGCTAGAGAATTTAAGCAAAACCTCTATCTGCAGAGATTTAAGAAATTTTCTACTAGAAGGAAGGTGTTGATAATTATACCAGTCCCAAACATGCCTTTTGCAGTTTTATATACGAGCTTTAAAAAAACACAAAAAAGATAATAGATTGTCCATAGCAACAAGAATGTCCATGAAGACAATAGCAAAACTCCTGCTGACTTTAATGGGCCTGGATCAAGCACTAAGGTCACATTGTACCTGCCCCCCTCCCCCATGTAAATAGGCAGGGACAAAGAATACAAGGAAATTTTCCTCATCTAGGCCAGGGGTTGGCAACCTTTTTGCCACCATGGGCTGCTGCTTAAAAAACTCAGCCCCCACAACAGACCACAGCCATGCATGCCCCAGCAATCAGCAGATGCTGCCAGGTGAATAGATATAAAAAAAGCAGTAATTAGGACCATAAGGATGCCCCGTCTGCTGCAACAGAGTGAATAAACTAAACACAGCTGGGACCCTAGGGACACCTCCTCTGCTGCTGTGGCTGGAACATGCTGCCAGTTCCCTGAGTTATTGTGACCCAGATCCAGTCTCTTCACCGGCCAAATCTAGCCCATGGACTTAGGTTGCCAACCCCTGATCTAGCCAATGACTACACAGCAATCTTGGGTATGTGTAGATATACCCATGATAGAGTCAGTTCAGCTAACTTAGGCACCAATAACAATGAATCTGTGACAGCATAAGCTTCAGCATGATCTTCACAAACCTTTAGGCACTTTGCATCTGAAGCCAGTGTCTCTTGAGCAAGCTTGATTCTCCTGCTATTGTCACCGGAGGGAGCTTAATTAAACCTAGCTTGCATGTGTCTATATGTACTGACATCATCCTATCACTTACATCTCAGGCACAGCCCAAAATTCCAACAAATCTCTTACTCTTATCCTTACCATCATGGAATTTGGTCTTTAAAAGTAATACTTTCCAAAATGAAAAGCCATATTGTTGCTATCAGTCTAGGATTATGGCATATTTCCCACCTACCCACCTTAACAAGGTTGTAACTGTAAATTGCTGAGACTGGGTTAGGACTCGTTGGGGAGGGTTTTATGGTTGAAATGGAAATACATGCACATGAGCAACTTCAACCATTTTTACTAAGGGTTTTGTTTGGGACATTCAAGTATCAATTTTAGCTTTATAGTAAATGTTATAGTATAAACAAAGAAAACAAGGCGGACAGTTAGCAGCAGAAAAACTGGTAAAGGGACTGAGCTTTCAAAAGTGAACTTGGTAGAAAGCCTTCTGTCCTTTTTCAAGCCCTACACTGTTATAGAACAACATTCCTAACCCCTGGTCAGCTAGTACAGTAGTGGCCCTACTGTGTTGTCTGTCAGTAAAATAGGACTCACCAGAAGGAAATTTAGGAAGAATAAGAAATTCAGGATAGCTGCAACAGAAAAGCAAGATAAGCAAAAACTGGTTTGGAATAAGAGATTGGAAATATGCCAACAACCTACATTAGTCAAGGGCAAAGGTGCATGCCTTTATGGCTCCTTGCCATACAGGTCTATTGCAATCTACAGGGTCTATTGAAAAAAACAGGTATACGCCATCAACAAGAAGGTTCCTGAGGAACAACACTAATAAAGGAATTCTGCACTGCTTTGGTTTTAAGCTTTCCCCTATGCAGAATTAACTAACCTGACATTGGTTGTGTCTACACGTGTGCTTTAATGCACAGTAGACTGTTTTACTGTGCATTAAAGCATCATGTAAAAAACCGTAAGTTATGCTAATTAATACACAGTAAAATAGTCTACTGCTCATTAACTAAGAAAGTGTGCAAATGTGCTACTGCGCAGTAGTACAGCCTAAAGTGCATTAATTTAGTACCTCACACTGGAAGGTGCCTATACATGAGCGTGAGGCTGTTCTGATGCCCTGTAATTACAGTGTGTCAGAGCATGGTAATTACTGTGTTCCAGACAGCCTCCACATCTCATGTATCAGTGTCCCTGCATTTCAAACTGGCACTGGAGGTGCTTTATCTAAAGCTCATTGAATGAACTTGAAATAAGTCCTATTTAAGTCCTATTTAAATAAAGCACTCCTGCTGCCATTTTGAAGTTCAGAGATGCTGATACACGAGATGCTCTGGATGCTTTAAAGAGCAGCTCTCAGAGCACCCTCCCCCCACCTCTGAAGCACATGTATAGATACAGGCAGTCCTCAGACTTACGACACAATTCGTTCCTGAAAACCGTGTCTTAAGTTGAAACGTTGTAACTTGGAACCAATTTTCCCATAGGAAAAAATGTTATAAATGGGGGACTGGTTCCTGAACCAAGGCCTGATGCCCTATTCTCACCAAAAATAACCCAGAATGTTGTACTCAATCAATTACAGCTGAGTAATATAGCTACATTACTGTATTTGTATTATAAATAGCAATCATATTGATTTGGAAGGACTTCTTTGCTGAGACTTTGCTGGATGTTTTGAAAGGCTCTTGTTTGGACTCTTTAAAGGGTTCTTGGCTGGAGGCTTCTCAGGAGTCTTGTCTGCTTTCTTAAAGAAAGTGTCCAAGGAAGTTTGGACAGAGGAGATGTGTGATGCAGCGAACTTGTTCGCTGGCATGGCTTGGTGTCAGATCAAGTGTTGTAAAGTCAAAGCTGACATCAGAAAGTTGATACAGGGTGTTAATTTATAAACATAAGTGCAAACTATTGTAACTAGAAACATTGGAAGTCAAGGACTGCCTGTACTACATTTAATGTGCATTAGAAAAGGCACATTAAATGCACATATGAGTATGACTACACTAGTCACATTTGTTACTACAGTCAAGCATACGCATACCCAAACTAGCTTCAAACTGGCCAGTACAGATACTGGTAGTCATTTAGCTAAGTGCTCTGGCAAGCTAATTTGCCTTGCTTTCCTGCACCAAGCTCTGGGATGTTGCAAGTAAACTACTAGCAGGCAGCAGCAGCGATGATTCTTCAGAGTTAAGTATGATCACTCCTATGAGTCAAGTAAATGGTTGTATTTATTTGAAGGCTAAGAAGGCTGAGTCTAGAGTTGCAGACTCTCTGGCAAACACCACAGGTAGGGGTTGAAAAGAGGGTTGTGTGTAGATACCTTTAAGAGTGTTAGGTATAAATTGTTACATTCCCTTCCCCACGCCCCCCCGGGGAACTGCAAGACTGCAAAAACCTAAGGCAACACACAATCAATACAGAAAGGAGGACCTCACTATGAAGCAGGCAAGCAAAGACCAAATTGCTGAAAGAAACAATGGTCAGCTGCAAATGCTGTAAGGGTTACCAAAAACCCATGAAATGCCCTGCATTTGGTATGTGCTGCAACAAATACAAAAAATTATTTTGTAAGAGTTTGCAGAAAGGAGAAGAATGCACCACACAAGTACTCTAATAGCAGGTGCATGCTCTACGCAACAAGGAAAAGGAAGAATTCCTCATTGCAAGAAGTTCATTTTTCTATGGATTGTAAAATCACCCTGGACACCAATGAACTAATGGTAACTTTTAAATTAGATACAGGGGCACAAGTCAATGTAATACCAAAATGCATTATTCAAAAAATAAAAACTAAACCTGTGTACTATGAAAATAAGCAAGTGAGACTTACAGCTTATAATGGGAACAGGATTGCAACCAAGGGTTTGTGCACTGTATGTTAGACACAAAGGTAATATAGTAAAAATTCAGTTTGTAACAGTCCCAGGAAAGCTAGTGCCAATTATTGGGTTGCAAATGTGTAAAACTGTAGGTATGATTAAGGTAATGGATGCTACTAAGGGACTAGAAAGTAAGATCATAGAAGAAGAGTTTTATAATGTATTTCAAGGCATATGGGAATTGTCAATTGAGTACAAGACAGAATTAAGAGAACCAAATATTCCCACCATACATGCTCCATGAAATGTTCTCCTTGTACTAAGAGAGAAACTGAAAAAGGAATTAGGTAGATTATTTAACATGGACATAATAGAAAAAGTAGATCAACCAACTGCTTGATTTCATTCACTGATGATAATAGAAAAAAAAAGGGGGTTCTTAAGATTGTGTTTGGATCCTCAGCAAATGAACAGGTACATCAAGGGGGAGCATTTTCCCATTCCTGCCAGGAAAGACATTTTTTGGCAACAGGGCAAAAGTTAAATATTTCTCTAATTTAAATGTCTCTTCTAGGTTTTGGCAAGTTCCCCTAGAAAAGAATAGCATTAGATTATGCACCTTCAATACGCCCTTCAGAAGGTATTACTTTCATAGGCTTCCTTTTGGACTGTGTTCTGCATCTAAAGTATTTCACAGAAAGGTGCAACAAATTTTTTAAGGTCTTGATGAAACTATGGCTTATTGATGATGTATTAATTTGGGGAAATACTATGGAAGAACATGACTTGAGGCCAAGAAAGGCATTAGAAAGAGCTTGCAGAGCAGGTTTGAAATGGAACAAACGAAAATGAAATTTCAGGGACAAAAAAATAACATATTTGGGAGAAAAGCTCTCTGAGAAAGGGGTACAAATCAATCCTGCAAGAGTTAAAGCCATTATTAGCACGCCACCCCCTACAGATAGGGAATGAGTGCAAAGTTTACTGGGAATGATCAATTTTGTAGGAAAATATCTATCTGACTTAGCAGAGCAGACCAAATGCTTTAGATCACTCTGACAAAAGAATGTTCAGTGGATACGGGAACATGAAGATGAAGCTGAATTTAAAAACTTGAAGGAAAAAATAATGAAAACTCAGTATTAAAATACTGTGACCCTAAAAGACCCATTAAAATGTCAACAGATGCTTCTAAAGAAGGCATTGGAGCAGCTTTGCTTCAAAAACATGGGGATAGCCAGAGACCAGTAGCATATGCATAGGTGATGCATAGAGGAGGCATGGGGGGGGCATGTGCCCCCCTAAAATTGGCCACCACCAATGCCCACATCACCGCCTGTGGACAGTCACCACTTGCCATGCCCCCTCTTGCTGCCAACACCTGCAGGTGGTCTCCACTCATCCTGCCCTCCCTGCTGACATCACCTCAGCCACCTGCAGACAGTCCCAACTCAGCCCACCCTCACTGCCAGCATCAACATGGTCACCTGCGGGCAGTCCCTGCTCACCCCACCCTTGCTGCCAACACTGATGGCTGCCTGTGGATGATCCCCACTCGCCGCCAACACCCGCCCCACTGCTAACACTGCCACTGCTGCTGCCTGCAGGCAGTTGCTGTGCTCTCCCAGCCTCAGGAGGCACACATCATTCATAAGCATGTGAATCTAGGGCACTTTCTAAATCAGAGTGTCTATATGCACAAATAGAGAAAGAAACTTTAGCTCTGGTATACAGCTGTAAGAAATTTCATATATTTGTATCTGGGAAGCCTATGATAGCTGAAACTGATCATAAAACTTTGGTAACTATAGCAAAGAAAGGGTTATCACACATGCCACCCAGATTACAGAGACTTTTCTTTCAACTGCAAATGTATGGTCTACACCAGGGATCGGCAGCCCCTGCTACTCATGCCAATTAGTGGCAGGTGGAAACATTTTTCCTAGCATGCCAGGAGGTGAGCGAAGAAATTGTTTAAAAAACTTTTTTTTTTAAGTTGCTACTCTGGGCTCTCCAGAGGAGCCACAGGTCCCAGCACTGCAGCAGGAACCAGGGGTGGAGTCAGTAGAACACAGGCAGGCATGCTGTCTGTGTTCTTCTGACCCCACCCACTGTGCCCATGCTGCACCTTCCAGACCAGCTCTACCCCTGGACAGAGCTGTGGGTGGGCACAGCCAGGGCACAGGCAGGCGCTCTGCAGGGCTACTGCACTGGAGGCTCCCAACAGACGGGCAAGCCCTGGGCCTGGGGCTTGGGCACACAGATGCCCTGTCCCACCCAGTTGGAGAGATCACTGGGGCTCCAAGCACTGGAGCAGCACCAGGGCACTGGCAGGGGAAAAACAGGTGCAGGAGGAGGCGCTCCGGGCAGGCCGACCCACCCAGCCCCTTGGGAAGGTGGGGGCCAGGCAGGAAGTGGGGACTGCCCCAGGGCTCTCCAGGCTTAGGCTGAGATGGGTGGGTGGGAACATCCACAGGCACCCAAGGTGGGGCCCACCCAGCCTGTGCAACTCCATGGAGATGTCGCACAGGGAACACTGTCTGGGCAGAGCAGGATGCTGGGATCAGGGGGTTTCCAGCTCTGGGGTTGGCCTCCCTGCATGCAGGGTACAGTGCAAGCAGGTGAGAGTCAACGCCCGGTGCAAGACCCTGGCCACAGGAGCTCCCAGGAACAGCCGTTGTGGCTGCCCCAGACTTCCCTACCTGCAGCTCACTCAAGAAGCCAGGGCTGGGACAGGCACTGTGCAGTATGCTGCAGGCTCCTGGCTCGCTCAGCCCCAAGCACCACCTGCACTGGCTATTATCAGGGCCTGGGGGGCTTCCACCGCAGTGTGAGGGACTCTGTCTCACAGCATCCACAAGATCCACACAGAAGCTGAACTGGGAGCCCCCTGAGCCCGGCGTCCTCTTGCAGGCAGGGCAGCTGCACCCCATCCCCACAGAGCTGCACAGGTTAGGCTGAGCCAAGCCCCACCTCGGGTGCCACTGGGCACCCTGACCCACCCACAATGGAGCCCTAGGACAGCCCCCACTCTGCGCTGGGCCCCCGCTTCTCTCCTGCTGCTGCCTTCCCAAGGGCTCAGCCAGGCTAGCCTGCCCACAGTCACTCCCCCCATGCCTGCTTCTCCCTGCACTCAGCTCTGGTGCTCAGCAAGTGGGTGTCTGCCTGCGCCCTCCCTCCCAGCCCTAGGCCTGGGCTCTCTCTGCTCCAGGACTATCAGGGAGGCCCAAGTGCCCCAGCCTTGGTGGCTGCTGCTGAGGTGTCACTGCCTCCCTCTGCCGGACACTGCCCTGGACCAGCAGGCCCAAGCCACAGCTGGTAACGATGGCAGACTTTGGTGGTGAGGGACACAACCTTTTTCTTTTTGCTTTTTTTCTGTCTCTCTCCTATTTCTCTCTCTTCTTTTTCTTCTATTCTATATCCTCTTTTTCCTCTCTCCTCTCTTTTTCTCTCCCCTCGTCTCCTCTTCTCTTTTCCTTTTTTTTTCTTTACCTCTTTCTCTTTTTTCATGCTCTTTTTTCTTTCTCTTTTCCTCTCTCTCATCACAACATGCTTAACAAAGAAGAATACACAAGAACAGAGGTAGTACCTGAAGTTTTGTTTATTTTCACCAGGTTTAGAATTTGTAGAAACCCTGGGTTTTTCCATAAAAAAGCAACATTTATGATTATTTACTATATTAATATGCAGTGCATCCTGCCATGTACTTCCCATGCCAGTTTTGTTTTTCCAGCATGCCAGCACTCCAGTGCCTTACAAGCTAGACATTGAGGTTTTTTTCAGTGCTCCAGTCAAAAATATTACCTGCCCTTGATATAGACATACAGAACACATCAGAAAAACATCTACTTATTGCAGATACATTGTGCGTATGACACAACAGAAGATGACAGAATTCCAGACACAGACATAGGATATGTTAATCTAATAAAAAGAGTGATTCCTGTCATAGATAAAGTGTGGGCACAAATTGCAAAAGCTATTGCTCAGGGCACCACATTGCAAAAGTGATGACAGCTATTTGTGCTGGTTGGTCTGGAAAACATATATATAGCCCCTATTCTCAATTCAAGGAAAAGCTGTCTGCACTGGATGGCATTCCATTCAAAGGCTCATGACTGGTTGTTCCAGCAGTGCTAAAGAAAGACACGTTAAACAGAGCACATGGGGCATCTAGGCATTGAAAAATGCAAAAGAAAAGCAAGGGGTGCTGTGTATTGGCCCAACATAAATAATGACATAGAAGATGCTATAAAGGCTTGTACAATGTGCCTAAAGTACAGATCCGTGCAAAGAAAAAAAAACCATGATGGTCATGGTGGAGCCTGTAGCCCCGCAGTGGGCATTGACTTATTCATACATGCAGGAAAAAAATATGTATTAGTGCTGGATTATTACTCTCACTATCCTGAAACTGCATTGCTCAAAAGCACAACAGTCAATCATGTTATAACTTACATCAAATCAATTTTTGCTAGACATGGGATTTCACAAACTGTGAGAATAGACAAGGGACCTCCATTCAACTGTCTTGAGTTTAAAGAGTTTGCAAACAAATATGGATTCCATTACAACACTTCAAGTCCTAAATACCCATAATCCAATGGTCTGGTGGAAAATGGAGTACAAATAGTGAAGAAATCATTTTAAAAAGCTACAGATTCACACACTGAATTTAAGAGCGACACACCTGTCACTCTTAAATTACAGGGCAACACCTATGAAACATTTTTTAGCAGAATGCTGTTTAACAGGAAACTCAAAACCAGGCTGCCAAATTGTACACATGCTCATCAAAATGAAAAGCAAGACATGAAAACATTTAAAAAATTCAACAAACTCAAACGAAAATAGTACTATGACAGGAGTTCCAGGGAGTTACCACAACTGCACAACAAAGATATCATGCTTATTTCAGATACACGAACGTGAACACAAAGAGCACAAATTTCCCTATCAAGTAGCTCCCAGATCTCATTAAGTAGTCACACCGGTAGTACAGGTGTTCAGAATGAAGAGACGATACTTGCAGCTCAAAGGGGAGAAAAGAAGCAGCATCATGAGATTCACCTAAGGAAACAGAGCTAACATGAAAGCAACAAGAAACGGCAGAGGAGATTGAAAATGACACAGAAGTAGGGACATCTGAACAAGGAAAGCAAACAAGAACTGAACCAATAAGGACTGAAATGCAGAGAAACTGGGATGATCACATAGAGCTAAAAAGCCAACATGAAAACTAATAAAGACCTGTTAAAATGTGCTTTATCTAGGAGTTGAGCTATACTGCCAATGTTATTATTATATGGGGTTATATTACTTGTAAAGAAGGAAGATGTGTAGATACCTTTAAGAATCTTATGTATAAATTGTTACATTTGCTGGAGGGAACAGCAGAACTGTAGGCAAGGTACTGCTTCATCATTCTATAAGCTTAACTCCTTGGTCTTCTGAAAACAACACAGGTTGGATCACAGATTTCTCAGTCTTGTTTCCTTTCCTGTCATCGTACATTCCAGGATGCAAAGGATATTTTTCTGTTTCAACCACAATTTGAGTGGTCAACCTGGAAGCAGCTATCCAGTTGGGTAAGATAAGGTGGGACAGTTTATGTTTGGGGCAAGTTTTCTAGCCTCCTCCCCATGCAGGCTGAGCAGAGGGGATATTAAAAAGGACTGCTTGGTCATGATCACAGCTGCCAAAACCACCCTCCTGTCCCATTCCAAGAGCGAAAGCAATAAACACACAACTGCCGCCTGCATGTGGATCTATGACTAGGGACTCCTGGCAATGACTTTGTCTTTCCCCGTTGCCACTTTTTCATCACCACAGGCCTTTGTAGAGGTTATGGGTATTGGTGGTTGGATCCAGTGGAAGAAACCTGCACATGACTTATTTTACATGAGGAGGCTGTTGCACGTCAGCAACCACACAAATCTTGGCAAAGGAGAAACCTGCGTCCAGTGGCAAGGAAATCCAAGATGACTGGGATGCTTCCACTGCAGCCTTCATCTGCCTTCAGAGCCAATGAGAAGTACGACTTCTGCATCCGCCTGCTCCACCAGTGAGGTCTTTATGTTGGACTGCTCTTCATCTGACACTTAACGTTGACCTTACTGCCATGGGTGACCCTACTAGTAGTACAAGACTCACTGTGGTGTTGCACTTAAGATCATCAGTGCACACAAGCCTCTTCACCCTGTCAGTCCATGGAGAGGAGCTTTTAGCAGTAAAACAGATGCGACTGCTGTGTAGATGTATCTACTGTGCTTGGATGAGGACATGCAGACACATGCATGCCATGAAAGAGGGCTAAAATGAATTTTGAACACAACTCTTAAATGTCACTGACTGCTTGTCCAGCTGCTTGGAGGTGCTAGAGATAGGCCTGGTGACTACAGAGAAGAATTGCTGCAGCAGTGTCAGAAATAGACATAAGCTACCATTAGCCATTTATATACCTAAGTGAAGCATTTTGTATTAAATTAACACAGCATTTTAAAACCTTAAAAACATTTGATCCCATTTTCATGAGGCAAAATTGTGGACCAGTTTTTATTTTATCCCAACTTATTCTAAATACTACAGCTCAGATACACAGAGTGCATCTACATTTGCTATTAGCATGGGGCAATACATTCTGGCACATATTACACCAGGGTTTATTGCTCCCGGGCGCAGTGTTTGAACATGCACCTGGGACTGCAGCATGTTGAGCCGAGTTGGAGAGCCCTGGCTGGCAGGCAGCTCAGGGGGGTAGCTTGCCAGCCCAGGGCAGCTTTGACCTGGCTTAACATACTGTGGAGGCAGAGAGATGAGCTTGGAGTGCCTGATCATGGGCATAGGGAGCAAGAAGTCTCCCCTGTGCCTTCAGCAGTGCCTCCTGAAGGGGATAAATAGACCATCTTTAAACAAGAGGATTTTGCTTTGCATGTGTGAAGAGAAAGATAAGAGGATTCACTTTACTAAAAGGAAGAAGACTATCAATTGAGACCAAAGGCCTGTTTAAGTCTGAGGAACAGGGATAAAGGACTAATTGAAGCCAAGGAAGGGCTAAAAGGACTACTGAAGCATGGAGTGCAGTTGAGTCCCTGTCCCCACAAGTGTAATTTCCTTTCCAATCTTCCCTGTCATAGACAGAACATTTTCGTCTTTCTATTTCCTTCTCTCACCCTACTAATCTCATTCCTTGTAATCTTCTGAGCTCACATACACTCCCTCTCATCTTCTCCATAACTTTTCCCATTTTCTTCCGGATCTTTCTCCGTATGGGAAAAACTCAACTGTGTTTATACCATCTTAATAAAATACCCACCCATGTCTTCACTTTCTCCACCTACTGTCCCATCTCCCTTTTATTGTGAAGCTAACTGAATGGGCTGTTTACAATCTCTGTCCAGAGCTCCACTTCCTTCATAGACCTTCTCCAGTCCAATTCCTTCTCCTTGCAATTCAATGAAATTACTCATATCAGTCTCTAATGACCTCTTCTCAGCCAAAGTACTCTATCCTCATCCTGCTTGAACTTTCAACCATCTTCCACACTCCTGACCACACTCTTCTTAAAATGGTGTCCTTTTTCACATCTTATGCTTTGTAAAGTACAACACTGTTTTCATTGCTTAGCTTTAACTGGGGAAATAGGCTGTACTAAACCTACTGCTTAAATGATCTCCCACTCTTACTTTACATAGAGAAAAGAGTAATTAATTATGGCACATTTTCACCCATACAGGCAGGCTGTTTTCTGAGATAAGAGTTTAATTTTCTTTGGCAAAGCAGACAGGAGGATGTGCCCTAATTTGGTCTTGTGATCTAATGAGACATGGAGAAGATCTCCGTGAGGGACCATATTTTATATTAGTCTTTCCTCCATCCCTCTTTCTCATCTACTATTCATCCTTTCTATACTTGTTCAGCTGTCACTTAGCATTTTTTTTTCCCTGTAGAATGACAGCAGGGACTTCTACTTGCTCTGGCTAGACAGATTCCTACCCCAGAGAATGAGCATGACAGCTTTGTGACATACACCACACAGCCTACATCAGCATGGCATGTGTCCTTGACATCAGATCTTCCGCATTAATGTAGCGTAGGTGACAAGTCCATTAGCTAGGCAGATTTCTGCAGCAACTATGTATATCAAATAACTTCCAAAACATTTTCAGGTGAATACTTCATCTCTTCGTAAGAGAAGATTAGACTCACTAGCAAATACAGTTAGCCTTTTGCATTAATATAATCACCCCTGAAGAGTGAGAGTCTAATTCTGATAACCATATAAATGAATATCTAATAAATAAAACAAAGACAGGTTTATCTGCTCAGATGTTTCCATGACAGAAGTGTACCTCCACACTAAAAAAATGCACTGAAAGTCCTTGGGGCAGCAATTGTTGTCTAGTCTCATTCCAAGGCATTTCAACAAGAGCCCACTAATTACAAGAGCCATGGTTGGAGACTAGGGTGGGGGAAATATATTTTGTGGCACATGGTAAGCCTGCATAAGATGTCCCTCTTAGAAATGTCCCTTGGGGAGCATTACATGGCCTGAAGTTTTGAAAAAGTGTAGCTGGTGTTCTTGTGCTTACACTTAATGATGCATGTGGGAGCAAGAATCAAGCTTTTTTACTGTCACTCCCAGTCACACCTGCTGTGGGTCATTGTAACTGCACCAGCTGGATCTCCTGTTATGTATTCCCAAGTAAATTTATGGAAATTATGCTTACTATCTACAAGGGTGTGTTCTGACACAAGATGCTTCTTTTGCTCCATGACAATTGCCTGTGTACACATGGTAAGTGGTAGCACTGCATTGTAAGTGGTAGCTAAATCTTGGTAACTTAGCCCTCGGTGAAAGAGTTGAGGAATACGTTACCAAGGTTGAGCTACCATTTATTGTGGGGTAAGATCTGACCCACAAGTAATTACCACAGAGTAGCAGATGCAGAGTACAGCCTCAACCCCTTTTACCCACATGCTAACACACCCGCTCAGGTTGGCAATAACTTATTAGTCTAAAAAATGTAAGTATCCCAGAGAGAGAGAGGTAAAAAAGCACAGGTCAGATCAGTCTGTTTTATGCAGTTATTCTGGAGAGAAGAGAATGATGGCATGGCTTGTAAATTTTGTATTGCAATTAAAAACCAAGGACGAGATCAGGGCTATCCAACTGGTGGCTCACAGCCTGCATGCAGCCCTCCCTCCTCCAGCTTTGTTGCCTGCCCCTGCCCCTGGCGGCAGGGTGGGCCATAGGTATGAGGAAGCCCATTCCCAGCGGTTCAGAGGGACCCATGGACCTCACATGGTGTGAAAGTGCTAGCACAGTGCAGCACACAGGGAACGCACTACAGCAACATACAAGTCACATGACACAGTGTATGCAGTGCAGGGGCATTGGAACAGTGGAGTGTTGGAGGGGTCCTAACACTAGGTTACACCTAGAGAGACTGCCAGTGTCACTAGAGTTATAGTAGATTTAAACAAGGCTAATAAAGAGATGTCAAGTGTTTATAATATTCTTAAATTGGCTGCACACACTATGATCTGGCCAAAAACACATAGGTTATGAAACTGTCACCAGTAGTATATAGAACAGCTGTCATGTTTCACGTTCAACACATTCACTCAATACAAAAAATACCCACAGAAATGGATGCCCTTCCTGGACTTAGTATAGTCTTCAGAGAAGGAGTGTAACAGGATACTCACTCCAGGGGTGGCCCTCCTGCCCCTGGAGCACCCTCTTAGCCCTTAGCCCCACCACTTGGCAGGCAAACTTCCCTTCCCTCACCTGCCATGCCTTAATGTCATTCATTTATTAAAGAAAAGGAGGGTGCCCCAGGGCTTCCCAAGTCTGGGCCTGTAGATCATAGGTGCCTGTGAGTTTCACCTTAAAAGCTAACAGCATGGCTCCGAACCTCACCTACACCATGCTCCATGTCTTGCATGTGTTTTGAATCATTAGTGAGGTGAGACACTTGCCCCCGAGCCACCAGGCCACCTCAGGCCTTCATTCCCTTGCTGGGGCTTCAAACTTCCTGGATTCCACCTCTGCTGCGGGGACACCAAGAGGTCATGTTGTCAGAAAAATCCACAGCAGAAAAAAGCAGGGCAGATGTGGTGGCAGCATGTGCCACCTGAAACTGGAGCCTGTTGCTGAATCACCTCTGCTGGAGCTCAGGGAGTTTCCCAGGACCCCAGATAAAGTTGATGGAGTCAGCCCAGGTCCTGGCCCCAGCCTCCCCTACCCCACCTAGGACAATCTGCAGCATGCCAGAGTGCGAGTGCATAGGCATTCCCTGGGGACAAGTAAAAGTCAGCATATTGTGCTGCTGCTATTTGTACGCAGGGAAATGCAAGTGCACACTTGTCTGGACACGCCCTCCAGGTTCAACATAAAATAAAGGCCACCTGCATGCAGAAACAAGTCGCTCTCTGCCCCAGGTAATATTCCCGTTCCCAGGCCTGCAAATTCATTTACCGCAGACTCACTGTTATCTCAGGATCCCCACTGCAGCCCTGCTGCCTGGAACTCTTCTCCTTGTGGCTTTCAGGGCTAGATCAGCTCAGGCCCTCGGCTTATATGGCTCAAGCCTGGCCCACTTCTAATGAGCCCACCTCGCCACCTGCAGGCTGCTTCTCAGGCAGCCTCTCCTCTTAAAGTGTCAAAGCATCCCGTCACAAGGAGAATTAAAAACTTTGCTAGTATGTGATTTTGCCAGCATTTCTGGCACATCCACTAGAGCAGGAAATAGAGACTGTTATTTTCCATTATTATATAGCAGCTAACCCAGTTGAGTACAGGCCCATGATATGGGCTCATAAGTGCCATGCTAAAGCACATAGTGGTGCCAACAAGTAGCTCTTTTCATGATATTTCAGTCATTCTGTCTCCAATCTCCTTACTAGCATAAGCTACAGAGATACCTGAATGAAGAATTTTGTATTAAATTAAACACAGTATTTTAAAACCTCAAAACATTTGATCCCATGTTTGATCCCAAAAATTTGATTTTCATGAGGCAAAGTTTTGACCTAGTTGTTATTTTATTCCAACCAATTCTAAATACTACAGCTCAGATACACAGGGTGCATCTACATGTGCTATTAGCATGCAGAAATAAATTCTGGCACATATTGCACCATAGTTTATCGCTCCTGGCTGCATTGTTTGAAAGCGCATCTGGGACCACAGTAAATTGAGCTGGGTTTGAGAACCTCAGCTGGCAGAGGGCTCAGGGGGGTCATCCTGCCAGCCCAGGACAACTCTGACCCAGCTCAACATACAGTGGAGGGACTGGCTGGGGCATGAGGATGCTCCAGTGTGGGACTAGCCAGCACGCAGCACCCACATTGAAGCATCCTCATGCCCCAGCCAGCCACTTCAGCGTCTACACCTGCGTTGCTGCACATTAAAGAACTCTGCGGACAGTACTTGTATTTAACAGCGCTAACCTGCAGCACAGTTAATTCACTTCCTGCAGCCTAATAGGACTGCACATGTAGATGTCTAGACTTTACTGCAGATCTAATTAGGCAGCTCCACAGTAAACATCTCATGTAGATATGCCATAGTCTGTTTTAAAGCAGGGTAAGATTTGCTTAAAGTCTTTGATACTGAAAGTGCTACTTCTTGACAGCTAACAGCAATAGTCTTAAAAATGTTAGTTTCACATATATTTCATGATTTGCACACACATTTTGAACTTGAAGATTGCTCTCTTAAGTAACAGGTTCATGGAATAGAAAGTATAGGCTTCTAAAGCAGGGGTGGGCAAAATGCAGCCCGTGGGCCATATGTGGCCTGCCAGGATGTTCTATCTGGCCCGCAGGGCCCCTAAAAATTTAGAAAATCAATATTAATCTGACCCTGGCTGCCTGTCATGCGGCCCTCGATGGCTTGTCAAAACTCAGTAAGCAGCCTTCTGCCCAAAATAATTGCCCACCCCTGTTCTAAAAGCTTCAAGACATAAACCGGTGGTCACTGAGACAGCAGGTCAGTGGATATTTCCCCATGTTAGTAGTGCAGTACCAGGACATATATTGATTAATAAAATAACAGGAAATTAAAATAGACCATAATGTAGTGCAGTAGTGTAGAAAGGGAGGAAGCAACAGAAATTAATGTAATGTCTGAGAAAAACAGAACTGTTGTTACATGAAGGAAAGTTATGCACAAATATATAAGACCCAGCCAACCTGCTCCTTTAAAGAAATGCAGAGTTGTTTTAAGGATTTTGAAGGCATGGGACACAGCACTGATTGGTAGACTTCAATCATATGACAGTTACTATGGTAACTCCTTGAGAGCATGTGCAGGGGCATTTGGCATTCCATGGAATCATGTATGTGAATTTTGGTAAATGATTGTGTATGCCTGCATTGTCTCTCCTTCCTTCTCTACTGTAACAGACTGCCAATATGGGCTCACCAGATTGGCTTGAGATACTTACCCTGGGCTAGAAACAGGGCTGTGAACTCTGAGCAGGGGAGCCCTGCCCTGTGGAAAAGGAGAAGCCAGTCTAAAGAAGGGGTTTTCAGTCCCCTCATTCACATGGAAGGGGGACGGCTGGAGTTAGGGGCCCGCCACCCTGAGCCCATCGGCCGGTTTGCAAGCCAGGGAGGGATTTCTGGAGGGGATACAAGCAACAGCTAAACTGGTGTGTGGGGGCTGCTGACAGTGACTCCAGGAAATGACGCAGGAGGCCTAAGAAGAGCTGGGTTGAGCTGACCCAGCAGAGAAAGCAAAGAGACCCCTCTGAAGAGCCTCGAAGGCCCTGGGAGAAGAAGGCAGCGGCAGTTGGCCGTGCCTCCAGCCCTGCAGCAGAGAGGGAGTCGCAGCCAGGGCTTGGGGCAGAAAGCTGGTGCCCCAAGGCCTCATCGCAGTGTGCTGGATGTACCAGGCGTCCCAGAGGCTAGGGGTGGCAGTCAGCCCCCCCACTCTGCTGCAGAGAAGAAGCAGCGGCCAGGAGTACAGGCAGCATCCTTATCTGGAGCAGGGAGCTGGGCTGGTGAGTTGAGGAAACCCCTCACCTTCCCTGGGGAAGCAGCAGGACAGCAGCAGGCAAGACACTGGGATCCTGAAGAGCAGCAGAGCACCAGGACGAGGGTCCCCAGGAGGTCGGGGCACAGGCTGGCGCTCAGAGTGGGATTAGCAAGCCATGAGGCATGTGGGGTGCCCAGCCAGTCATCTGAAGCAGGGGTTTAGAGCAACAACCCCTGACAGCTGCCTGCGCTGATGACCCTCTGCCACTGACTGCCCCAGAGGGGACTCAGTCCTGTCCCTTCATCTGATGACAGTCAGCAGGAGAATGAGTCCCTGAGCTTTGTGCTTGGGTCATGCCGACTGCTGCAGGAGCCTACTCTGTTGCTTGTTGTTGCCTTTTTGGTTGCCACAGAGGGTCACCCTTCAGCCTCTTTGAGGGCTTGGGGTTTGATACAGTTTGATTGCTGCAGACCAGAAGAGCTTAACTTGTTGCAGTCTGTCACTTATTGGGAAGCCTGTGGGATCTGCTGGGTGTAAGCACCTTGCTTCCTTGTGGTAGCATCTCAGCAGTGGCTGAAAGCTGCTAGTTACCCTGCCTGTGGTTCTTGAGTCAAGGGTTGACTAATGCCTTCTGGTTTGTTTTGTGATTCTGGTTACACCATTTAAGTTCACTTGTAAATAACCTTTCCTATTATTCTTGTTTTGTAAATAAAGTGTAAATAGTTAAGTGTTAGACCTTGGGACCACGGGCTGCTTTGTGGGGATCAGGGACTGGCTGGAAAGTAAATTGGTGCTGGCTGGAAGCCCTACCCCACTCTCACCACACCATCCCTGATATTGAGCAGGGGTGGCAACTATTGGGCCGCCACCCGGGTTACATTACAGATCCTAAAGATTTGAACCCTGTGTGGTAGCACACATTGCACAAACCTGATTTCAGCCTCAGGTCAAGTAATTTGTTCACCTGATCTACCATCCACTCTCTGGAAAGGGTCAGTTCCACATGTTCCAGATGAAGACACAAAACAACCTACTGGAGGAAATAATAGAATAAGCTACCAATATAAAGGAAAAATTTCCCCCTCAAGCCACTATTAGAAATAGATTTCTACCCACAAGAATGAGAGTTTACACCTCTACTAAACAATTACTTGTCCTTACTAATATATACTTGCATTATCCCTCTGTATGCAAGCATAAGCGAATATCAGAGGGTCTTGTTTGCACTGTCTTATATGTAACCTCTTGTTTTGGCTCTTGGTTGATTTCTTTCAATACATGTATCTTCCCCCATTATCATTAGTAATAAGCATTAGGCACATAGACAAGAAGATAATAATCCCTTTGACCAGCAGCCACTTTGATATATATTTAAGTTCAACAAAGGATATTTTATTCTTCAATCATTTTTGTAGTTGATAAGCAATGCAGCTCTGGGGTCCAAATCAGACTGTTGCAAGACTGCAGCTTCAGAGTTTTATTAAGATTCTACCATACAAGGGCAGGCAGAGATTTCATGAGGTCATCTAATCCATTCCCTTCCTCATTGCAGGACCATCCCTGACAAAAAAAGCCATCGCAGTCAATTGTCTGTCCAACCTGTTTTTCAAAATTTTCAGGGATGCAGATTCCATAACTTCTCTAGAATCATAGAATCAATGAGTCAGAAGGGACCTAGACAGATCACCTAGTCCAACACCCTGCCATGGGCAGGAAGGAGCACTGGGAGTGGCAGGGGTCATAAGACCCCAGCCAGGTGCCTATCCAGTCTCCTCTTGAAACCTCTAGGTAGCCTCATAGTCAGAAACCACTGCCTAATATCCAACCTAAATTTCCCCTATTGCAATTTGAGGCCATTGGTCCTAACCCTCTTCCCTATGGTCACAGAAAAGAATTTATTCCCATCTTCTATACAGTTAGCCTTCAGGTATTTGGAGACTGAAAAGATCAGTAACAGTCTAAGATGGAGGTGCCTAATGAGCCTTAGCAATTTAGCAGAATTTTTGGTTTCACAGGGTGCAATAGAATCATGTTTAGAGACTACAAGCTGCATGCCACTAAAAACAGCATGTCACTTAGACATTTTAAAGATTAAATAAGACTTGGACCCTTGTTTGTATAATATGCCCAGAATTTTTAAACCAACATAGTTCCTTGACTGACATCTCCACACTTCCTCCAAATCTCAGTCCTTTAATTGAATGACAAAATGTTATGTGTTTTCTCTGCCTAAAGTTTTTTGTCTTAAGCAATTTCCACTACTAAAAAATCAACAACACAATATAATCCTCAAGCACTAAGAAAATACCTTTATTCCTAAGGAACTAGACACACTGCAATCCTATATAAAACTAGGGCCATTGCGTCTTTCCTATATAAACACATATACTCTGGCACTTCACACTACTCAATCCCTCAATAATAGAGTCAGGGTAAGATAGATTTTTTCTATTGTGTTTTTCTAATGAAGCAGCAAGTTGATCTATACAAAATATGCTTCAGTTCTGGGGCACGGAAAAAACATGGGCTTATGGCCCTCAGTTCAGCCATTAAGGTTGCATCTAGCTCAACACTGCTTCTTCACGCTGATTTGGTCTGATGGCTTCAGTTTGGTATGACAGAAAGAATGACTGGCTACTGACAACAACAGTAAGTACTTTGCTCTCACTTTCAAGCAGTCAGTTAAATAAGAACAGGAGCAATCAATTTCTAAGACACACACTGTTAAATGTTTCTGTAGGCGTAGGCTAAAAACTAGGAGAGAAGATATACAAATACCTGGAGGAGCGTGAAAAAATAATTCTCTCTTTTTTCTTTGGGCAGGGGGCTGGACCCGATGATCTCATGAGGTCCCTTCCAGCCCTAATATCTATGAAATCTATGAAGTGTAAAAGTGTGGATTAGGGATATATGTTGTAGGTATGAATTAAACATTTCAAATGTTTGGAACATCTAATATGGAAAATATGGAGGCTGAATTTTAAAATAAATTGATTTATAAATCTCAGCTTGTCAGGGAATGGGAAAACATGGCTAAGATATTAGAAGTAGAAAATAGTAGTGTGAGGGGATGGGGTGCGTCACCTACCGTGAGTCCCCCTATCCCCCGGACGGCCTCTGGAGAGGAGGGGGTACGCGACGGGCCGTTCCCGCTTCCGCCAATCTCGCCTGCCACGACTTGAAGAAATATGGGGGTTCACCCGTGCGGGGAAGCTGGCGGTCCGGATGGGGTACCTCGTCTCCAAGGTCCAGGGGTCCTGAGGGCTCCTCCTCCCCTACACCCTCGCCCGGTCCTCCGGGATTAGCCTCCGTCAGGGGGCTCCCTGATCCGTATCCTAGTCCTGCAGTGGGGTGCCGCCCTCGCACTGCAGGACCCTCTTCAGGAGTCCTTACGGCGCCTGGTCTACCCAGGTGCAGCTAGCTCCTATGAGTCTGGGGCGTCCTTACCCCTAGTGACTGTCTCTCGAGACCCGGGGTTGCGAGTCTTACCTCCCTGCCCGCGGGTCTTCTTCCACGGCCAAACTGCCCGCAGCCGTCGGAGGAGGGTCCCTCCAGCAGAACTTCCCGTTCCGGTCTCCTCCGGCGCGGCAGCCGCCGGCGCCCTTGACACTGGGTCATCGTGTAGAGTTGCAACCGCCTCTGGCTCCACAGCCCCCGGCCCCGCGGTGCGATCCTGGGCTCCGCAGCTCCCGGCTCCGCTGCCGCCTGCTCCCACCGTGTGGCTCCCGGCTCCGCGGCTCCCGGCTTCGCTGCCGCCGGCTCCTGCCGCATGGCTCCCGGCTCCGCAGCTCCCGGCTCCGCTGTCGCCTGCTCCTGCCGCGTGGCTCCCGGCTCCGCAGCTCCCGGTGCAGGCTCCGGCTGGAGCCTCTGTCTTCCCCTGCTTGGGGTAGGTGGGCTCTTTTTATTCTCCCGGGCTGGTCCCAGTCCGGCCCGGTCCGAGTTCCGGGAAACGTTAAGCCCCCGGCCAAACTTCCGGGTCGGGCCCCGGAAGTCGGGCGGAACTCCGGTGTTCCCCGCCCGACCCTGGCGCCTTGGGGTCTTGGCCCCCTCACAAGTAGAAATAGCACCATATTGGTTAAGCATAAGAGTTTTCCAGCTTTTATAACAATCTTTTCAAGAAATTCAGGACACTTTAAAACAATGAGGTAACCAACTACTGCCATAACATCACCACTTTGTAAAGAGTGAAACTGAAGCATAATGAGTTTAAGAGCCTAAGCCTAAAAAGTACAGTTTGCATTTACGTCTAACTGACCTGAGGATGCTTTAAGGCCCAGACTCTCAAATTACTGAAATAACTGATTTCACTGCAAGTTAGATGCCTAAATATCTGTAAATTTCGAGGCATAAGTAGTTGGTCCAAAGATTCACAGAAGTTTATATCAGCAGAACCCAAATTTACTGAGTTCCATTGTATCAACTGCAAGCCATCCTCCTTCCCGCTATCATTTTTTCATTCAATCACAATGCAGCACAAAGCTGGGGGGGAGCACTTGTCACATAAGCTAAGTAGAGATAGTCAAAAGCCTGAGGCTGAATCAATTTAATCTTCGCAGGCTGTAGATTGAACCATTAAACCAGTGAACAGACATTCACTTGATTCTGGAAATGCAGCCACGTGCCTGCAGTGACCCAGGCCAGAAGCTAGAGGATGCCAAGCAGGAGGCATGCTCTAGCTGGAGCAGACACCTTGGGCCAAGGCTAGCCTGCCTACCTTGTGACAGGGGAGGGGTTGCATGGGAGGTGCAAAATAACCTGGGATGCTGGAAGTCTCTGAGTTATCTTGAATCTAGAGGGGATCTGGAACAGAAGTTTAGTAAACCGATTTAACCTAAATTAGTTAAATTTGATACTAAATCCATCCAAGTTTAACTTAAACCAGTTTCAGCCATTTTGAAAGTGGTTTATGTGCACTGAACTTCTGTTGTGTTACAGATCTGAACCAGTTTCCAATCACTTATACCGGTTTATGCATCATTTCTGTCCCTAGCCAGTGTGAAAATCCAAGTTACCATATTCAACAGTAATTACATTTTAATTCTTTTTAGGAATTTGACCACAGATGAGGGATTATAAAAGTGAGGTCAGTGGGTTCAGTGTGGTCAATGAGATTTTTATAAATGCAGCAGACCAAGGCTGACTTTAAAATCTATGAAGCCTTTCATTTTTAATGCAGAGGAACAGCCTGCAGACAAGAAGTCCCATCAGATAACACTATCTTTATCAGAGCAGGATGAAATTGGAAGTTTATATACTGGGTCCTGTAACTTCTGCCTTCTGTTCCTGAAATCAAGTTGCAGCACTATAAACTGGGACCTGTACGTGCCCTGGGGACTGTATCTCAGATTATGAAACCCTCTCGTCTCCAGGAGATGCATTTCAGTTATTAAAGATGAGAAAAACTGCAGTCTGCTCTTTTTTAATTCATAGCATACAATACTTTTATTTTCAAGGGATTGACTGTCTTTCTAAATTATTTTCTGTGACTTGTGTATTACATCAGTTCAATGGAATTACTTTAATATTAAGAAACTGAATCACCCAGCCAAAAAAGTAAGTTTGAAAATGACTTCAACGTGAAGCAACCCTTTTTGTGCAAGGTTGAATAAAATAGCATTTTAACAATCTTGTCACAGTACTAGAAAACAGTGCATTAAACAAATCTACTGCACAGGAATTGCTGTGCATGTGTAAAGGGTGATACTTTCCTGGTATTAGATTAGTCTAATGCACAGTAAAGCATCTTCTGTAGATGCATCCCCTGAGTGCTAGTCCCTCAGGAAAACAATGACATTAAGGGCTATGAACCTACAGTGGAAACTGGAAGGGAAAAAAAAGTTCTTATTAGGCAGATCATTTCATTGGTCCTCAATACACTCCAATAAAACTGCAAGCATTACTGGTTTTATTTTACAAATAGGAATAGGATGCTGTGAGAGTAAGAGGACCTGTCTGAAGCGAGAAAGGAAGACAAAAACATAGCAAGCAACTGCAAAAATAAACTTTGTCCTACAGTTTTGTAGAAGAAAGACACCCAGTTATATCACAAACCATCCATACTGTAGAAGTCAGTAACAGTTTATCCAAATGATCTTTTCCACAAGTATTGCTGAATTCCTAGATAAACGTACAATATATATTGATGTGACAGTGTAACGGGCAGCCTGCTCGGAGCCGATCTCACTCTGGCCTGCCCACCTACGTTCCTGGGCCAACCACCTACGTTCTCACATGCCATGCTTTGATGTTAATTATTCAATAGATGTTAATTAAGCAGGAGGCTGCCCATTTCATGCCCTGATACCAGGGAGCACTATCTGCAGCTCCTTTCCTCCCCTACACTGCAGTTCAAGCCTCACAGATGGCATTACATACTTATAGGCTTGGCAGTGCTACACTGGCTAGCACTACGGATGCAAGGGACTTGGGGGTCATGACTGACCACAAGATGAACATGAGCCTTCAACAATGTGATGATGCTGCGCGGAAAGCGAGCAAAACGCTGGCTTGCATCCATAGATGCTTCTCAGGTGATCCCAGGATGTCATTCTCCCATTGTACTCGGCCTTGGTGAAGCTGCAGCTGGAGTACTACATCCAGTTTTGGGCTCCACAATTCAAAAACAATGTGGAGAAGCTTGAGAGAGTCCAGAGAAGAGCCACGTGCATGATCAGAGGTCAGGAAAACAGCTATGGGACTCTTTAGCCTGGAAAAGCGCAGGCTCAGGGGCAATCTGATGGCCACCAATAAGTTTAACAGGGGTCTTCACCAGGATCCTGGAGAATGTCTGTTCACCAGAGTGCCCCAAGGGATGACAAGGTTGAATGGTTATAAACTCCTCCAAGACCATTTCAGGCTGGACATAAGGAAGAATTTTTTTGCTGTTCGAGCCCCCAAGATCTGTAATAGCCTGCTACTGGAGGTGGTTCAAGCACCTACTTTGAACGCCTTCAAGAGAAATTTGGATGTTTATCTTGCTGGGATCCTTTGACCCCAGCTGACTTCCTGTCCCTGGGGGCAGGGGGCTGGACTCAATGATCTTCTGAGGTCTCTTCCAGCCCTAATGTCTATGAAATCACACTGTTGTCACTGTCACTGGCCCCTCACTGGGCCCCAGAATCCTACTGTTGAACCCCACCTGGATTCCTCTCCTCAGGCAGATTCTTCCACTGTCATCCCCCTTCAGGTGTGATCCCCCCACTGGGACCTTCAGCTCACTAGCCCTGGCCTACCTCCAGGCCAGTCAGAACCCCAGGCCCTCAGCTCCCGGGTGTTCCTCGCAGTGGGCCCCCGGCCCTTTGACCCTTCCGGTCCTGGCCCCAGCATGGGCCAGTCAGGGGAATTCAGACAGGCCTTGAGCCTATGTCCTTTTCCTCTCCCCGAGGCTCCACCCTCTGGGCCCTCCAAACAAGAGGGGTAACCTACCCAGTTGTGGGGGCTAGGGATTAAGGTGCCCCAACCCACCTTTCACTGGGGTAGTAACTGACCTGGTATTTCCTGGGGGCTCGCGTGCCACTGAGAGCCCCACCAGGCCACCCACTCCCAGCAGGGTGCAGTTTTAAGTCATTTCCAGGACCAGGAACCTCCTTACCATCCCCCACAGTGCCTCCCGTGCCTCCAGATATCAGCAGCCCTCCAGCCAGGCAGTGTTGCTGCCTCCAGCAGCAGAGCTGCCTTGCTTATATGGGCAGCCCTGAAACTAAAATGGCTGCCCTCATTAGGCACCTGGCAGCTACCAGCTCCAGGCCCTTAAAGTTGCAGGTGCACATAGTGTCCTGCCACAAACACGTTGTGTGTGAAGGCCTCAAATAAGGATACTACCAAAAACAGGTGGTCAGAGTCAGACTGGTTAAATACAAGTGTCAGACACTGGGATATCTAGCAACTAGCCCTATAGTTAGTCCACTAGACCAAGCTGTCTTAGAGTTGTTCAAATGCTCCAGTGCCTGCACTGTCACTACTTTTGTTACAGCAGAACCAGCCTGCTCACCATAAGTATAAGTATAAACACCCACCTTCAACCAAGAAATGCCAAAGACCAAGACGAAAATGTGGGAGATAATGCACATGCTCTCAGACTTCTTGTAGTCTGAGTACAGAGTAAAACAACGATTTGTTGTTTTACTTCATAGGAGGTCCACACATTTTGAAAATGGAAGCTAAAGCCGAAAATCCTATTAGTTACACATCACATGCTCTTCTTTCTGAACTAGATAGTGCATTTCCTCTGGCAAACATTAAAGTAAGACCTTTGTCTAGTGTGCAGTAAATCCCCATTGAGTAAGTAGGGAGAGAGAAAAAAGGTGGCTGGAGTTCAAATAGCTAATATTGTACTGCAAGTACCACCATGGTATATAGATTGCATTGAATTAGGACATGGTTCATAGTCACCAATTCTCTTTAAAATATCACAGGGCAAGTATATTTCCAATGCAAGTGCTTACCCAGTCATTCTTAACCTTTTTAGAGTCAAGGCACCCCTCAGAAAATGCCAGCTCTTAGCTTTCGTTCTTTCGAATACACAAAAACTACGAATTCAGAAAGAAGTCATAAAGACCACAATAAGTTAGAATGTTTTTGATACTGTGGATTCCTATTTGAAACCTCTGGGTATGTTGAGATGGGTAGAAACATGCATGTCCTTAGGGACAACTAGCAGCAGCACATAGTCGTGCTGCTGCTACTTTTCCCCAGGGAATGTCCCTGCACATATGCTTTGGTGCACTGCAACTGCCCTGGGTAGGATAAGGGGGAAACTAGGGCCAGCACATGATCTGGCCCCAGCAGCCTTACATAGATTTGCCCCCTCTTGCCACCAACACTGCTGCGGCCACCTGTGGGCAGTCCCTGCTCAGCCCGCCTTCACCACTGACATCACTGAGGCTGCCTGTGGGTGGTCCCCGCTTGGCACGGCCACCACTGCTTGTGAACAGTCACTGTGCCCCTCCCAGCCTCAAGAGGCACGAGTCATTCATGCCTGGGGGCCTCCCAGGGCTGCAGCAGTGGCAATCTGGGCATGTAGACGTGGCCAGCAGCTGCAGCATGGCTCTGCCCAACCGGGCTCCGGTTTTGGGCAGTGCGCATGCACCACCCACATGCACCGCCCACATGCACCACCCTGTTTTAAGGCATTTTTTTTAGATGCTGATGTTCTAAGCATCTAATGTTGGCTCTGCACTGCAGAATACTTTCAGTGGGCCACGTGCTGCAAATCACGTGTTTCCACTCATCTAGATGTGCTCTCTGGGCTCTTCTTGTGACTCATATATAGGCATTTGCACCCCTAACAGCTAATACTGAGTGGCAGCTTTCAAAAGATCTCATGGCATCCCAGGATGAGAATCATTGTGCTAGAACTCCACCACCTATCACTCGCTTACTGGTCTAAGTGTCAAGGTGAGAGGTGAGGACAGAGAGAGCACCTTTCTAAGTGCTGAAGTAATTTCTCATCCTGTCCTTTACACACATGCTACAACAAAAGGCCACTAGTGGATGACACTGTGCCTCAGAAGTGTCCATGTGGCAAATTACCTTTGAGAGCCGCTACCGTGGTGATGCAGTCTATATACTGTTCCATGACTCAGGCTGTGCCTAAAGACAAAAATCTAGCTCTCAGCAAAATTTAGCATAATCTAGCAAAAATCACAGAAGCAATCACAAGAACATTAAAACAAACTGAAAGAACCTTGTTAGCTTTGTTGTCCAATCTAAAAGAAAGAATACAGGTAAAGTAAATCTGATTAGCAAAAATTATTTCATGTGTGGTAAGGTTTTGCTAGACAATGTATGAGAGTGTTAGCATAGCAAAATTATTTTAAATACAATTTTAATCTTAATAGTGTCCTTTTAAATTCTTTCACATAGCCTCAACTTGCAATTTTTTCCCAGTTTTCTTGGTCCTTAGACAAAGCCCGTCAAGGAAAGATATGATTATTAATAAGGTCTGAGAATAAGTAACTCCCAACAGGCTTAAAACTATTTTGTTCTGTGGCTCCCCACCTCCCCCCACCCGGTCCCTTTAGATTGAGTCCAACACAACACATGGAACGCATAATATTTTGTGGCAAGAATTCAGATATTTTGCTTGAAAAATCGTTTTCATCGTACTATGTATTTTATTCATTAAGGTGAGGACACAACATTTTGTATATATTATGCATGAAATGTTTAGTGAGATACAACATGTCTGATCCTGCAAGTACACGTGAATAAGTTAATAGTGATTATTCAGGGAAGTAAAGTTACACATCCATATATTTGCTTACAGGATTTGGTCCCTAAGATGCAGAATTGTTTTAAAAAAAAAAAGGCCAAATCAAGATGTATTGCAAGTCTAACAGCATCATAGTCTGAATAACAATTAGCTATATTCTCTTGATATTGCTTGCTTTATCTGTTCATTCTCTACATTTTAAGTAATTTGGATTCATCGCTTGTCATTTGCAGGGAATGAAGGAGAGAAGAATTAGTTATACAGAGGTGTCATGTCATGTTGTGTATGTGCACGTGTGTGCACACTGTTCTCACCACAAGCTCTTAAATAACCAATATTGCATTGATTTCCACTACATGAAACTTTCCATGAAGTGAGGACAAATACACTTTTCTTTTTTCTTGTGTTCAGGATCCCCATTTTTTTTCAGAATACTGAAGGAAAAATTAATTTCAGTGTCAGTACAGATTGTGTAACACTACAGGAATTTCTTCTGTTCACAGTTCGGGATTTTATCATCCATTCTGGCATCCATTTCACAATCTATGCAAGTCCCAGTGTAATTCATTCACCAGCACATTTTATAGACAATTGTGGCATATGCTAATTTTGGACTTTTACCTGAGCTCCATGTCCGCTGCTTTCCAGGCTCCCTGAATAGTGCTTAAGTATTTTCTTTCATCAGTTTGATAGTATAATTGCTAGTCAAACTATTCCTTTTCTTGATAGATGCATAGTTTCCATTAGCACCAAGAAGTTATGGACTTGTATGAAAATGAATTATTTTCTGTAAATTCCAGCAATTGTTCCAATACCTGTTACAATTATAAGTGCAACAACGTCCTCCCTTTCCCTCACAAAGTGTATAAAAAGCATTATGGGTGAAGTGTAGAAGAGCAAGAAGGTACAATGGTTTTGGCAAAGCTGGATTCTCAAAAAAGAGGGGAGAAAGAGGATATGCTTTCTAAAAATGTAAGATTTTATTTTTGTGTCACGTGAGGTTTTCCTTCCAAAATTCCTATCTATTTAGCTTCTACTACATATGTAATACATATCTTTTCTTTAATTATAATCCAATTTTCTGACTCTGCTCTTAATAAATCTTAATTTGAATTAGAACAACCTATACCACAGGAATCCTTAGTAAAATGTGGTCCAAAAACAGCTTCTTCACAGGTGAAGGTACTTACTGACTGAAACATTTGGCATCAGCATTTGAAGCTTTGTATTTCTGTGATGTATCAAGTGAAATAATACTCTGTATCCTATGATGCAACGTTAATCTCAGTAGTGTAAGGAGGGGTGGATGCAAGTCATGTGCACCAGGCACCAAAAGGGGAGGGAAGGGCATGAGATTGGACATGAGGTGCCTCACCCTCCCATTCTCCTGCTCTACCTACATTTTCCAACTCCGGCAAACAGCAGTGTCACAGTAGTGCATTTCACAGAGTGCAGGGCACTCTGGGAATCGTAGTTTAGTAGAGTAGCAGTGGAATTTGCTACTGCTGGGGGTAGATTTCAACCCATTTTTTTGCTGCCAAACTCGTGTTTTTTTGCCTGCTCAATATGGGCATCCATGGCAACAAAAGAGACAAAATCTCCCCTCAGTTGCAGTGAACACTGCTGCTACTCTACAGACTTCCGGTTTCCAAAGTGTTCTGAACGTTTCTGTGACTTACATTGCTATGCCACCACTGCTTGCTGCTCCAGAGCCAGAATGTACATGGAGAACCAAAATGGAAAACTGCCCTGAGTGCAGTCTTTACTAGTTATACTGCTGGTTAACTTAACACAACAGAAATTGCTCATGCAATGAAAAAAGTTAGAGTTTGGGGCATGTGGCATGCATTCTTACAGAACCTTTCCCCATACATAATTTAAACAGGTCCTAGTGTCATGGAACAGCTTTTGGGATATGCTACCACAGACCAAAAGGAAAGGTGCCTTTCACCAGGTGCATCTACATGAGATGCTATGGTGATGTAACATTGATGGGCATTGTGGCAAAATGCCACCTCTGCCTCTCCCCAAAAACTCTACTATGTGACAGTTTGGTTAACGTGGTCCCTACAGAGGGCAGACATCCCATCTCTTTGGGTAACCTGAGTTGTATACATTCCTGAGGGAGGGGGAAACCCACTCCTTCTGCCTATGTGACTGGCATCACATACCTGGGTGAGGGGCTTGGGCTCCCTATTGTTCTGAGCAATGCCAGTCTACCTGGCAACCAGTGATGCATTTCAAATTGGTTGGCTGACAGCCAACAGGTGCTGGCCTCCACTGGACCAGGTAAATGAGGTCATAGGTCTATATAATTTAAGGACTGCCCAGGAGGAGGGGTAGTAGCCATGATGAAAACTCAGAGAGAAGCTGGACTGTCTGAAACATTCTGTCTCTCTTGAAACTCATGGGCAATAAACTGCCTGCCTCCAGAGGGAATCTCCACCTGCCTCTGGATGATACTTGTGAGTAAGCTGTCTGAGATCTAACTAGATATATAGCTTTCAGTAACTCAGAAGTGTGATCAAAGGCTACCCGGCCATGCCAGTTTTCTCTATGGGATTTCTCTGATATTGCTAAACCCTATTCCAAACATACTCCTTGTAACCAATAAAGTTCTCCTTTGTATCTAGCATGGGAGACTTATTGGGAGTGGGTCTAGATTATGTCTTGGAGTCCCCTTGGTTCGGCTGACTAAGGGTGACCACTATTTGTTATGCAGAATGAGGGAAGCACCCCAAGTTCTTGGAGTGGGTCGAGTACCCTCAAGGGCTACTAGGCCTGTGTTTCCCAGAGGGCACAGAGCCAGGATCACTCCAGACCCTAGGTGGTGGCAGTGTTACCCCCAGGCTAGTGGGTGTGCTCCAGGAAAGGGGTTGGCCAGACATGAGGCACCCCCAGGGAAGCGGTCAGAGCCTAGAAGGGGGCTGGGCACAGTGAAGTGGGTGGCTCAGCGCACGAGCACCCCCTACTAGCCAGCCACAGGTATGAACCACAATGCTGGTGCTACTGTGCAGTAGCAATGAATGCAGTAACTCAGTGCTACTGCACACTAGGGTTGGAAACGACCCATGTGTGGCCAGGACTGCATAGTAACGGCAGTTACTGTGCAGTAAGGGTGCACATGTAGATGCACCCACTTTGTTAGCTTCACAAAAAATAGCAATTCAACCTCATGCTGTCCAGTATGTACCAGTGACAAACTACATATTACAGCACCATACCTTATTATTTGATTTGAAGAGCAACCTACTTCGTGCATTTCTTGATATAAGAGTAAAATCTGTATGAGTATCTTTCAGATTATCTATTTGGATCTTAAAGTGTCAGCAAAGACATTTCAGAATTGCCAAACCTGTTTACAAAGACAATAGTGAGCAAATTTAGTCTTAAGTAGACACTTGGAATAAATACGCTTCACATATTTAGTTAGATACTGACTGATCTTCTGTGAATCCCCAAAATGTTCTCATAGCTAGATTTAAGAGCCACATTTGAGAAGGCACAGAAGCTGGCGGATGCATGTAATAAGCCACATAAAAATTTACCTTAAGCAGCAGAGGATCTGACCCTTCTTTTCATCATCCTAAGGTTTAGGCACAATAAAGCCAACTTTAAGAAAAATAATGAAGATACCATAATTAATAAATATATTTGCTTTCAATTAACTTGTTTTAAATAATTCAATTGTTATTGATTTTTTTTCTTATAATAGGAGCTGAACATAGCATGAAAGAACAAACATTTCTGTAATGTTACCTGGCTTGCAATTTTGGTAAATTCTAGGACTGACCAAGGGAAAAAGTTCTCTCTGTAATATGTATTCTTCAGTGAGAGGTAGTAAGTTCCATTACTGACAGAAGTTGTTTGGTTTTCCAAGCTATATATTTCCCTGGTTTAATTACATGTAGCAGGCTCACCTTTCAGAGCTTGGGTTGAGTCCCAAGCTTGAAATCCTGCTGTTTTGATTGATGGAGCCCATCCACCAATCAGGATGCAGCAGGAGAAATAAAGTAATGCCCCTTTCCTGAGGGGAAGGGGAGAAGAGCTCCTCCAGACCTGACTGAAGACTGTAAACTGTCAGGTCCGGAAGACTTCAGGGGCGGAGCCCTGGAGCGTATAAAAGGAGCTGTGTAGGAGCTGCGTGCCCAGCATGAGGGGAGATGCGGTGAGGGACGCAAGAAGAGCAGAGCCAAGAAAAGCTGGGGAGCTCTCCCCCCGTGGGCAATAGGCCCAAGGCTCCTGAAGCTGCCACTGGAGGAACAGCCTTGGGAGCAGTCCAAAGACCACTCGAGCTGTTGACAGTGCACAGGGACGGTGCACGGAGACCCAGCCCTGGGAGTGGTGTGATACTGCTCAGGCCCATCACGGTGCGCAGTTCAGTGCATGGAGCCCAGGCTTTGGGAGCTGCAAGCAGTGGCTCAAGCCTACAACCCCGACAGGGCCAGCAGACCACACACCGCGCAGGGCAGTGCACAAGGCAAAGGCCTTGGGGGCTGCAGTGAGGTGGCTCAGGCCTCAGCTCCCGGCAAGCAGCCAAGCCCCATGGTGCACAGGGCGGTGCACGGGCCCAAGCCTTGGGAACCAGGGAGCAACGGAGGCTGCTTGGGTTAGCCACCTGGTGTGAGGACAGTGGACAGAGCGTGAAGGGCCCAGCCTGTGCTAAGAGAGCTGTCAGTGCCAAGCCAGGGCATGGGGAAATGGTAGTGCTGCAGAGTGAGGCCCAGCACCCAGGAGCCAGCAGCAGTGGTGCAGCAGCTGAGAGGAGCTTAGCCCTCAGTGCCCAGAGCATGGCACAGGGTGGGTGGGGGGAGCCCAGCAGCACAGAAGAGGCCTAGAGAGGTGCTCCAGCAGAGAAGACCCCATCGAGCTGCGCCCTGACCACCGCCACCTGAAGGAGCATGAGTCATTGGGCCCTTGGGTCCCACAGGGGAAAGGCATTTGAGGCGGACAAACCCAGAGAAGGGGCTGGGTGAACAGCCCCCCACCTACTCAAGGCCCTAAGGGGTGGGGCCCCTGGTGCTTCCTGAACACCCCCAAAGGACCCCATTGGAAGGAGGACTCTCTCTTGCCATGGGTCAGGGACTATATTAAGAAACAGATGTTATTAAAATTGTTCTTGTTTGCGCCTTATATTTTGTAATTGAAATGTTGTATTGTGATGTTGTAAATAGTGTTATTTAGAGTTTGACCTTGGTTATTGGTTAGTGTTCACTGTGTAAATATATGTATATGATATTTAGTTTTATGTTTATGTATATTATAACTTAATCAATTGTATATAGTTAAGAATTTTTGGGCTTGGGCTAACTCTATAGAGGAAAGAGGGATCTGCTCAAAATTCTGGTATCCCTCTCACAGCAGCCCCAACTGCCTACCCATCCCATTCAATTGAGAATAGGGCACACCCTTGGGTGTACCTAGGTTACAACATTAAACTGTTCCAGTTAATGTTGGATATTTTCCCTTTTTTAAGCACAAAGTAAATGCATCAATAAGTTAAAAACTAATTGAAAAATTAGAACATATTGTACATTCACCAGTATGTCTAGGTTTGCTTGGGACAGCGAAGAAATTTAGAAGGAATAGTTATTGCTCATAATTTAAGTTCTTGTTCAATATTGTATGTGAATGAGAACAGGCCACAGTCATATTGTACCACATAGCTCCAGTAAGCCTGGAATGCATTTATGTATTAGATTTATGTGCCACCCTTCCCAACAAAGGCTCAGGGAAGCTTGTAAAAAAAACCCCTACCAAACAAAAGGAACTTATGAAAGTGACTAGAATATTAAAATAAAATATAAACCCAAACCTAAATAATATTCCATCTTAGCCTTGCTTGCTAAGTACCTGCCCAAAAAGAAAGATTTTATAGTGCTTTCAGAAAATGTTTAGGCTCTGGCAGGCCTCGTCAGGGGGGGAGTTCCAGAGCAGAGAAGCAGCTGCCAAGAATGACCTCCAACATGTTTTCACCAAGCAGACGTGGTGCATTGATGGTACTTGCAGGAGGTTGCTCACTGCTGACTTCAGAAATTGCAATTGGTGCATATGGGAAAAGGCAACATAATAGGGTAAGGATATTGTCACTTTTAAAATACATAATAATCACACTTTTTTCTCTTCTGTATCTAAATTGTAACTGAAGCTAAGACACAGGCTGGCTGTTAAATTATCAAAAAAAATCCAGGATTGTCATGGGGTTATGTTGAGAATTATTGTATCTCTTTGAATGTTTCTCCTTTTGAGTCATTATAAATTCAACAGAAGCCTATGAGACACTGCTTCAAAATTTTCAACATACCTCAGTGTGTGCTGAAGTTTGCCTAGACATGGCAATTCAGAGCATCCTTTCTGCACTGTGAATTCAAACGCATGATTCTGAAGTCCCTCCAGAGGCCTATTATCTGTGGATCACTGACACAATAAACCAGAACAGATTTAAAGGAACCATTCAGGTCAGTCGTGTCACTTTATACACTGTACCTGGGGAATCTTTAATCCATCAGTCATTGACACAATTCAAAGCTATTCCATACTATTCAGGCTTTACTTAGGGAACCTTACACTGAAAAATCTGCAGTTGCACTGTAAATCAACCTATTAAAAATCCCAATGGCACTTTCTGGAGAAAATTATTAATTCACATTGAGTGTAACCAGTTTTTTAAGTGCAGTAATTCCTCATTTTAAAATGCATTATCTAGAGAAAGAACCCTTCCCAGCTTCTGCCAGTAAAACTCAGAGCTCCTTCTCCAAATTGCAGGAGACCTGTTGCATCACAGCAAATTTGCCCCTCCCCCAGTGGCCTACAACTGACCAGAGATGTCCAGAAATAGGTGTAGTTGGCCAGGAAAATGGGTAGCAAGGATTATACAGGAGGAGCTGGTCAGTTTATTAACTGAGCAGCCTTTACTACAAAATATTGCTGCATCTCTTGGGAAGAGCCAGGGAGTAGAATAGTATAAACCTTGTGACTTCCTCTTCAGGATGAAATACTGAAGAGTAAATGGAAACACACATACGCACACTGCCCCAGCAGAATACGTTTAGTCCATAGGCTTTAATTTATGTTCAGATTAATAGGGTTAGATTTTTAGTTGATGTAAACAGACATAGCTCAGTGGTTTTCTACCTTTTCAGACTCAAGGCACCCCTCAGAAAATGCCAGATCTTAGTTTTCACTCATTTTTTTACTACAGAAAATTAAAGCAATGTTCCTATTGCGAAGAACACTGTGGATTCCCATTTGAAATCTCTGGATTTATTTTATGAATCCCTAGCAAGGATTATTTTATGCACAACTAGCAGAGCTTGCGAGTCATACAATTTCTATGGCACCCTGGGTGAAAATCACTAGTACAGTGATACTGATTGCTTATAGTTGAGGATGCGACCAGTCTGGAGAATTGTGATAGTTTAAAAAAATAAATAAATAAAAAATCTGATTTTAAATTACAGGCTATCAAAAAACTTGGCAAAGCAAATGTCTGCCAATTTTGTTTTGGTTTTTTAATACAGTTCTTAAACAATTCTTAAAATACTGACACAATATAAGTTATAGCAGCCCTGCAGGAGTTCTCTATGTATTTTTATAGAAGAATTATTTTTCTTTGTTTACATTTTGCTTGTGGTAATGTAGCAACATTTGTCATCATGACTATTATTCTCCACTCCCTGATTTATGATCCAGGTCCTTTTTGCAAAACTATTCATCAATTTGTGAGATTTTTTTTAAATAAATGTTTCGTTAAATAATTTTATTAAATAATGTTAAATAATTTTAATATCTACAAAAGCCATATTTTCAAATGCAACAATAGGAACAGCTACCTTTTCTGATGAGTCTAAAATACTAGAACCATGCTGGATATGGATACATCTTATACAGTTGTGGTTTTAAACTCATACATCAAAATTATTAAGTTGCAGACTGTGTAGATCCTCACTATGGTTTGCTCAGTGACTATATTTCAGGTTGCTTTTGCTATAGCAACCAGAGATGCCTGCTTTAATTATACACGTCGTCTACATACACGCATTATTTTACGTTTCAATTAATAATCCTTGGTCTGAACTATAGATAATACGGCTACAAAAAGCTAAATACATATATGTTACATATATGCAAGCACTTTGCAAAAGTGATTTATCTGGTGTTAGAATAAGTGCATTGCTAATTAGTATACGTGTTCCATCATTTGAAAGAGAAACAGTGGGCATATTTCTAGCCTCATAAGCAGGGGGGTATAATAATGGGTTTGTGGCATGTGGCAATTATTTAGTATGCAACAGTAGACTCAAACTCAGTTTAAGAGGTCAGAAGAAGGAGTTTCATAGTGGGCTCTTTGCAATCCTTTTGCCCTGTTTTTATCCTCAATTGGATGGCTGTAAGTCCATCAAAGTAAAAAAGGGGCTGCTTTCTGTATCTCAGGTAGAATTTGGCATCTGTTAGTTACATCTACAGAAATCCTGACAATAGTTAAATCCTTGTATTATATCATTGACAACATATTTGGAAAAGTTCTATGATTCTTTTAAACTGAAGACAAACTAAAATTCTGAATCCCAAATCCTTCAGATTTCCAAAGGACATAAGCTCAAATTTGATTTCCTAGACTGAATGCATGAGTTAATACAGGGGTCGGCAACATTTTTGCGCAAAATGATAAAAAAACCTGCAACCTCAACTGGTAAGATGTCAGTGTGCCAGCGGCAAGTGGTGGGGGAGCCATGAGGGGTCGGATCCTTGTTGTGGCAGAGCAGCCTCAACCTTTTCCTGCCTTTCGCCCCAAGACGCATGTACACCCACTGCCAGCAACAAGCTGAGCCGGGGCCCCACAGACATTGGTGCAGCTGCTTGCAACCTCCCCACCACCTCCTGAGAGCAAGGACCTTCCCAGAGCTCAGACCAGCCGTACAGTCCCAAGCAAAATAGCTTCATATGCCATGCTCTGGCATGCGTGCCAGGGGTTGCTGACCCGAGTTAAAGGCTACATAGCAAGTCAGGGGTGGGCAAAATACAAGCCATGCGCCAAATCCAACCTGCCAAGGGATTTTGTCCATCCTGTGGCAGATGCCTCACCCCCACCTGGCCTAGGCATAGGGGGCAGCCTGGGCTACGGCACATGCAGCTGGTCCCACCACACCAAGGTGCACAGGGGCTGAGGCAACAGCCAGACTCATGTCCCAGAAGCCCCAGTGTCTGCTAGACTCATGCCCTATGCCCACACACCTCCACCCCTCCTCCCCACACCTACCGCCAGGGGTGCCAGATAGAGTGGGTGGGCAGGGTCTGCAAGGATACCAGCCAGGACCTGCTCAGGCAGGGCTTGCCGAGTCAGGTACATGGGATGGGACTGCAGGTGGGCAGGAAGTGGCGTCTGGAAGTGGGACAGGCAAGCAAGGAAAGGGCCAGGGCTGGGTCAGGATAGGGATAACAGGGCAGTAACAGCATGGGGGTGAGGCCCAGGGCAGATCTGCAATCTGCTCCCCGCATGCCCCTGCCTAAGGAACTGGGGCCCGTCACAGGGGCATGTGGGGAGTGGATTGTGGCTATGGCCTGGGCTCCAGCCCCAAGCTGTCATAGCCCCATGATCCGGAAAACTTGATCATCCCATGCACCTGGTCAACTACACCTATTTTCTGTGGTATTAGCCTGATTGCTGGGATTCCAGCAGTATTTTCCAGTTAGGCCACAACTGAATTTTGTACCACAGCTGATCTTAAGGGATTTCTACTATTCAGGACAGTGAAAATATTACCTAATCAGCCAATATCAAGATTTTTTTTTTTTTTTTGGCAATAATGGGCCTGGACAGCTCTCCCATTTTCAGCACCATTTTATACAAGTCTTGAATCTGATTATAAACCCAGGCCTTGAACCTTAGTCTAAACCTAATCTGAGTCTGGACATTGACCTTCCAGGCCATTTCCAATTTAAATCACTGTTACTGGGGGAAAAAACCCACCCAAATCCTTGCCCACATTAGCAATGCATCTAAACGTGAGGCAGGCAGATCATAAACTCTTTAGAAATACAGTTCAAGCTTATTATAATGAATCCTTATGGAACCACAAGAAAAGGTCATTAGAAGAGGGGATTCACCACAGTAGTTAGTAAATTTACTGCTTTGTAACAACTAGAAAAAAAATAGTAATCAGTTCCTGCTGTAGGAATTGTTAAAAATGGGCATTTATTATAAACAGACTGTTTTTAAAAGTGGGTATATTTTACATAAGTTAACCCAGGTATGAAGATTAAAATGTTTTGAAGTCTGGGGTTTGAACTACAGGTCTTTTGTTCCTGGAACAATTTTAGGACAGCTCTTTATTTCTTGCTGTACGCTTTATGGCACAACTGTTTAACCTTTCCTCACTTTGAGAATCATTGCCCTAAGTGTTTACCAACAGGGGTTCGGTGGCACCCCAAGGTGCTATAACACCCTTTCAGCGGTGCTGTGCTGCCAAGTGAATCTGCCCTGCACATCTTGTTCACAACCAGATATGCCTGCCTCAGCCCTGCCCAGTCTGAACCCCACCCCCATACTCCAGAAGATGAGGCATGTAAGGCAGGTTTCTGGGAGGAGCATGGGCGGCTGGACTAGGAAGGTGCTCTTGCCTGCTATCTCTGGCTGTCCACAAGTATAATCAGGTTTGGGCTCCAGGGGTGGCTGAAACACTGATCCAGCTCCAGGGTTCCCTCCCTTCCTCACTTCTCTGCCACGTCTTGATGTAATTGTTTGATTGGAAGGGAGGCTGCCTAACGGGTCCTAGAATGAGCCCCAGTTCCTCTGGATCCCAGCTAGCTTTCCCAGAGCACTAGTTAGTCTTAACAAGTAATCACAGCCTCCAGGCTACCCTACAGCTGTGCCCATGCCTTTTAAGTGTTGCTAATTAGTGACCTGGTTGGGTACTTGCCCCCAGTCCAATAGCAGGCTACTTCAAACCTCAACCCTTGGTGGGGTCTCAGCCTTCCTAGCTCCAACCCCTTTTCTCTTGCTGGTTCCCTTAGCCTAGGCCCACTGTACCTTGCCTGGCTTCTGGGTTCTAGCCCTTCATGGGCCCTAAATCTGACTTTGTCTTTGCCCCATCCTGGGCAATATACTTGCTGAGGCTGCTTAAGCTCCTGGGCCCCCTATCCCTTGTCTCTGTCCTTTTTTTGCACAATACACCCTGGTTCTGGCTCTGCCTTTTCTGGGCATGGTGGCCCTTGTCCAGCTCAGACTTCTTCTCTTTGTCTCTGGGCTTTAAACTTCTCCTTGGGCCTAAATTCTGAATCAAGGTCCCTATCAGAGCCATGCCCCTACTACCCTGCTGTAGATTAAAACCCCAGGTACCCCTCAGGTACCACTGTGGCCTCTGCTCACCCCCCTTTCAGCACCTCCCAAACCACTGGCTGGAACTGCAACCCAGGAGTAAGCTTTCTGGCATACAAACTACACACCCTCTGGATGGATCCAGATGTGTAGGCACACGTAGTTTGTAGCACAGCAAAGAGGTTTGCCATCTGCACATCAAACTGTGCCCTGCACTGCTAATTTGCAGCGCTGGGGCAAAATTTGCTACCAAGATTTTCCAGAAGTAAAAAAAAAAGCAGCAGCACAAAGCACATTGAAGTGCAGTGTGCCAGGACAAATGTGGAGATGGGGGAGCAGGCAACCCAGGGCTTCCTGCTCCCTGGTCTCCATGCTATGGAGCCCCCATGCTGAAGCACCCTGCACCCCAGCTAGCTGCTGCCTAAATGGTTGGGATGCAGGGTGCCTCAAGACAAGGGAGCAGACAGCTTCCTGGGCCTGCTCCCCCATCATGAGGCACACTAACTAGCTGTTCCATGGCTGGCAGGGGTGCAGTGTGCCAGGAGACAGAGGCTCTGCAGCTGAGCCCCTGCACTGAGGCACACAGAGACTGCCCAGGGCTGCCTGTTCCCCTCTCTCAAAGAACATTTATCCCAGCCCACTGGGGAGCAGCTAGCTGGGGCACAGGGTGCCTCAGCGTGAGGGGCTCTGCAGCATGTAGATATGGAGGAGCAGACAGACCTGGGCGGGCCATTCCCTTCTCTCTGTACCTGCTGCTCCCCAGCTGTCTGGGACACAGGGTGCCTCAGCATGGGGGTTGCCTGCTGAATAGCCCCACACTGAGGCACCCTGTGCCCAGCCAGCCCCCACTGCAGCACATGAAGCAATGGGACATGCCCTGATGCAAACCATGTGAGCAGGGGCATTCACTGCAGCAGCAAAGTAGCAGCACAAATTTGTGCCACTACTGCTTGTGCTGCTGCACACATACTGCTGCTCATGTGGACATAACCTTTGGGACCAAACATAAACAATGGCTACCTGCCTGCATAACAAGGCTTCTCCTTACCCCAAATAATATTCCTCTGTAGGGCATCAGCTCTCTGTTCACCTACTTCAAGATAGCCCCATGCCAGCTAGAAGAGATTCTGTATTCCCCTTACACTAGAACTCTTGCATCAACAACTTCCAGGGCCACACTAACCCTCCTAGCTCAGGACTTTATTTATATACCTCCCTGGCCCTGCCGCTAAGTTGCCTCCCTGAGCTGCTGCAGGTGTTCCCTGATTGAGTATGCTCAGGGTAATTTACTGTTGCTGGTCTCTTCTGTCCCATGCAAGGCTCTAGTCCATGGTGCTACTATAGTCACAGCTAATTCTGTGGTAAGTTTTTGCATCAGGTAACTCCCAGAGTACCTCTTCTCTGGCAGCTCATATGAACAGCTTTCCCCACCTGAGGCTCTCTCAGCTGCTCCTTCACCCTTAAAGTAACAGGAGCATTCAGCTCTCTGTTACAACAAGGTGGAAGGGCAATTCTGCATCACCCCAGTTGAGAAGCACTAAGCTGTGGCAGGCAGCACAACCATGATTCTCAACCAGGGAGCCACCAAATAAAAAAAAAAGTTCTGGAGGGTGCTCTGAATCTATAACGCTTGATAACCACTGACTTAGCCCACCTTACGTAGCAAAGATATACCTTATATGAGATACCCAAGCTGCCTAACCTCTGAGCTAACGTACCCTGAAATCAGTGGAAGTGAGGTTCTAAGTAGGTAAAAATCTGGGCCTCAACTGCCCATCCATAAAACAGGGATAATAGTATTTCCCTGCTTCACAGTATTTAAGATTGTAAAACAGCTATTACAATGGCAGGAGACTATATAAGTACATACAATAGGTAACGTTATTAAAACTCAATACAGCAATTCAATATTTGCTTAAATATTTGAGTACTGTTGCACTCTTCCAACTTAGATCAGAAAGCAGTCACATCTAATCCCCACCCCAAGTGAAAAAAATACTACTTAAAAGAAGAGTAATTTTAAACTGAGATCTTGTACCATTAATGGTCCCTCATATAGATCAAGTTAAATTTTATAATAATCTTTAGCTTGTTTAAGTACTTCAATCACCTTCATTTTTTGCACATTCAGAAACACCTTCATGTAAAATGAAATAGTCCTAAATCAGAGGTGGGCAAAATACAGCCTGTAGGCCGCGACTGACCTGCTAGGCCGTTTTATCTGGCCCGCAGGGCCCATAAAAAATGTTTTAATTTATATTTATCTGCCCTTGGCTCCTGTCAGAGATGACACGAGACAGGGGCATTAGGACCCAGAGGAAGCCACAGCAGGATCCTGGAACAGCAAGGCCCACCCAACCCTGGCCCCGCCTCTGCCAGCAGAGGCTTCTGGCCTGGGATCATGGTGCTGTTCGTACCTGCACCAGCACAGGAAATGCAGGTAAGAGTGGGGAAACAAGGAGACAGGGGACTGCGATCACCCCAGTCCTTGGGGCCATGGCAGGCCAGGCTGGCTCCTGCTGAGTCCCGCAATCCAGCCACGCAGCTGGAAGTGAGTGGGCGCATGGGAGCCAGCAACATTCGGGATCCTTTCACCAAGATGAATGAGCTCACGGCGTCGAGGCTGCACGGGCTGGTCCCCACTTGTACTGTTACCCCACTCTGGGCCCTGCTGGCACAGGCCCCAGGGCACCAACACAGGCCCTGCACTCCTGTGTGGGTCCTGCACTGTCACATTACAGGCAGGAACCAGTGCACATAGCCCCAACCCAGCACATCCCACACTCACCTGTCTGGGCAAAAGGATCCCAGCTGTCACTGTGACCACCTTCCTGGCAGCCTGGCCCAGGTGCCTGTGGAGACTTGAATTGGGCCTGCAGATGCTTTTGCACTCTGATGGCTCCTGCCACTGCCAGGAAGCTGAGGGACAGTGGGGAAGGACCCGTCCAGCCCTGGGGGCAGTGCAGGGGAAGCCTGGGGCTGCTGGGAGTGGCATAAGCCAGCAGGGACATAGCACATGGTGCTGAAAGCCTAGGGAGGTGGCACGGAAATTAGATCACGTGCCTGAGGCCTGAAACGGCAAAGGCCCAGCTGCCACTTCCCCACAGGAGGCCCCAGCAGGTGCCACTGCCCCAGGGGAAAGGCCTGGTGCCCCCCCGCCCCCACATCACAGGGGCCTGGCAGCAGCTCACTTCCGAGCCTTGGGACAAACAAAGAGGTTCCACCAGGAGCAGGATTGGGCCTGTAGCTGCTTTTGTGCTCCAGAGGTTCCTGCAGCCACCAGGAGCCTGGGGGCCACTGGGGAAGCTCCTGCCCAGCCCTGGAGCCAGTGCAGGGGGTGCCTGGGGCTGCTGGGGGGTGGTACAAGCCAGCAGGGACCCAGCCCAAGGCACTGGAAGCCCAGGGAGGCTGCACCAGCCTCCAGAGCACAAAAGCGATCACAGGCCCAATCCTGCTCTTGGCAAAGCCTCCCTGCTTGTTCTGGGGCCAGGCAGTGAGCTACTGACAGGCCACTGGGCCCCTGTACTTCGGGCGGGGCCAAGCCTTCCCCCTAGGGTGGCAGCACCCATTGGGATCTCTTGTGTGGAGGGGAAGCTGGGCCACTGCCACCCCAAGCCTCAGGTGCATGATCTAACTTCTGTGCCACCTCCCTGGGCTTTCAGCACCATGTGCCACATCTCTGCCAACTCATGCCATCCCCAGTGGCCCCAGGCTCCCCCTGTGCTACCCCAAGGGCTGGACAGGACTGCATCCCTGTCAGCTCATGCTGCACCCAGCAGCCCTAGGCATGCCTCCACACTGCTCCCAGGGCCAACCATCCCCTACTCTGGTGGCTCCCAGCCTCCTGGCAGCAGCAGGAACCACCAGACTGAAAAAGGGGCCATGAGGCTGCCACAGCTGCCCTCCCGCACAGCCAGCCCCAGGGGGAGGCACTACCTGGCACAGGAAGGCCCAGGCCCCCCACATACCAGGGGCCCAGCAGCCTGCTGGCAGCTCACCCTCTGGCCCAGGACACACAGGGAGGCTCCTCCAGGAGCAGGATTGGGCCCGCAGCTGCTTTTCTATTCTGAGGGCTCCTGCAGCTGCCAGGAATCCAGGGGCTGTCTGGAAAATGCCTGATCAGCCCAGGGGGCAGCATGGGAGTACAGCTGAGGCCACTGGGGGCAGCACAAGCTGGTGGACACACGGCATAGAGCGCCGGAAGCCCATGAAAGCTCCCCCAAAGTTGGATCCAAGCAGATGTACCAGGATGCTCAGGCTGTGGGCTATTGCAGACCAGGGGCGGGTGCTGACCAGCTCAGGGTGGGGTGTGCAGAGGGATCCCATTCACACCCCAGAGACCCTCAAACCCTTCCACAAATGCCACAACCACACCCTCCTCCACACACAATCACATATCCCACAAATACCACATACACATGCAGCTCCCCACAAACCCCACCCATACCTCCCGACCCCCTTGTATACCCCACACACTATACAAGTGTACGACTGCATTTTGAGCTATCAGGCAATCACTTCTACATATACAGCACAAACACAAATCAGAACAATTTTTTTTAATTATATTAAAATGTATTATCATGGGTATTTGATTTTTAATAATTAATTTGGTTTTTCTTCTGATTCTAAGATAGCAAACCCTCTTCCCCAAAGGAGTACTTCCAGGGGCAAGGGAAGAGACTTCCAGTGGCAAAGGTCAGAGGTTAGGGGCGGGAATTCTGGTTCCAAGATGGCAACCAGGGGGCAGGGCATCTGTCAAGGGACAGGCCTACCCATGCAGTCCTTGACAGCTTGCCAAACCTCAGTAGGTGGCCCTCCACTTGAAATAATTGGCTGCCCGTGTCCTAAATAGTCTCATTCCCACCTAAACCCTTCTTACATGTATTATTTTTGTCGCTAGCTGATCTATGTAGCCATCTCTTTCTTCAAAAACAATAACAAAAGCAAAACAATCATTTCCAGAAATAACAATAGTATTGATAGGTGGGAATAAAAGGGAAAATCCTTATATACACAACCAGCAGTATTTCTTCTGCTTCCTAGAATAGAAGAATCACACATATGCCTGATGAACCAGATCAGAAAATTCTGTTTTAACATGAGCCCCAGAAATATTATGGGTAGGGACATACTTAATTTGTGGTTTTGTGGATCTCATGGAAACTGCAAAATCCGGGATTGTCCACAAAAATCCACAAAATCAACAATAAAAGAAAACTTTGTAAAAGCAAAATGCTGGCTCCCCAGTGGGAGCTAGCAGTATTCACTGCCGGGAGGCAAAGGCACCAGCTGATGGAGGGTAGCAGACAAGATGGTGGCTGCATCCCTATCCCTCCTCCCCCCCCAATGGGGCCCCTCCACCAATCAGCGCTGAGGGTCACAGTGGCATGAAAAGCAACCAGCAGTCAAGGTGGTAGCTTCCCCCTTGTCCCTTTGGGCTTCTCCACCAATCAGCGCTGAGGGGTGGAGCCACAAGAAAGGCATCCAGCAATCAAGATGACAGCTGCCTCCCCATCCCTCCTCCCCCCAGGTCTCTCTCCCAATCAGTGCTGAGGGGCGGGTCTGCTGCAAAATGCCCATGAAATAGGTTCTGCATACTATAAGCAGGCTGCAAAAAACCCTATGTCTCACCATGATTTAGGTAGGTCCTGAATTAGGTAGGTCTGTAGAACCCTTTCCTTAATGTAGAGACCTGTTTATAGTTTACCAGCTAATTTTTCTGATGCTTTCACATTCACATGCTTTGAAAATTGTTTGGCCTCAAAGAGAGCTGACCTAGTGTCAATGGTCCAAACTCCAGGGTTGTTTCCAAGATTCCCCACAAAAAACAAACATAGTCAAAACATCAACATAGGGTTCTCCTCCCACATTTCTAGCCACACACACTAACTGTGGCCCTAGTCCAAAATATAATCTTGGAGATCAGCGCAGCTAGTGTGCAGTATCCACAGTCACTTTGGAAAAGCAATACAGTATACTCTCATAAATACAGAATGCATGAAACCAAACACCTGCTGGATATTTGAAAATGATGAATTTCTGATATGTAAATAAAGTGCATGGAGCCGGGGCGGGGGGAGGGGGGGGTAACAGCAGCCAGTTGCTGCCCAGCAATGGAGCTGGGGGGGAGCAACAGCAACCAGTCGCTGCCCGTCCGGCTGGACACGGAGAGGGAAGCTTGCACATGGCTGCTGCTGCCACATCCACCACTTGGCACTGCTGCTCCACATGTGGTTGCAGCTCCAGGATTGGCCACCGCTACTCCGGGACTGGCTGCCAAAGTGCCAGATTTCTGAGAATTATGGATTTTTAAAACTCAGGTTTATGAGGTTATACTATATTGAAAAATTTAGTCTTGGTTGTAGTTTGATCATTGGTGTGGCTCAACCCAACCTGATGAACTAAAGAAAGCCAGGTTCTGCATGTGCAGCATGTCTAGTGCTGTATTGCAAGCAGACTGTTCATGGGTAGCTCGGTGCCTGAATAATTGGGTGACTCACCATGATGCACCTGAACCACTGAACCATAGCCACTCCCAGAGCCTATGAATTTGAATCCCACCTTTGGCGGACTTATAGGAATATCTATAAAGCACATTTGTTATTCTCTGCCTGCAGTCATCAGGGGATTTTCTTAAAAGTTTTGTCCCAAGAGCAAAGCTTCTGTTTAAGATAGATTTCAAAGTGTTCTATAATCCCCATGCATGCATTCCTTGCTTTGAAAATTGTTAAATCTCCTAAGGTTCAGGCATGGAGTTAGTGGTACAAATTTAGTTATCTAGCCCAGGAATTCCTCAGATACAGCCTCTTCAATAGGGAACTGGTTTTTAACATTCATATTGCTCTAGAACACAGAAGCTTAAAGGGATTCTCTTGAAAACTGTCATGTGGCAGCAGAAGCTGTATTTGTGGGTAATAAAGGGTTATTTGGTCAGTTCCCCTAAATGCTCATAAAATGTTCCAATATCACCATTTTTTGATAAAGAGATAAGAAAATCTAAAGTCCCTAGTTTTACTGGCGTAGGCTACATAAAGGTAAAAAATACAATGCCTTTTCTCCTGTAGAAATATACAGCTGCCTTGAGGAATAAGAATTGGCTGAACTTGGCTGACCCCAAGGTGCTGTACAGCTGCTAGCAGTCGGTATAAGTTAGAAGAACCATGAGGCTGCCCTAAGTGCAACCCCCAGCTACTCCAAGACTGAGGGACAGAAAGGTTGCAGAAAGCTATTTATTGAATTTATCCCTGTCCTCAGGTGCACTAAAAATGTTGTCATAGTATTACACAGATAATTTAAAATGTTCAGATGCCATTCTCTTTTAAAGACCATTCCTGGATCCAAATTTCTCCTGGGTGCCAGCTGCTGCATTAGATTTTGATTGACACCTGTGCAAGAGCCCTTTTCATATTTAAATTATAGGTTGTTTTAGTTTTCATGCCATTTTCATTGGACGTTACCATGGAATGCTGAATTCCATTTTGAAATGAAAACACTTTGTGTTATTCTTTGTAAACAATCTGCTTTCTTAATAAAATACACTTTCAAAATGTAAATGTATGGTTTTAATATTTAAATTCCTGAAAATACTTATAACTATCTCTCTGAAGACTACAAAGTCAGGGGAGAAAAACACTACATGACAAAAAAGGAAACATTTCCCTAGAAAATACAGCTGGAGAAGGACTCCTCCACATACTGTTTAGCCCATTTCAAAATGTATTTTCACTTACTCTGAATCATTTGAATAGCAAATACTGTAACTACAGTAACTGTATTACTTACAAAAAGTAAATTCTATTCTAATCACATTTTACACGTTAAATGGCAAAATTCCTACTATCACTTCCAAGAATTGAAAAGAGAAGAGAAAATTTGGATCAGTATATGTTTGGGACTGAGCTTTCTGTCTAATGCATGTACTTGTGCTGTTCTTCACATTCTAATAATCATCAAATAACCTGCCAGTGTTAATTCTTGCCAACAGACCTGTTCCTGTAGCAATCAATCAAGACTTACTTAAAAGCAGTCAGAATTCCACAGATGCATATGCAAAGTACAGATTTGTGGGTGTGGATAATTTTGAGCAGAGTCTGTCTGCTAAGAATCTGTGGATTTCTTATACAGGCAGTCCTCAGACTAAAGACACAACTGGTTCCTGAAAACCACATCTTAAGTTGAAACATTGCAACTTGGAACCACTTTTCCCATAGGAAACAATGATATAAATGGGGGATTTGTTCCTGAACCAAGGCCCAATACCCAATTTTCACCAAAAATAACCCAGAATTTGGATTAACTCAATCAATTATAGGTGAGTAATATAGCTACATTAATGTATATATACTGTAAAAAGCAATCATATTGATTTGGAAGGACTTCTTTGATACGACTTTGCTGGACTTTTTGAAGGGCTTTCGGTTGGACTTTTTAAAGGATTCTTAGAGTCTTCTCAGGAGTCTCGTCTGCAGGTTTTTCTGGAGGCTTGTCTGCTTTCTTAAAGAAAATGTCCAAGGAAGTTTGGACAGGTGTTCTCCAGGGAGATGGGTGACACAGTGAACAAGTGTTGTAAAGTTGAAGCTGACATCAGAAAGTTGAAAGGTGTCAATTTATACATGTTCTAAGTACAAAACGCTGTAACTCGAAATGTTGTAAGTCGAGGACTGCCTGTGTTAAATGAGGAGAACAGGAGACTTCTCTGTCCCCAGTCCTGGCACTGGATCAGCCCTCAGCTCCCCACAGGAGCCAATCAGTACCAGGGCAGGGTGACTCTCTGTTCCCCCTCCCGCCCTGAAACCTGGCATTGCGCAGCTCATAGCTTCCCACAGGAGACGGGAGCTGGCAGCATCCGGACTGGGGAGATCTCTGCTTCCCTACTTATCTGGGGGCTTATCAGCAGCTGTCCCACTTCTGGGGCAGCTGTCAGCGAGGCTCCAGCTGGGGGCTGATCAGAAGCTGTCCCATTCCTGGGGCAGCTGCCATCAAGCCCCTGGCTGGACTGCCCACCCACCAGGGGGCTGGCCAAGAGCTGTCCCACTTGTGCCAGCGAGCCCCCAGCTGTGTGGAGATTCCTGGGCACATCTACATGTGCACTTTACTGCAGAATATGCTAATTTGCTCTACAGTAAAGCATAACTGTCTACATGTGCAAAGCTAGTAGGGCACAGCAGACTAATTTACTCCACCATAGCATAGTTTCATCAGACACAAGTACTATCCAATGGCTGAATAAACTGGTGTGATTAAACGCACATGCAGACACTCTGCCCAGATTAGTTTACTCTGGTGCAAACTGCACAAGAGTAAATTTAGTTGCATTAATTGCACATGTAAATGTGCCCAAGGTGTGGGGAAATAACTGAATCCCAGCTCTACAAAGGGACCTGTGCAGGTTAGTGTACAGCATTATCATATACAGCCTCTGGCACTGAAGAATGAAAGTTTCTGTGGGTGCTGAGCTTTGCACTGAACTGAAAGCCACTGGGAGGTAGGCATCTCCCTTCTGAGTGCTCTAGATCCAGCAGGAAAGGCACTCATGTCTCAGAGCAGAAATCACAATCTCAGGTTAGAGAGCTAATTTCCCTATACAAGGCAATGGTGGGAGTTAAGTGCTCAGGAATAATAGCATTTGCTGAGTGGAGACAGTCTAAATCTGCCAATAGCAAATGCTGGAGAAAAAGGCATGTTAGAAATCCCACATTTCTCCTGTGGTTAGGCATTTCCCTGAACTGGAAGTTATGCACTTGTGTGAAACTGAGGCTTACAGGATTTCAGCATGGCAAATTTCAGTGTCCTACAAGACATACCCCATGCTAGTTTTGAGCATGTTGCACTCTGAGGCCAGGTCCACATGAGCGGAAAAGGACTTTTGCAGCAGCACAAATAGTAGTGACACAAATTTGTGCCGCTACTTTTTATCGCAGTGCACACCACTGTCTATGTCCTTTGCAGTGGGACATATTATCCCCCTGCTCTATATGCTGCAGTGGGGGGCTGGCTGGGGCACAGAGTGCCTCAGCAGGGGCTAGCCATCCCCTGCACTAATGCACCCTGTGCTCTGGCCAGCCAGGGAGTGGCATGTGGAGGTGGGGGAACAGGCAGCCCTAGGCATGCTGCAGAGCCCCCATGCTGAGGCACACTGCGCCCCATCCAGCTGCTCCCTGCCCTGCTGGAGCACAGTGTGTCTCAAGATGAGAGAGCAGGGAGCCATGGGCTGGCTGTTTCCATGTCTCTCCAGGCCTCAGTGTGGGGGCTCCCCTGCCCCAAGGTACACTATGCCTCAGCCAGCTGCTCCATAGAGCCCATGCGCTGAGGCACAGGGGACAGGGGAGCAGCCAGCCCAAGGCTGCCTGCTCCCCCATCTTGAGCCACCCTGTGCCCCGGCTAACTGGGGAGTGACTGGCTGGGGTAAAGGGTGCCTCAGCACATGCATTTGTCTCTGCGTTTGTACCAGCACTCACCACTTTGGTATGGTTTGTGCCACTTTTTTCCAGGTATATTTTTGCTACCGTGAAATCCCAGTAGCAAATTTTGCCCCAGCACTGCCAATTAGAAGCACTACACACTGATTAATGTGCAAGTCATGTGGTTTGTCGCACAAAAAGGTTTGCCATGCCACAAACCACACATGCCTGCATGTCTGGATCCAACCTGAGAGTCAAGCTAAACAGTGTTAGTGTGAAGCTGTGCCCAAGCAAATTAACCAGCGCACAGCACTGCATAAATTCAGCTATACCGCATGTCTTGCGCAGCATAGGTTTAATCTCAGCTTTTAGTTTAGAACACTTAACCAAGAAAATAGGAGACTTGACCTCAGCCTGAGCAGATTCAAGCCTACCTATCTGATCTCCCAAGAGAATGTCTGAAGTTGGCAGTCTAGACTAGGCTGAAGGAAGCACTCTTCACACCTCCCACTGAAGCTGTACCACTTTGCCAAAAAGTGTTAAAAATTCATGGAGCCAGAGTACACAGCTTTATATGAGGGGATTCCTGGGCCCTGGTTTAAGCTCCCTGTTTCTGAATCTTGTGAAATAACTGCATGCAAAATACAGACTCAGTCCTGGGAACAAGGGCCAGGATCAGGAGTTCCTCTCCCCGCCTGTCCAAATGAGTGTCTTTCCTCTCTTGTTCTTTTGCATTTCCTGGAACCTGTGAATCTTGCACTCTGCAGCAGCTTGAACACCAAGTGAGAGAAGTAAGAGAATGCCCTCACCCAGCTTTGCTAGGAAAAAAGTTCCTATAACAGAGCAAAGTAGGTCAGCAGCTTAGCTATTAATCATAAGGCAAACAATGTCATATTGCTAAATGAAAGCAGTGGGAAGTAATCACAACTAAAGTTCCACAAGTTGGGATCCAAGATCAAGACATTTATGATCTAGTTAAAAGTCCAGGTGGTATGCTGTCTCCCAAGTATTAGGATAAATTATTAGGATGACAGCTCAATTTAAGAATCTTATGAATTTCTCATTGATTATAGTTCACAAGGGCATACACAGCAATGGCAAAGAAAATTCTGATACATCAATAATCAGTACCAAGAATAGGAAAAATAACCCAGGAATCTATTGTGAAGGACCTAGAGATGAACAAGGTGATCAGAAACAGCCAGCATGGATTTACCCAAGAGCAAGTCATGCCTGACGAATTTAATTTCCTTCTGTTGTTAGAAATGGAGTATTGTTAGAAATGCATAGCTTGCATCTTGCACCTGATAAGAAAGAAACACTGCCAAGGACTTTTTTCCTTTCCCAGCCTTGCCACAGCTCTTCTTATACTAAATCGCAGACTCTCCCCCAGCTTCTCCCTAGCCTTTCTCATACAGATTACAGAAGCTGGAATTCAACTGACCGTGTCCTTGAAAGGGGCGGGGGTTTAAACTCTTGATGACCTATAGTACTCTCTGAGCATGCTCAATTAGCTGATGCATATTTACCTCTCCGCCCTGCATACTTAAGTAGTTAATTATAATATACATGCGATAGATGTAGTGATGTAACCACATGTATGCTTGTATGAAACGGAAATGAGCTGTAAGAGTTCCTGTTTCTGCACACGTGCCCAGGAGGAAAAAGATAAATACAGCCTGCAAAATTCCTTGGTGGGTTCAGAGTAATCTGAGTTTTTGACTCTGCTGTGACCCTATTTGCAAATACACCTTTTGTGCTATCTAATGTATGTGCGTCTGTGATACTTTGCGAGCCTCCAAGAAACGGACCACAATTTTTTGCATCACTATGATGGGATGACAAGCTTTGTGCATGGGGTAGGGAAGGGAGGGGAATGGATATGATACACTGTGATTTTAGCAAGGCTTATAACAGTCTTTCACAATATTTTCATTAACAAGGAAACACAGACTAGTCTTAGGAAGAAAGGCTGAAAGGCTAGTCAATTAGTCTCACTCTCACCAGACAGGAGAATGGAAACAAAGTTAAACTGGCTTTTGCAAAAATGAATTATGGAGGAGAATTTGGCTCAGAAGTTTTTTTTATCAGTTTGTTTAAAGAAACAGAAATCTCTCTATAAGGAATGTTGTTCATCACCTCAAAACTCTCAAAGGAAAACTGTTACAGAAGTGCATCATGATTATCTCCTTAGGAAAGAAACATGAACAATGTCATTTTAAATCTCCTCCAGAAGCCTTTGCTTCTTAGATAAATTTCTAATTTAAAGTAGATTAGTAATAAAAAGAGCAACAATCAAAACACACTCGCTGCCTTCCTCCAAAGACACATCAGCTAATGGACATATAGAAGAACTGATCTTGCCACAGCAAATGGACAGCCATGATAGATCAGCCGCAGGAGCTGGCTGTGTTTTTAATTCCAGTCAAGAGACCCACCTCCAAATCTCTGATAAATTTTGATTCTTACATGCAAGAAGTAAGAATCAAAATCTTCAAGGTACAAATTTGTTTTACAGGACCTGAATTAGCAGGTAAAGGAACATGAGCTGCCATAGCATAGAATTTTAGCACTTAGTAATATGTTGACATGCAATTTGTCTTTCAAGAGGAGGAAATCTACTGTCTGCATTTCAAAATTGTTTAAATGATTATTCAGCTTGACATACCTTTGTGTTTCTTCTCTGATCTGAGGTAGTAGTGTTGACAGTAATGTTTCTGGGTGTCACAATCAGGCTGCAATCATCAGCTGCCCACTTTCAGAGAGGCTAAAATTTACTGTGTTGACATATTCTTACTGGCAGTCTAGCTGTTTCATCTCACGCAGAAGGAACATACTGTCGTGTTAGGTTTTGGCAGGTCTCAGAAAAAATACACTTAGTTGGCAACTTGTATGCAGACACACTAAGATATCTAGCCCACTTTCACTATGATCAAGAGAAACATGTTTATTACTATTGACAATGCAGTCAGCATAGTATGGATTTTCTTTGTAGCATTTTGTCATTAGGAAACTTTTAGAGAAGTTTTGAAATTAAAAATATTGTTTGTCCATTCCCTGGTAAATACAAAGAAATTAAGGACATTGATTTCTGAGATCTAAAGGCTACTATTTTCTTTCAATTGTTTTCTTTCAGTGTTTCAAAAGCAACAGACTGACCCAAGAAAAGGTCCTTCATTCCTTCCACTCCCCTGCCACAATTGTAGAAGAATTATTTGAAACATAATTTTAATTTAGGGTCTTGTTTACTGTTATCTGAAAAACAGAAATTCAAGAGTTTGGCATCTTATTAGAATTAACTATGTAAGCCTTCCAATATTTTCAGTCTATGCTATTGAAAGAAAACAATGGTCTTTATGCTTAACTCAACTATACTCTGTTCTTACAAATAACAAATGCATTCTCCTTCAATACAGGTTTTAGAGTTATTTCTCTGACATAGAGGATTGTTGTATCTAGAGCATAAATATTCTACCCTACTGTACACCACTTTCTCACTCCAGTGGCTGACATGTCTTATCTGGCTTGTCAACCAATTGTTTGCCATAGGTTATCCGTGGTGTGATCTCTAGCAACGTTTGCTGTATGCTTTTCTGAACAGCATGTTTTCTGCATAAATTTGTCATTTAAACTATAGCTAAAGGAACATATTGGTTCTAAAGTAATAAAAATATTTAGAATTGATATGAAACAGACTTCATTATAACTTGATAACAAATTTTATTAATGCATATGAAGTAAACTGAAAGGTCTTAAGCATAAGTACTTAAAAAGATGGGTAAGGACCAGTCAAACTCTTTATGACTGAAGTAACAGAAGTAAATTAGTGGTAATGTGATGTACCCAAAACTAAACAGAAATTTGGTTGCAAAAGGAAAGGACCCAGGGTCAAAAATAATCCCAGGATTGTAATCCGCTATACTAGTATCCCCTTTGGAGGCAAAGCAAATTCCTACTTTTGTTGGTCCATTCTTCTTGATACTTGCATCATTTACATGATTACTGAGTGTGTCTACACATGCAATTAGTGCTATGTAGGTTTACGGCACAGTAATTTACTGCGCAGTAAACCTGCCCTGGGAAAGTGTCTACACATGCAGCCATCTGGGAGCAGATTTGCTCCTCGTGGCACTAGCCTGCTCTGGCCCTTCACCACCCTCCTGCAGGAGCCAGGAGGAGCTGAGGTCTGTAGCCACATGTGCCTGTGGCCAGGGTCCCTCTTTAAAAGTCATCCCCATGTGGTACTCCCTAGCCACATGCATTTCTGGCCCAGAGCAGTCTGTAGCTTGCTGGCACAGCCCTCTCTGACTGTCACCAGAGCCTGTGCCCACCATGAGATAGCTGCTCCACCCCCAGGCCTCAAGAGCGATGACCCATGCCCTGGGCTCCTGCTTGTCACCCTGCCCACCATGTTTAGCCACTGTCATGCCTCCTACCTGGCCCAGGTTAGTCTCAGCCCTGCCTGTCCCCTGTGCTGCACAGCTGTGTGGCCAAGCTCAGTACAACATCTGAGACCCCCCTGCCACTTTGCAGATGCCTCTCAGACCCTTGGGCTGCTGCCTGGGCTCTGACAGGTACAGTGACAATGTGCACATGGATGCCACCACCAGTACCATCCATGAACTCCTGGGGCTCCAGCCCTGTCACCTGTGGGTCTGCCTAGCTAATCAGAACTGGTGGCTACACATCATCCAGAGCACGTGGGACAACAAGCAGTGGCTGGAGTCCTTTCAGATGACCCAGGCCACCTTCCAGGAGCTCCTCGATCAGCTTTGCCAACACCTAGAGTGACAGGCTACCATCATGTGGCTGCCCCACCCCACAGACACCCGGCTGGCCATCACCCTGCTCAAGCTGGCCATGCCCATCAGCCTTCACTATGGCTGTACACACAACAGCGGGAGCTAGGGCACTGGTAGACTGCCTCCTCCTGCACTCCCTACTCTCGGCCACCTGGATGGATGCTCCACAGGGGCAGGTAGGCTGCTGGGTGTTTGCTGCAGGCAGCCTGCTTTCCCCACCCACTTCCCAGGCCAGGATAGACCTGGTTCCTGGAAGCAACCTCTGTGGCTTCTCCAGGCCCCTCCCCCCTCCTCCTTCTCCAAGGTCAGGTGGTCTCCTCCATTGCTACCAGGCCTGCAGCACGTGGGCTCAGAGGCTGGGGAGCTACTGGAAGACTAGGAGGTGGAGCTGATGGCACCCCTGCCCTTCTGTCAGGAGGTCTCTCAGAAGAGGCGCCCTTGAGCAGGCTGCACCACACATCCCCTCCCCGCACATGCCCTATGTCCAGAGTGTGCCTCTGGTGAGAGTGTCCTAGGTGCACCACGACAGGTTGTTAGCACAGACCAAGGGGTGCCTAACCCACTATGCCCTCCTGTTGATCACCATGATGCCCCAGGCACATCTGAGAACCTAACGCAGGACCCTGAGCTTCAACAGTGCGGTGAGCAAGCCCATGCTTCCCTGCAATGTTCATCACTGCCTGGAGGGGTACCTCTGCTTACACTATGCATCCCTGCCCCACACAACTGAGGACATCCTTGCTAGCATTGATGCATTTCTCCACATGAGAGGCCCATGCCTGCCTAGCTGAGGGGGCACTGGCTGCTCAGTGAAGTTTTGCACTGCCTCCCTGCATGCTGTAAAAGGAGCTCTGGGGGTCAGGGGACAACTTGGCCAGGAAGAGCAGTGGCAGGGGAGGAAAGGGCCCTCCTCCCAGTGTGGGGCTTACTGGGTGGACATGGCAGGCATGCCCAGTGACTTGAATCTGTTCCCACTGGCGGTGATGACGTCCAGCTCCCAGCAGCATCATGGGGTGCAGGGCTGTGGTGCCTGGCTGGCCAGGCGGGGCACCCCTCCAGGGAGGAGCTTGGATTCATCAGGGTGTGCAGTGCCACACCTGGAATAGCCTCCTGGGTGGGGCTGCACACCCAGAGCTGCCAGTGCAGCTCCACATGTCCCACCCTCCAACACAGGATGGGCAAATACTAGACCAAGTTCCCTCCCCCCCTTCCCCAACTCCCATTCTGCAGACAGTACCAGAGGTGGGGAAAAGGGATGAGGCTAGGGGAGAAAGGCTACAGACATGCAGCTGCTCCAAACTGGAGCTTGATCCCCCAGCCCCCTGAACCTCCTGCGAAGTGCCATGACTTACAGCAGGGAACTGGGTATCTGTCAGCACCAAAGAATCATCCATGTAATTACCCCATTCCATCCTAGGATATTGTCACAATTCTTCCCCCATGGAGACAATATTCTGGAGAGCTGGCTTTCCTGGAGCCAAGGGAATGAGTATGAGGACCTGGCCCCTCACCTGCAACACCACACTTCTAGAAATTGAATTTTAATGATGTCTGTGCATTCAGTCAATCAGTGAATAGAAATAATACAATATGACTCTGGACAGCAATGCTCAGCTACTGAATATTGTTAGATTTCATATATAGCCAGGACAGCAAGCTAAGTAATCTTGAGAAAATTATCATCTGCCTCCTGTTATTACACTAGCAGGAAAAAGGTTAAATGTATCTACATTATTGGTTCAGAAATATTAATCCAGCAAAAATGTAATTTTCATAGGATGCCAGTGCAGTAGTCTACAGCTTACCACTACCATACTAATCTGCTTTTAAATGACATTATTATTTAAGTAGTAATCAGATACATTTCACAAAGTTTACTCTGTGTTATAGTAATGAAAAACTTCTCGTTGTAACACAGAAGCTGGATAAAACTCTTATATTTTTGTTTCAACAAATGTTTACAGTTGAACCAGAATGCTCCCACTTTTATAAGGAGAAAAAAAAAATCAGTAGGTGGTGTGGGTGAAACAGAAATTGAATTTTCTAAATAACTTAGAATATGTATCCAAGGCTTTCCATGAAAATATTTTTTAAAGATTTAAGACTTCATTTTCATTTGCACTAATGACAATATATACTGTTCCAGCTAAATATAATTTACTCCCACTCTAATGCTCCATTATACTGCCAGCATAAAGGCGAATCAAACCATATGATACAGCCAGACAGAGCAGCTAGACTTTGGTATCCCTAAATCTAAATAAAGAGTCAGAAAAGAGCTTGGGTCCCTTCAGAATGGAAGGCTGAGAAGCCTGTCACACAGTGATCTCAACCAGAGTGCTGCAGCACCCTAGGGTGCCATGAGATCCTTTTAAGGTGTTGTTGAATGCCCCTCCTCCAGAATGCCCTGGTCTGGGCAGGCCTGCCCGCAGCCTGGGGTTGGGTGTCTGTGTGTCTGACTCCATGCAGTACGAAGGCAGCATGGACTCCTCCTTCACTGCTCTTCACTAAAACTGATGCTGATCCTTAATAAGGCCCAGGCCCCATGGGCACTGTGGTCCAGCCCTGTGCAGCTGGGTCAAGATTGGGCAGCTGCAGGCCCTGAAGGAATGGCCAGTCTGCTCTGCAAGAGTGCCATTTGGCCACCATAGTGGTCAAGTTTCAGTGAATTAGAAATCACCAAGCTTCAGGTTCAGCCCCTGCAAACTCAACCTCCATTTCCCACAACCCTCCAAGATGCCTCTACTGTGCCCCAGGCAGACCCACCATGGCTTATCCCCCAACTCAGTGTCCCCCAGATATCCCATGTTCAGCTGCATGTGCTGCCTAGCAGGGTCCCTTGGGTGTCCCCAGCATGCATCTATTATGGCACCAGGACTGGAGCTCAGGATCGATCACCCTGGGGTAGGTAACTAAGGGCAGAATTTGACCCACTACATCCCTGTTCCCAACAGTGACCTTGGGGCCATATGCAGGGAGTCCATGATCCATTCTGAGAGAAAAGGTACGAGGCCAGGCAGAGCTGGGGCAGCTGCTGGTCCCCACCAGTAGCTTCAAGGGGTGAATATTATCCTTGTATTTTATTTTATAGTGTATTATGTATCTTAATAACTGTAATAATATAATTATAATATTTACAATATATTTATATTTGTTTTGCAAATGGGATGCTGCTACATTCCAGAAAGTTATGGCTGGATGCCTTGAAAAGGTTGAAAACCAGTGTTGTAATAGAAGTTTCTAGAGAGGAAGGAATTGTAATTTATTGGATTTAATTAGGTTCATCTTCTCAAAAACAGCAGAAAATAAACTCAGGAAACAGCATGAAAGCTGACAATCTATGGAAACAAGTGTTATGGCCTCTTTAAGCCAGCATGAAGGAGTCAGAGACAGAGAATCTGGTTTCTGGAGTCCATGTTTAACTTTAATCAGAATACTAGACCTATACCACTTGTCCAACAGCACTTGACTTACGGACATTTGTGGGCCAACAACGACTTGCTATTAGAGTAACTGTGCTCTAGCTGTTCCCAAAACAGCTCCTTGAAAGATAGGAAAAATCGGGTGCCAGCTGTCTTAACTGGCTCAAGGGGACAAAGTGGCATAAAGTCACCCTCACTTCAGGCCTGTACTACTGAGGGCTCAGCTTTACCCTAAAATGTGGCTCAGGGTCCAGATCTGCTTGCTTCCTCTCACTAAAATAAATGTTTGTCTGCAAAGGGAATGCAAACTATTGAAATATAGATAATAGATGCTTCAACTGACTACACAGTTATTGCACAGCTGATATCTAACTTGTTATTGCAAAGCACTCTGAGGTATCTAATACAGGATAAAGTTTTTTATATATTATTGCATACTATTTATTGATTAATCATTTAATAGCAAAGTTCTTGAGACAGTATATTAAATAAATGTGTTAAGCCCACTCATAACAATATGGGGTAAAATATCACTGCTGTTTGTTCTAATAGTTTTTAAATGAACTTTTAATTCAGGTTAAATTTTGCACAGGACCTGTAATTTCAAGTGACATATTTCATAATCACAAACCCCCATGCTGATGTAGGATAATGGTACTTTTTTTTCTAACAACATCTATGTGTATCATGGGATTAACCCAAAAGAAAATTTTAAAATCAAATTGTTACTGCTTTCAGGGATTTAGTTAACATGATAGTTTGGAGGCAAGTCCAGGTATGAAAAATGTCAAAATATGACAACTTATAGATTTGCTAGACTGCATTCAGGTGACTAAGAAACAATTTCAGTGTCTAGTAGGAGTACAGTTTAGTCATAAGTTTGCATTTAAAGAATAGAAATGATAAACAGATTCTTAAAATTGGAATTCATTACCTGCAAACCAAAACTAGGTTTGTTTCCTAGCCATTAGAAATAATTTTGCACTTATAATTACTTATATCCAGAGCTGTGTTAGCACAAAAGACATTTGCAAAAGGACATGAAACTGTTCCCTAGGAGGATTGTCATAAGAGTAAATTACTTTTATTCCATTTCCTATCCTTTCCTATCCTACAGTTTGTCAGAAGAATGAATATCTTACGCTGCGTTCTGCCCTTGCTATAGTCTGTCACAAGAATGAATTATCACCAAATTTTAAAGCTCCAATACTGTGCATTTTTATTCTCATTATATTCCCCCCTTTTTTCCTAATCTCGTGAGAAAAATTATAATAATAAAGAGAAAATAGCAGAGCATTTATCCATTTATCCAGTCCCTTGACACTCTTAAGATTGTAACCAGAACAGAAAATTATATAAAAATGATTTGTCCTAACACTAAATATAGTAATGAGGAAAGAAATAAGTTTAAAATTAATCAGTTCCCTGAAGAATATGAAACTCTAGTCCATCTTTAGTGCCCTAGAATGCACTTCTACATCCAGTATTGCCATCAATTAAAGCCATAGATAGTAATAAAGCACCGACATCTACAGCTGTGAGGTGGATTATTGGCAGGTAATATAGAAACAGGGCATGATTCACCGTTCTGTTACAACAAGGCTGTACATGACAGACTTAGGCCTATTCATTTTTTTGTTACAAGAGCAAAGATGTTAAAAACATAAGGTCTTCAAGTCAATGTCTCTTCAGTCCCAATATGGACAGGTTTCTGCTAAATATACAATCTATTTCATATCTTATGCCACTTATATGTCACTGTTTTCAGAACAAAATGAAGGGTTAAAAGATGCAGGAGCATGCTTCTGTGTGGGAACAGTTCTTCGATTCTTAAAGACCAAAAGTCCCTTTCTCAAATTAAAAGTGACTTAATATGTTTTATTTAGTTGATTTCTATAAAGATTATAAATAATATTACCTTCACATCTATGTGCCAACACCAAGATCAGGATGCCATTTGCTAGGCACTGCACAAATATGTGGTGGAAGCCAGTTTCTGCTCCACAAAGCTTACAATCTATAGAGAGAAGCGGAGGGAGAAACAGTAACCCAGAGAAGTGAAATGGCTTGCCAAGGTCACAGTGGTCAGTGTTAGAGCAAGGCTAGAACCCAGGTTTATTAGAGAAGCACTAGAATCATAACACAAAGCATCAGTCTATGAAATAACTTCACTTGTGAAGTTGGCTTGAAAGGTAATTCAGCGCTGTTTGTAGAATGCATCTAACACCTAAATGCACTGTGATGAACCAAATGCAGAAAAAACACTTCAACAAAGGGCTTTGCATTTGTAAAGAGAGTGTTCAAGGAACACAAAGTGCTTTACAAATAATAATAAAAACCCCACTCTATGCCTCTAATGTGGGTAAGCCTTATATACCAACTCGATAAGGACGAGAGCTCAGCCCATCCCCTAAGATTCTCAGCACCTCCTACAAATCAAGCTCACAATTAAGAATTTGCCTTGGCTTGTTAATGAGGCTTTTACAGTCACTCTGGATGCATCTACACAAGACATCTGGACTAATTCTACTGTGCATTGGCATGCCTGGCAAAAACCATGCTAATGCATTAATGCACAGTAGACTCAGTCCAATGAGCATTAACTGTTACAAAACAGCGTTCATCTGTGCTAATGCACAATAGTGCCAATTATGGCGCATTAAGTTAGTACCCATAATTACTAAACTTAATGTGCCATAATTATGGTGAATTAATGAATGTCTACATGCACCTCTGTAACCTAATTTTATTACTGTAGACTTCCTCAAAGGCATGAGGCACTTACCATACTGTAGCTGCCTCCCAGTCCTTGCTTTTGTTGTTAAATGCTTGGTCTTTGAGTTCAAATATAGGCCCATTTGCTGCCCTGAATTACCAGAGTCTGAGAAGACCAGAATGTATAATTTAGAAGAGCATAAAATATTAGGTTAATTTTAAAAATTAGTGATTGTGGTCAGTGAGTTCATCGGCTAATACAAAACTGAATCTACTCCTGATTTTAATTTAATAAAATGCAGGCTAAGTGATTTGACTTATCTTTGTCCAGATGTCTTGAACAAGTCAGGAAAAAAGCAAAGTTAACCTATGGTCTGTAGCTTGTATCCATACCTTAAAAAGGTCTCTTAAAGGCCTTTTTTTAAGCTAAAGAATTGCCTTCCTGGCATCATCATGTGTCCCTTAATCTAGAACTTGAACTTTAAAAGGGCCTGATAAGTCCACAGGTCTCAAATACATTATTGGAATATAATTGGAAATAAGTTCTCATTTTTTTAACCAAACTATTAGCACAAATGCAAAAGAAATTATTTTTATTGCAATCTAGCAGAAGGAACAAACTGTATATTGTATTATCCAGAATAATACTGAAGTCTTTTTAGTGACACATCTTTACTGGAAAAGAGATGTAATATAGAAAAGAGATAAAATAACAGGTAGATTTATTGAAGGTGGGAAGTGGAAAGTACAGATAGCAGCATTAAAGATATTCATATAATAAGGTTTTCCCCAATTACACAATTGGTATACTATGTAAAGGAAATAACTTTCTTCATTTACAGGGTAAGAATAAGATTGTTAAAATGATCATGAAATTAATCATCTGAGGCCAGAACACCTGGAAATTTGGGTAGGACAACCTAAAACCAGAAGGAAAAATTACAGTTACTAGCTGTATGGCTATTTTCATCAAACCATGCAGTCATAAGCAATTGGTTAATGGTTTGTTTCAATCAGAATTTTTTTTGAACTGCCCTGGTTTAGAAACTTAGCTGGAAATATAGCACAAGAATATACCTCTTGCATGAGATTAAGAAACTTTTTGGCTTTAGTGGTACAGATAACATGAGGAATCTAGTCAAGTACTGATGAACTAGGAGATAAGTATAAGAAAATGAGTGGTTAAAATATTTTATTTTACTAAGACAGGAAACCCAAAGACTAATGATTTAGGGGAGAATAATTTAGAGAGAAGAACAGGACCACTGTAAACTAAGAGGTGTCTACATTGACTAATACAATAAATGAATAAAAAGGTCAAAAGCACACAGACTATTTCCTACCTCTTTTACAGTGACTTGAAGAAAAGGACAAAAATAATGGGTCCTAAGATCCATGAAGATAAAATTAAGATTTTTAAGATGATGAGATGATCTTGGACATTTTTATTAAGTAGTCAATAGCCACAGATATTAACAACCTGGCAGTTTAAACATGTAGTAGCATTAATTACTAATAGATACTTGATCAGCAAGGGAATTAAAACATGGGTACAGAGCAGGTTTGCTAGCATCCCTTCCATGCAGAGAATGCCTAGCTCCAAATATATGCTGAGAAAGAACAAACTTTAGGTGACTATGCAAGATAATTATAAGGCTTATTGCTTTATATGAATGTGACAACTGTACTCTTACTAAGAAGAAAGAAATAACTTCTAAAAGATTTTAATGTAATTGGGACAAAAAATTGGGATCAGTATAGTTCTCTAGAAGTATGAAGGGGCCTGTAACTCTCATTTTTAGATTAAGGCTCCTGTACACTGTCAAAGGAGCTTTAGGCTTTCATTTAGTTGAAGCCTCAGTGAATTCAAATGTGTTGAGTTATTTTTCTCAGTTTAACCTAACTTAGAACATGAGCACACTGCAGAACAGCAAAGTTCCACGCTCTTGCCATCGGCCCAACATCTGCTTTGGCGCTTGTATCCAGTTGTTGCACCAAAACTCTTTCACATCTCATGATTCAAGCACCACAGCTCATGGCATTCTATGCTTGCTGTTACAGGGTGCTGTGGAACAACTTATTGCCCCCACAGAGAACTGTGGATGAAAATGACCTGCGTTTCTGACCTGCATTTCTGATTGGGCCTTTAAGCATTGTAAATTAGGTCTTTGCATGAACTCAAGTGCCGCAATGTCTACCTCTTAAATAACTTAGTACTCACAGGGTGCATCTACACATCACCCTACAGCAACATAGAGATCACATGGGTCTACACGTGATTGGCAGCTATGTTGCCATAGCAGTGCACTCCCCTATTCTAGCATGCCACTGCAGCAATGTAGTGGCAAAATCTAACCATGTACCATGCGCACAGCGCAGCACGGGCAGTTACTGTGCCATGCTTTAGTACTTTCAAAATGTCATCTAAACTAATCCTCTGCCTGAGGCAGGATCATCCCTATCATCTTGTACAAGTCCATTGTTTAACTTATTGGTAAAACTATACAATCAACCGTGACACAGCTACAAGACATAACATCTTAACATGCCTTGGGTAAAACAGGGAGACTGGCAGCCAATGTCCTGCCACTGCAAAGATTGTTAAAATATGCTCAAGAGATGCAGGGAAGAGAGCCAACCCCCCACAATCCATTTCAATCTGACTGTGGGGTAAAATTCATTCCTGACCCCAAATATAACAATCAGGCTGACCCTGAGCAGAGGGACAAGAACCTCTCTAACCAAAAAATCTCATGGTTTAAGTCCCAGCAGGAGCAAAGACACAGCCCAAGTAAAATCCCCAATTTTGGCCGCAGCCAACACCAACTGCCTCTGAGGAATGGGGAAAAAAAGAAACGAAAAAACAAAAACATGGCATGTAGTAGCAGGAGGGGAAGAAAATTTCTTCCCAGCCCCCTGTGGCAACAAGCAAAGTCCAGAAGTGTGGGAAATATCCATAATAAAACATAGGCATAACTACTTCTAGATCATCCCTGACCAAAGCTTGTCCAATGTTTCCTTGAACACCTCCAGTGATGGAGATTCCACAGCTTTCCTAGGCAATCTACTCCACTGCTCCAACAGTGAAGAAGTCCTTCCTGACATCTAATGCAAAACTACATTGCTGCATCTTCAAGCCATTAGCCTGCTTCCTGCTCTCTGCAGCAAGAGAGAAGAGGTGTTTTTCTTCTTCTTTATGGCAACAATTTAGATATTAGAAGACCACTAACATGCCCTCTCTTGAGCCCCCCCCTTTTTTTTTTTTTACAAGCTGAACATCACTATTTCTTTCAATCACTCCTCATATGTCTTACTTTCCAAGTCCTTTATCATTTTTGTCACCCACCTCTGGACCTTCTCCAACTTCTCCACATCCTTTTAAAAATGTGGAGCCCAAAACTGCACACTATACTCTAGATGGGGCCTAAACAGTGTTGAGTAAAGAAGTACTATCAACTCCTTTGTCCTGCATTTAATGCACCCTAAAACCACATTTACATTTTGTGCAGCTACATCACACTGCAGACTCATACTGAGTCTGTGATCTACCAAGATTTCCAATTCCTTCTCTGTAGTGCTGGCATCCAGCCAGGTGTCACCTATTTTATATTTGTATTTTTGATTATTCATCCTGAGGTATAGGATCTTGTATTTGTCAGCACTGAACAATGCTGTTAACTCCAGCAGATGTCCAATCTGTCCGGATCCTCCTATTCTTCACTTCTGTCCTCCAGTGTGTTTGCAGTCCTTCTCAGTTTCATGTCGTCTGCAAATTTATTCCAGTTCTCAGTTCCAGCATCCAGTATAATCCTTAAACCAGAGTTAAGATGAGTGTAAGATTCACCTTAGGACACTGAACAGGTTGGTAACAACTAGGGTACTCCTCTGGAACAGAAAACTTCCCCAGTACAAACCCTTACTCTGAATTATATTGCTTACAGATGTGAACCTGAATTGTTTGCGTCTTCAACCAATAGAAGGTTCTGGGGACAAATGCATGCATGCACACTGGCTGCATCTGGTTTAGGCATGTCCAAAATGTACCCACAGGATTGAGCTGCACCAGGGTGAGAAGCATTCCTCTCCCCAGTACAGAAAAGAAAGATAAGATGCGTCTTAACTAGGTTTTCATCAGCTGATCACAGAATTATAAAAGCATTCCTTTATTGTTTGTCTTACCATGAAGCCAGCTGCTTTTAAAGGCTAAATAATGTGACTTTCTTTAGTTCTAGGATCTTCAGGGAGTTGTGATCGCTGGGTTTTATCTTGCAAATGTCAATTGAAGAAACTGAAGCAGCAGTACAGATATGCTTTATTTGGGTTTTCAGCATTATTCTAAATTTTAAAAGAAGATATTATAGAAATGTAAGAAAGAAAAAAAAATATGTGCCACTTCCAGGAATAAGTTGTTTCCCTGGTACTAACAGAGAAAAAAGACTTAGTATCAGTTTTTTCCGACAGATGAACAACATATAGTGCAAAGCTTCCGCTTATTCACAGCCTCATTGGTATTAGTATTTATAGTGTTAGTGGGTCATACATCGTGCTGTACCTTTAAGTCAGCACCTTAAACTGACAAAGGGATTAGCATTTGTCTTCTATGTGAGAATAAGAGCACAGCAATTACAATTCCACAGAGATTTTGTGAATATAACCAAATGCCACAGGGATTACTTAATAGGCCTCCTAGCTACCTTTTCTTCTTGAGTGTTATATTTGCACACCAAAAAAATGTTTACAAAATACATTCCTAACAAAACCATTTGCTGTTAAGATTTTAGTAGTCAGAGAAAAACAAGTGATCCTGCAAGACACTGAGTCTGTTACATAAAAGATACTTTAAATAATACTTCATTTTTTGATTATAAGAAAGATGAATTTTAACAAATGCAGTTATCAGTATGTCTCAGGGGAATGCTAATGCAGTTTTTGGCTCTGTACTTGTTAGGTGAAATGTAGTCCAGGGATTGGCAACCCCCAGCACACATACCAGAACATGGCACATGAAGTCATTTTGCGTGGCATATCACAACTGGCCCAGGCTCTGGGCAGGCTTCTGCTACCAGCCACGGATTATTGGCTGCTCACTGCAGGCAGCAGGAAAGCTGCAAGCAGCTGCACCAGGGTCCATGGAGCCCTGGCTCATCTTGTTGTCAGCACCGGGTGCATGGGTACCTCAGGGCAGATGGCAGGGAAAGGGCCCAGGCTGCACTACTATAATAAGGATCTGGCCCCTCATCACTCCCCTGCCATCTGCCTGGGGCATGCCAACATCTTACAAGTTGAGGTTGCAGTGGTTTTTGGCACTGCCAAAAAAATGTTGCTGAGTCCCAATGTAGCCCAATCCAGGAACAATGGAAAGGTGACATCTTGATCAAGCTACATCAGTAAGTCTAGATGGTCACTATCCAAAGCTTAAGTCACAAAAAAAAAAAAAACAAAACAAAAAACCAAAACACCGAAAACAAAAAACAGATCAGGAAAATTAATTCCCTTCCCCATTTTTCCTCATTGGAAGACTGCTACTATCAACACCAATCTCTGAAGCTTACTATCTAAGTAATGTTTATTGTGTCATCCTTCTCCCTGAATTTCTTAGTAACACTAAATTTAGTCACATAGGGCTCCTATACATGTGCAGGGAGGCTGCTCCAATGCACTGTAGTTACAGCACATTGGAGCAGGCTCAATTAATCAAGTCTGCTGAAGCATGGTAATTACCAAGGATCTGGGTTTCCCCACAGAAAAAGAAGGAAAAAAAAAATCACACAGATTTCCCCTTTCACCTGAGAAAAATGTGGGGTTTTCATTTTAACAGAGAGACACTTGGATTTTGCAGTTTTGCACAGAGCTGTCTGCAGGCTAGCAGAGCTCCAGCCTGCAAGGGGCTGTAGGGAATGGAAGGAAGGTGGTCAGGCAGGGCGTGCCATGTGCATGTATATGCACATGGTTGCCAGGATTCCTGGAGAGTAGCTCCCGGTAAATCTGGCATGGGGGGAGGGGGGATTGAGGCCCCCATAGGGAGGGAGGGAAGGAGTTGGGCATGGCTGGGGCTGGGGCTGCTGCCCAGCCAGGCAGTACCTGTGGCTTGGGGCCCACAGCCAGAATGCATGGCCACAGAGCCCCAGCAGGGAATGGGACAGAGCTGCAGGTGGTTTATCTGGGGGGTAGGGGGGGGCTGGCTCCCTGTCACTGCATGCACTCCCAGAAGAGAGGGGCACCCATGACCCCCAGATCTGTGTGCAGGGCAAGAGCAAGTGCAGGCTGCCTGCTGTGGGCTGAGGCTTCTTACCCTGCTGCCCTCCCCCAGGGCCTCTGCAGCCCAGCAGGAGGGACCCAGTGTGGTGGGGCAGAGTGGATCCAGACAAGGAACCTCCTTCCCACTGTGAGCCCCATGCTGCCCGGGCAAGGTGTCCCCTGCATGCTTGGCAGCAGCAGGAATGGCAGCATGGAGTTGTACCCCTCGCTGCTGTGGGATGGGCAGGCAGGGGGCATGTCATCAGAGTAGCACAGAACTCACAGTAGCAAGGAGCTTCTCTGCCCAGCCCTGCTGCACCAGGTCCCATCTGCTGAGCCACAGAGGCCCTGGGGGAGGGGGGGGTGCAGCAGGGTGTGGAGCCCAGAGTCCACAGTGGGCAATCTGCATCTGCCCCAACCTCCACCTTGCCCCACAGACAGATCTAGGGGAGGCATGTGCCCCCCTGGTACCCTAGGAGTGTGTGCAGTGGCAGGGAGCCAGCCCCCCTGCCTCAGCCAACAGCAAGAAACCCACACCTGCCCCCCTTCTGCCTCCACTCTGATCATGCTGCCCATGATGGGGAAGCTGGACTACTATGTTCTGCTATACTGCAGCAGCCACCACCTCCCACAGGCAGCAGCCAGGGCTCAGGTGCTGCTGTGGGGGGCAGCAGGCTGTGGACCAGTCCCTGGCCCCATAACCTTAGCAGTTGGAGGGCTCTGGCAGGGCTGGGGGGAGCAGAGGTCTCTGGATGGAGGGTTAGGGGTACCAGTAGGGCTGGGGAGGCTGTGGGGAGGTAGTAAGGGGAACCAACAGGGGGGGGGCTAAGAAGGGAAGTAAGGGGCACCAGCAGGACAAGGGGCAGGGGTGGGGGTGGGAATGAGGAGCTTGGACCTGCATTCTGTGAGCTAAGAGGGCAGGGGGAGCTCTGATTTTCCATGATAAAAAACCCAAAATTAAATACCAAAACTTATAGGCATTTAGAATTTATTTTATTATAGCATATGAGGCACTGGTAGGCTTCCACATTTCTTTAAAATTGTAAATATATCAATAGAACATTGTGTTCAAACGATACCCACTCTGTGGCTGACTGGCATGCAGCCATTTGGGCAATTCCCACTACCCTCATCTGCACCAAGTCAGGCCTTTCTCCAAACGGAGCTAACTCCGCCCCTCGCACACCTCACCAGGCACCTTACACCAGACTGTCTCACTCTCAGGGCTTCTACTGTCACCCATTCTCAGGGCCTCTGGGGTCCTCTCACTCCCACTCTGGAGCCTCCTTCTTGGCTCCCACTACACTCCCAGGTTTTACTCAGCTGTCTGCAAGCCCCAGGTCCCTCCTCCAGCTTGGGCTATGCCTCTGAGCTCCTAACAAGCCTGTACTCCCCCTGTATGATCTCAGTTCCATGAAGGATGTGGGGCTGGGGTTAGGAGGTGCCTCATACTCACCTTTCAGCGGGGAGGTAACTGACTTGGCATTTCCTGGGGGCTCCCATGCCACCAGAAGCCCCATCAGGCCACCCATCCCCAGCAGGGGGCAGTTTTAGGTCCTACCCAGGACCTGGAGCCTCCAAGCACTCCCCCTGGCTTCTGCTCTTACCTCCAGAAGCTTCATGAGCAGTAGCTCAGCCAGCTGATGTTGCTACTGTAGAAATTTTACTAACAAGATCGAAAATAATAGTGTAGCAGTTAAACTTCTACAGCAGACTCAGCCTCCAAGGACAGGCTGATAAGACTCTGCAATGACCAAATCCTATTCACTTTGAAGTCTGAAGTAAGTTTCCTCCCTATTAGTTACCATTTCAAAACAAACATGTAGCCAAAAACCAGTTTTGAAATAATTAAGAGTTTTCC
>NW_017728931.1:96578013-96582289 GCF_001723895.1 Crocodylus porosus | reverse complement strand
GATAAACGGTGGCCGAAATTTGGCTCATTTGATCGGTCTCGTTTGGCATTCCTTCGAATGGAATTGGTAGCTTTAAAACTCAACAGATGGATTATTGGTACCTGTGGGCTGAATTGGCCGAAGCAGCCCCAAAACTGGTTCTTTACTCTGCCACTCCACCTCCTTATGATCCTCTGATTTCAGTCTCTGTGGAGTCTGAAGACGGACCTGAGCCTCTCTACCCTGCTCTCCCTGTCCCCGGTCAACCCCTGCCCCCTGACAAGAGCGCTGCAGCTCCTGTGGCGTCAGCGCCGGCTCCGAGCTCCGGACCCCCTGACTCCAGAGGTTTTTCTTCGGTCTGGACCTGAAGCGGGGTCCTGTGGGGGAGCCATTTTCACCCAGCCAGGGGAAGGAACACCCGAATGCGGTGGTTCAGGCTCCTTTGCGAACCTAGCCGGTCCCGTTTGTGGATGGCGGGGGCAGCTTCCAGGTTCGCCCTACTCTAATTCATGTGCCTTTCACCCAAGGGGACCTCCTCATTTTGCAACCACAAACCCCCTCTTTTCGGGGAAAAACCTGATGAAGTAGGACAGACTATTTGGCGCATAGTCCATACTTATGACCCTTCTGGATCATAAGACTCATGGATACCCTGCTGAACCCAGATGAGCGGGCTAAAGTTTTAGACTGTGTCAGGGCTGTTGTCTCAGCAGCAAACAGAGATCCTTGGCCTTCTAATGAACCTAATTGGGATTACAACACCCCCGGGGGAAGGGCATCCCTGAGGGAAGCCCGGAATGATTTACTAGCAGGCTTTGATGAAGCGAGTAAAAAGCCTGTGAATTGGGGAAAATTCCATGCATGCAAACAGGGGCCTGAGGAGCATCCGGATGCCTTCTTTACCGTTTGTGTAAGGCAGCCAAGACATACGTTCGTCTTGATGTAGATAAACCAGAGCATGTGCCTTCACTAGTATCAGGCTTTGTAAACCAGAGTGCTCCCGATATCAAGGAGCATTTCTGCAGGTATACTCCAGGGCGGGAAGGAAAGAGTATGTTAGAGATAAGAAACATAGCAAGCTATGTGTTTGATGGGAGAAAGGGAAAGAAAGAAGGAAAGAAAGGAAGCTTTTAAGCTAGTAGCTGCAATGGTTGAGGGAACTGTGCACAGCATGTCAGGAAGAGGACAGAACAGGGGAAGGGGCCAGGGAGGGTTTCAACGAAGAGGATTAGGTCAGAGAAACCAGGGCGAGGGGTGGTCCACAGTTCAAAGGGCCAGTGAAGTATGTTACTACTGTAAAAAACCTGGACACTTCAAACGAGAGTGTCCCCAGAGGAAGGGGATGAACATTTCAGAACGGGGGCCCCCTCCGGACCAGTGACGCGAGGAGCCGGTGTCAAAAACTACTCACAGGGAAGAAGGACTCAATGACCCGACTGACCACCCTCACCCAGTCTGCCCTGCGGTAACTATAAATTGCAATAAGAGTGACCCTGTTGCCTCAATTCAGGTAGGAGAACAACGATATGATTGTTTAATTGACACCGGCGCTACTATGTCTATGTTATCTACAACTCCTAAGCTTGCAGGTCTAATTGAGGAAGGAACAGAGAATGTGATGGGAGTGGGGGGGAATCGTTCAAAACTAGCAGAAGTGCCCCTACTCAAGTCCAAGTGGGACCCTTGTCGTGTGAACACTCCTTTTTGTTGTCTGCCTGTGCTCCTATGAATTTATTAGGATGGGACTTGGGGGGGGAAAAGAGAAATTTACCAGTGGAACTACAACGATTGCCGGCCATATTGTGGGGCTGGGAGTCCACTGATGTAGGACTGCTGAAGTCTGCCACTCTGGTTGTTATTCAAACCAAGGGGGCAGTCCTGCCTTGTGTGCCTCAGTACCCACTGAATAAAGTAGCAGAAGAAGGTTTGCAGCCCCTTATAGATGAATACATCAGGAAAGGGATTTTAGTGGAGTGTCAGTCTCTTTGCAATATCCCCGTGTTACCAGTCAGGAAACCTAAATTAGGAAAGGATAGCAAGCCTGTTTATCATTTTGTGCAAGACTTACGTGCTATAAGTGATTATGTGATTCCCAGAGCTGCCGCAATTCCTAACCCTGCCACTATTGTTACCTCCGTCCCATGGTGGGCCACTCAATTCACACCAATTGATTTGTGTGCTGCCTTCTTTTCAATCCCAGTTGCAGCCCAGTCTCAATACCTTTTTGCCTTCACTTGGAAGAGAAAACAACATTTAACACAACTTCCCCAAAGATACACCGAGAGTCCTACTATCTTCAGCCAAATCCTGACAAAACACTTACTTACCTCGGATACAGTGCTTGTACAGTATGTAGATGACCTACTACTAGCATCACGGACTCAGGTAAGCTGCCAGACGGACACTTTAAGACTATTAGAAGGATTAGCTGAAAGAGGACATAAAGTATCCCCAGGAAAATTACAATATTACTAAAAGAAGGTTACATACCTGGGGCATGTGATCTCAGAGGGACTGCGGGAATTGTCTGATGAAAGGGTAAAGGCTATAAAAAACTTGCCAAAGCCCACCACTAAGAGGCATATGTGAGCCTTTTTAGGAGCAGCTGGATTTTGCTGGCCGTGGATCCCTGCTTATGGAGAGATGGTTAAGCCTCTGGTACAGACCACTCAGAAAGGAGAACCTGAAGTGGTTCAGTGGACCCCCGAGTTAGACCATGCTTTTCACCAAGTTAAACGCCAGCTATCACAAGCCCCTGCTCTAGGACTCCCCAGCTACAAGAAGCCGTTTGTGTTGTTTGTCCACAAGAGACGGGGAGTAGCTTCAGGAGTCCTAACCCAGAAACTGGGACCTCAGTTACACCCAATCGCTTATTACTCTGCTACCTTAGATCCAGTGGCAAAAGGGGTAGTCAGCTGTCTGCGCGCCGCTGCAGCGGCAGCACTGCTTGTTGAGCAATCAAAAGAGCTAGTCATGGGGTACCCCCTTGAAGTCAGGGTTCCTCATGAAGTTGAAGCCCTAATGACTAAAGAAAAGACTCAAGCCTTCTCTCACCAGCGTTTAGCCTGGTATGAAGTGACTCTGCTAGCTGCCGAAAACATGCACATGTCACGCTGTACTAGCCTCAACCCAGCCTTGCTTTTGCCTCATCCTGAGGATGGAGAGCCACATCACGACTGCTGCACCGTCGTTCGTATGATGGGAAAGCCCCGAGACGACCTCACTGATGTGCCGCTGAACAATCCTGACTTAGTCTTCTATGTGGATGGGTCCTCCTACATAGAAGCTGGAGTTCGTTGGACTGGGTATGCGGTCGTCACCGACTTCAACATTGTTGAAGCAAAGCCCTTATCTCCCCGGCTAAGTGCACAAGCAGCTGAACTGATTGCTTTAACTCATGCGTGTAAACTGGCAACCGGGATGACTTTAAACGTATACACTGACAGTCGGTATGCGTTTGGAATTTGCCACTCCACCGGGCAATTATGGAAACAGCGAGGTTTCATTACTTCTTCCGGAGCCAAGATTGCGAATTCCACTCAGGTTTCTGAGCTCCTGGAAGCCATCCAAAAACCCAGACAGATAGCCGTAATGTGTGTCGCCGCACACACCAGCGGGAGCACGCCTGAGGCTAAAGGAAATGAGCGGGCGGATGCTGCTGCCAAAGCTGCTGCTCAGCAACCCCTAAGTCTCAACGCCTTTGCTCCTGTGTGGGAGACACCCAGAGCCTTGGAAGGATATGAGCAAGCATGCAAAGGAGAAGAAGAAGACTGGAAACATCTCTATGGGGCTTATTCAAAAGATAGACTGTAGTACACTAGCAATGACCCTCCCATCTTGCCTAAAATATTACAGCGGCCCCTGTGCCAAGTAGTCCATGGGCAAGGTCATTATGAGGCAACTGCCATACCTGAAACCATTCTCCGAGTTTGGTTTGCCCCATGAATACATGCAGTGGCTAAACAAGTGACCAGCGTCTGCTCCACTTGCCCAGAGTTCAACTCTGGCCCAGAGAGAAAAGCCCCACCTGGGGGCCGACCTTGGGCATATCAACCTTTTGAGAGACTGCAAATAGACTTCATTGAACTTCCCCAGTGCCGAAGATACAGATATGCCTTAGTAGCGCGAGTTCAGCTCACCCTTTGGGTGGAGGCGTTTCCTGCCACCCATGCCTCTCATCAGCAAGTCGCTCGTGCACTTCTAAAGGACATTATTCCGCAGTTTAACATACCTCAAGTCATTGACTCAGATCAAAAAGATCACTTCACCTCCCAGGTCTTACAAACAATTTACACAC
>NW_017728931.1:96564656-96577002 GCF_001723895.1 Crocodylus porosus | reverse complement strand
CTCAGGGTGTCCAGCATGCTGAATAAATTTTGAGACAGACAGCGACTCTGTGTCTTTTGGAATAGCTCCGCAAGGGGTCACAAACTCCTCAACACTACCTTCTCTGCAAGCAGCAGCTACTGGGTTTATATGGTTGGCCTGTGTTTGAAAATGGCTGCCCTTATCAGCCATCGGGCTGCTCCCTGCTCTAGTCCTTAAAGTGGACCAACAGGACCACACAGAAGCTGTTCACTGCTGCAATCTCCATGGTGCCCTGGTGATGTGCCCTCTGCATGTGCTGCTGTTCTGAGGGGTGCAACCCTGTGCTGCTGCTCTTACTTCAGCCCTGTGTGCAGGAGGCACGTCACCAGGACAGTGCAGAGCTAGCTGTGGTGAACAGCTTCTCTGCATGGCTTCACTTTTCCCTGCTGTATCAGGTCACACCCACTGGGCTGTGGAGGATCTGGGGGAGGGAAATGGCAGGGAAGAGCAGAACTGCTCACTGCTGTGAGCTCTGCACTGCTTCCCTCCCCTGGGGCCTCTGCAGCCTGGCAGGTGCAACCTGGCCTGGCAGGGAAGAGCAGAGCTATGCAGAGAAGCTGCTCACCGCTGTGAGCTCTCTGCTCCCCTGGTGATGCGCCTCCTGCACACAGGGGTGCAGTGACAGCAGCAGTGCAGGATTGCACCCCTCAAAGCAGTAGAATGTGCAGGGGGCTCATTGCCAGGGCAGCGCAGAGCTCACAGCAGCAAGCAGCTTGTCTGTGTGGCTGTTCTTCCCTGCTGCACTGGGTTATGCCCACTCGGCTGTGGAGGTCCCAGGGGAGGGAAGCAGGGCAGGATTGCATACCTGCAGCCTATGCCTTCCCCACACAAAGATCTGGGGGGGTGCTCCCCTGCCACCTGGATAGCATGGCAGTGGGGAGCCAGCCCTCTCCCTCTCCTGGATGAGCCACCCGCAGTCCCATCCCGCTCCCTGTTGGGGCCCTGCAGCTGTGCATGGTGACCTCGGGCTCCAAACCCCAAGCACCACTGGGCTGTGCAGCAGCCCCAGTTCTGCCCAGCTTTCTTCCTTCCTCCCTACAGGGGCCTCAATCCCCCTCTCCCCCTCCACTTAGCTGCTGGAGCTGCTCTCAAGCTGCATGCACATGGCAACCCTGTCTCACTGCCATCCTCCTGCTCCCTTCCAGCTCCCAGCAGGCTGGAACTCTGCCAGCCTGCAGGAAGCTCATTGCAAAACTGCACAAACTGTGGATTTCTTTGGTAAAATGAGAAATCAATGTTTGCCTCTGGCTAAAGGCAAAATCCATGGTTTACCCCATTTTTTCCATGGGAAATGGAAAACTCTTACCAGGGATCCTGGTTTTCTCTGATAAAAAGCAGCAAATTCTTTGATTAAAAAATTGCAAATTCTCTGATAAAACCCCCAAAGTCTGCAATTAAAATGAAATGCCTGTCTGTCTGTCTGTCTCTAGGGGTTGGTGGATGTGTTAGAAATATTATTAAAAATGCATTATCAATAGTGTTGTTAGAACAGCACAGCTGCCAGCTCTCGCTCTCCCTGGTGGGAGAAGGAGGGGGGGAGATTGAAGAAAAAGCTACTAAGGGCTCTTTGTATTAAGGTATCACTCTCTCTTTGTTCTGCAAATTTACTATCTCTTTGTTACACTAAATCACACTTCCTTTCATGCCCCCTACACTTCTCAGGCAAGATAAGAGTAATTGCCATCTTTTCCTTGGGTTTGAACTTTTTGTAACCTGAAGTACTTTCTGAGCAAGCGCAATTAGCTAATACATATAAGCCTATCCACCCCACATACTTAAGCAGTTAATTATAATGCACATGCGATGTATGACGTGACGTCATTTCATATATGTTTGTATGAACCGGAAATGAGTTGTAAGAGTTCCTGCTTCTGTACACGTGCTCAGGAAAAAGGGAAAAAAGCCTGCTGAGAAGTGTTCCCCGCAGGCAGAGAGTGTGGTCTTTTGTCTTCTCTCTCTGACCCTATTTGCAAATATATACCTTTTGTGATTACCAACAATGTGTGCCTAAAGGATTATTAATATTCATGAGCCTCCAAAGAAACGAACCGTAATTTTTACATCAGATGGATAGATAGATAGATAGATGTGGCAGTGCAACTTTGTGCCCTGCCACACTGGGTTGCACCCACTGGGCTGGAGAAGCCCTGGAGAGGGCAGCAGAGCAGGAGCCCAAGCCTGCAGCCTGTGCCTGCCATGCACAGATCTGGGAGGCACAGGTCCTCCTTCCCCCAGGAATGCATGCAGTGGCAGGGAGGCAGCAGCCTCAACCCCCACCCCCCACCACAGCAGGAGGGAGCAGGGGCAGGGGGCTATGGACACAGGTCCATAGTCCTGGCAGCTGGGGGGTCTTCTCATTCAGGGGTGGGGGAGCAGGGACTGTAGGTGGGGGGCAAGGGGTATCAGGAAGGCTGTCGGGGGGAGTGAGAGGCATGAGCAGGGCTGGAGGGAGCCCTTAATTTTAATCACAGATTTGGCAGGTTTTATGAGAGAATTTGCTATTTCTTTATCAGAGAATTTGTGATTTTATATTAGGGAAAACCAGGATCCCCGGTAATTACCACACTCCAGCAGACTCTAGCATCTCATGTATCAGCATCCCTGTGCTGAAAAGTAGTGGCAGGGCACTTTAAACTAAAGCTGGTCTGATGAGCTTTAGTTCAAAGCACCCCACTGCCATTTTTCAGTGCAGGGGTGCTGATACATCGATGCTCCAGAAATTGTTAATTAGTGTGGCTCTCAGAGGTACGCTAATTAAAGCACCCCCACCTCCCAGAGCACGTCTATAAACACCCATAGTTCTTCTTATCTCAAAAACATAAGCTGTTCCTCTCCATTCCTACTATTAAATAGATGTCCACACTCCAATCACTTCCTACTGTGATCTCTGTAACCTCCTCCTCTGTGGCCTCCCTGATGCATGTATCATTCATATACATTCCATCCAAAATCCTGAAGAGTCACCCAAGGAGGACAGTGAAAAAGTTCAGTCCATAAGGGAAGCAACAGCCAAAGCTATCTGTGCAAACTCAAGTGTTCTAAAATATGCAACTCAATAGGGATATATGTTTTTTTAATTGCCCTCACTTTGGATAAATAAAAGGCTGCATTACTAAAGGCTGCTGCTAGTAAAGGGAAAGTATGACTTGCCTTTATTTGTACTGCAAGTCATAAAAGAGTCAGAATAAATTTTGTATGCCTCAGTGTTTGACACTTTTAGAACATGTCAGATACTGGCAAAAGGAGCTCCTAGTGTCTGTGAATATAAGTAATTAGCACCATTTATTGTATACTTCCCAGTCAGTGTTATACTGTGCATTTTACAGTGTGGATAGATAGTCAAGAATTTGCAATTTAGGATCAAAAGCATTAGAATACAAGTGCTCAAATGAAGTCAGTCCCAAACTTGGTAACATACTGTCAGCCACTATTTAAAGAAGACCTCCTCTCTATCCTGGTAAACATTCTTAATTAGGACAAATATGCAAGTGGATTTCAACAAATCCAGTTTAGTAGGTGATTCAATCATTGTCACAGTCAATGAGTAAAAGAATCCAATTGCTTGACAGCAAAAACAGTTAAATAAAAATGTACACCTATCTTATGAAACTCCATTTTTAAAGTTAACATTACCTTTCTGTGTATACCAGTGGATCTCAATCCACCAATGGATCTTGGAGACTTGTGGTAGATCCTGGAGTCAATCCGAGGCTGGGGTGGGGGTGGCTGAGTGCCTGTGTGCCTGCACGTGCATGCCCCAGCCCAGCAGGTCAGTCGATGGGGGAGGGAGGGAGCGTGGGCTAGATCAAGGCCCCTGCAGTAAGGGACAGTGCCACAGAAGCAAGAGTAGGAGTAAGTTGAGTGGGGCCCTGGCCAGGTGGGACTTACCTTCTGGGGAGGCACGCCCCCAAATAATTTTTTCTCCCTCTGCCTCAATCTGCCTCCCTCCCTTCCTGCCCCACAAACTTACCTGCTGGGCGGCGGAGAGGCAAGTTGACAGTGGTGCACAGTAGATCTTGGGTTGCTGTTAAATGCCAAATGTGATCTCTTACTTAAAAAGGCTGGAGACCACTGATGTATAATGATGCACACAAGTCCAGGCCTGTATTTTCCTGCCTGGTCTTGTATAGGCATTCCCTTACTGCCTTGAAGCATGTGCCTGGGGTCAGCCACAGCGTTTGTTCCTGCAGTCTTGGGAAGGGCTCACGTTCTGCCTGAGGGAAGCCCCAAAACTCACCTGCCACAACATGGGTCTTCCTTTCAGGTTCCCCCCTGTAGCCCCTCGTGGGTTGGTCACACTTATTCTTGGGGCTCCACCTCCCCTACACCCCAGCCATGCACCGGCCTTTAAGACAACCACTTGATGGTTGATAGGCTCAGCCTCTGATGTCTCCTCCTGGACCCTCTTTGTGCGCCAGGGCTCCTAGTGATCTTGCCTTGTCCTAAGTCTCTTCAGGACATTAGACTATCTGTGCTGTTATGCCAGGTCTTCTTGGCTAAATTGCTGCTTATACTGTTGCCCCCCAGCCGCTTCTGTTCCCTGAGTGTCACCCTTGGCCCTAACCCCTGTATTAGGGCCCCTCGGGGTGTTCCATAAAAGAACAATTTAAAAAAGAAAGAAAAAGGGAGTGGGGTCTTAGACCTTCCCTGTTCACAACTCCAGTGTCTGCAGCTCCACAGTCTCTCAACACTGTCCTTGTCTCTAACTGCTCGGGGGCCCCTCCAATGGATCTGTCCTCAGGTACCTCAGTGGCAGCTGGTGCCATCCTTGCCTGGTGCAGGAAGCACTCTTGCATTCTGCTCCCTGTAGCACCTCTCCAGCTGTTTCCTTGCCAGCGGCTTTTATCTTTGCTGGGCGGTGTTCTTGTGTGACGTCATCCGCCTGCACTGCTTTTCGTCGGAAATAAAAGCGGTCGATGCACGGTGCTCCATCCCAGCATGGTTCATCCATCCCTTCTCTCCCTGGAAAAGATGAGTTTGCCCTGTCTTCAGGGCTTTCCTTGTGGGGACGGGCAACTGCAACACATAAATGAACACATTAGATGCATAAATGCTTATTTGCATTAACTGCACTAATTATGCAAGCATAGCAGGTTTATAATACAAACATACCTACATTTGCCATGAGCTTTTGGGGGCTGAAAGTGGGTTTCTACACACTGAAAAACTAACCTTAATATTTTGTCAGGTAGGAGAGTCTCAGAATAAATGGAAATTTCAAAAGCATACTGCCATGTAAAAATACACTGGGATAGTCATGCAGAGCTTGATCTTGCAATGAACTGAGCACATATCCTGATCCAGAGAAATGCTTGCATATGCAGCTAACCCTAAGCACATGACAAGCTCCAGTGACTTCAGTGACACAATGTACATAGTTAAAAAGAAACATGTTCTTCAGTACTTCCCTGAACTGAGCCCTTAATGCTGATTCTGAAGGATGAGTACAACATACTATAACAACATTTTTTGTAGCTTCTTGTGTTTTCCTTGGAGGTATTTTATCCAAGCATTGAGCTTTGGAGAACTGATGAGATCACAGCCTGAGATGATACAATTACAGGCAATATATGTAGAAAAGGGATGTATATGTATGTATATAAAAATACTTTTCAATATATAAAAATAGTTTTTCCTTACTCTATGCTTGTAAAGAAGATTTATTTTTAAGCATCATTGTGTGACAGTGATCAAAAATCTTATCTAAAATCAGTAGCCAGTATCAGGTGTGATTTCTAACATCTGAAAAATAAAATTAATGATAGCTGATTCTTCAAATGTCAGTTGTAATAATATTTCTAACAATATATGCCTATTATATTAACACTTTTTTTAATCTTTATCATTATTATTTTTGTCTCACAACTGTAACATGAGAACAAATCATTCTTGACAAACTGCTGGATTCAGGGGACAGACAGACAAAACATTTACTCTGGTACTCTTGGTATTACATGGATATAAAAAATGGCAGACAGATTATGCAAATTGGCAAACTAAGATAACTTTACCCAATGGAAAATTGCCCTGATACAACTCTATCAAACATAAATTACCAGTTAAATTTTGTCTGTCTTTGTCCATCCAGAGGTAGCCATTTGCTTAAGGCAAACAGGCTATTTATTACTTTGTCTCCCTCTGCCTATAGCAGTGATTGTAAACCAGGGTGCCACATCACCCTGGGGTACTGTGAGATCCTTTTAAGGGTGCTGTGGGGTGCTATACAATATTAGCACTGTTAGATGTCCAAGCTCCTACATATGATTCAAAAGATAAACCCAGAGGCCACATCCACACGAGCATGGATGTTTGGTTCCCCTGGGACAACTAATGGCAGCATGCCTTGTTGTATCCCAGGCAGCTCTAGTTTTGACTGGTACATGCTACACCCATGTGAATGGCTCTGCTTTTTTGTGTGCAGGTTTTTTTGATCCCTGGATATCCAGGGATCAAACCCCCTCCCCAGCCCTCACCCATGCTGCTCCCTTCCAATGCAAAGAATAGCTGAATGTGCAGTATGTGGCATCACAGACCACATGGCCACACTTATCTGGTGCATCCCCATGAGTGTGCACGTGTGTTTTCCCAGGGACAAATAGCAGCAGTACATTTTTAAAGTCAAGAGCTGCTACTTATTCCCAGGTATACCCCTACACATGCGCTGTGGCAGGCAGCCAATTGCCCCAGATGGGGTGGAGGAGGCTGGGGCCAGCACCTGGGCAGCCCCAGCAGCCTTACCTGGGGCCTGTTAGGGTAGCTTGTCGTATATTATGCTTTAAGTTGCACTGTTTATGGAGTGGTTAATTACACAGAATTGTTTAAAGTCTTCTTTTACATTTAGCCTTATTTAATCATTGCTTAAGTTCTATATAGCCTCATTATTATCTGAACTTTTCATTTTGCTGGTGTCTGCAATATCAGCTGGCCTTGCCTCTTATAAATAGCTTACAGCCTTGAGTTTGCTCACATGATGTTTCTTTCCTTTTCTATCACTGTGAGAAGTTTTTGTAACAAAACATAATACAGTAAAATCTCTGTTATCCAGCATCTGCCTCCAGACCTCCCCTCTCTCTGGGCCACCTGCTCACTTCACTCACCTGCCACACTTTGATGTAAGCAAAGTTCAGTTGTTATTTAAGCAGAAAGCTACCCATTTTTCTTGCCCTCTTGATCACCAGGGTCTTAGTACATGCTCCTGCCTTCCCTCATGCATGTCCCATGCCACACAGATGACATCTCCAATTACTCATATTCTGGCCTGTGGCCAGTTCAGACTCGGTCCTCTGTTAACTGAGCAGGGGGCAGGGCACAGAGTGGTGGGGCGGGGGGGAAAGAGGGCACAGCCGCCTCATGCAGAGCAGTGGCAGCAGAGGGTGGTGGGTGGGGCTGGCCGCATGCAAGCTCCCCCTCTCCCCCCATATCCAGCTGGTGGAGTGCGTGTAGTAGCATATGTCTGTAATGACTTAGGCAACAGGCACATATCAATCCCAGAGTAATGTACATTGCTTTTGCATTTCAGTATAAATTACATTGGGGTCAGGAATGTGCAGATGTGAAGCTATCTTGAAATAGATCATGCTGTAGGCCAGCAGTTCTTTACCTTGTTAGAATTAAGGCTGTAAGGTTTTCTGCAAGCTTTACTCTTTGTGTATGGTCTTATTGGGCATTTAATACACTCAAGAACGAGGACAGAATTTCATAAAGAACAGAACATTATGTCCAGTTTTACTTTCAATGAAGTTACCACTAATTTCAACTGGAATAGAGTTTGACCCACATTGAGAGCTATTGAACACAGCCCTTCAACACATGAACTCCAGTTTAGCAGTATAACTGAAGGAGGTGACCAGACAGTAGTTGCAGATGCCACCTTTGGGTGTAGGAGACACAAAAATAGCTACCGCCGAAGCTGCCCAGGGCACAGAGCCACCCCATTATACCTCTGACTCAGTTGCTCAAAAAAATAACAGATTTGTGACCGAATCATGTTACCCCTTGAACCAAAGTAAATCTGTTTTAACAAGGGAATTTTGACCTATCTCCAATCCAGGGTAATTGCCTCCATGATCAAAGTAACTCCACATAGCATTAGTATGCAAGACATCAAGTGTGCAGCTGGTATCAAGTGGAGTGCTCATGGAGTCAGTCCTGGGGACAGTTTGGTTCAATATCTTCATTCATGATCTGGGAGATGGAATGGATTGCACCCTAAGCAAGTTCATAGATGACACCAAAATGGGTGGAGTAGTAAATATACTGGAGGGTAGGGCCAGGATTCAGATTGACATTGACAGATTGGAGGATTGGGCCAAAAGAAATCTCAGGAGATTCAACAAATGCCAAGTCATGCACTTAGGACGGAACAATTCCATGTACCACCACAGGCTTGGGACAGCTTGGTTAAGCAGCAGCTGTGTAGAAAAGGACCTGTGGGTTACACTGGACAATAAGCCGAATGAGTTAAGGCTAACAGCATACTGGGCTGGATTAGTAGAAGCATTGCCATCAGATCAAGGGAATTATTCTCAATTCTGTACCACTGAGGCCACATCTGGAGTAGAGCATCCAATTTTGGGCCCCCCACTACAGCAAAGGATGTGGACAAGTTGAACAAGTTGGAGACAGTCCATTAAAGGGCAACAAAAATGGTTGGGGAGCTGGGCCACATGATTTATAAAGGAGAGGCTGAGGGAACTCAGTTTATTTAGTCTGCAGAAGAAAAAACTGAAGGGGGATTTGATAGCAGCCTTTAACTACCTGAAGTGGGGTTTGAAAGAGGATGGAGCTAAACTGTTCTTAGTGGTGACAGATGGCAGAACAAGAAGCAATGGTTTCAAAGTTGTGGCAAGGGTTATTAGGAAAAAATTTCTTATGAGGAAGCTGGTAAAGCACTGGAATGGTTTACCTAGAGAGGTATCCTTGAAGGTTTTAAAGGCCCAGCTTGACAAAACTCTGGCCAGAATGATCTAGTTGGTGTTGCAAAGACAAAGAGTCTCTAGCAGAAGCTTGCTTACTGTTCTACAATAAAAGTTGTTCAATTCTTGTCATTCATGTTTGACTCCTTATTGAAGCTGGTGATCACTACACGTACCACAATGCAACCTATCATTTCACCAGAACACTGATTGACAAATGTAAGATTTACACGTCTTTTGGAAAAGATGAGTATATAGAATTATTTAGAGCTACAGCTAGTGGCTTCTATCATGCTGAGAAATATCAGAGCTGAGGACAATACCCCATATCATGATATAATGTAACCAGGTTTCTTCAAGTCACTTGGTAAGAAGTTTGAGGCAGTGCATTGCAGAAGTAGGAATCAGAAGATTGGTTCTCCTTTCTAACTTTACCAGTAATTTACCATACACCTTTGAGCAAGTCAGTTACTACATAACTCTGTGCCTCAGTTTCCTCACTTATGTTTATTAAATACTAGACAACCAATATATTTATAGCACTATGCAAACATAATCAATGGTTTACTGTAATAAGTGGAAGTCTTTTCATCAGCTTCAGTGAGGTTTGGATCATGCAATAGAATACTGTATTATTGAGAAAACTTAAAGACATAATACTTAGAGCTCTCCTACTCTGTGGGGGCATCCACATGAGATGTTTACTGCAGAGTAGCCTAATTACCTCCACAGCAAAGCATCTCTGTCTACACATGCAGAGCTATTAGTCCAGAGTAAACTAATTAATTCCCCCATAGGTTAGTGCTGCCAGACACAAGTATTATCCTACTGCAGTTATTTATTCCACCACAACCCTCCTGTACACAGTGACCAGGGCTGGCTGAGACATGAGGGTACTACAGTGTGGGGGTCTGCCTGCCAGCTAGCCCTGCACTGTAACACCCTCATGCCCCAGCCAGCTCCTTCACAGCACATTGAGCCGGTAGGAAGCAGCTCTGGGCTAGCAGGTTGACTCTCCCGGCTCCCCTGGCAGCAAGGGCTGCAGTGCTCCAACTCAGTGTGCTGCAGTCCATGCCGCATGTGTAAATGCTGAGCCTGGGAACAATAAATTGTGCCATGAACTGCACCACAGTTTATTGCATCGCATTAATTAATTAATTTCCATCGCATTCATTTGTAGATGCACCCAGTGGGTCTCAGATTTTTATAATTGTGGTCACCAGAAACAGTAATGTGAGAAATGCAGATTTTAATTATATGTATTTACAAATATATTTCACAGTTTACACATAGCAAGAGATACTTCTCACTGCATGAATTTTCAGACTGGTGACAAGAGCTGGATAAATTTGCATTTAAGAGTTTGTGTAATCTGTGAAACAAAGAAAATAAACAGTTATTTTCTGAAATTAGGGTGCCTTTAATAACAGCAGCTGATTATTTAGTGCAAAGTGAAACTTAAACTGTTTTTACTAAACAAACAGGAGACAAACAAGACTTGGCTGGAACAGACTGGAAGCATAATGGACAGCAGGGTCATTAAATGTGCCCTTCTCTACAACTCATGGCTTTGACACCACTTTTTATTTTGGCGTTGAAATAATCCAAATTTTTATTCCATTTTCATCAATTTTGTTGAGGCCTATTTATTGTCATGAGAAGCTAATATGCAAAAATACATTCTACAGCTAAAAATGAGTTGTTAAAATACAACCATTTTTGAGTCCCACACTTCAAGAAAGATGTGGACAGATTGGAAAGAGTCCAGTGCAGAGCAAGAAAAATTATTAGAGGCCTGAAAAGCATGACTGATGAGGAAAGGCTAAAAGAACTAAGGTTATTTAGTCTAGTAAAGACAGATTCAATAACAAGCTTCAAAAAAAAGGGAAATTATAAAGAAGATGGAGATAGCCTTTTTTTCCTGTGGCTTTCGTGGACAGGACTAGGTACAATGGCCTCAGCTGCAACAGTGGAAATATAGGTTGGAAATTAGGAAGAACTCTGACTCTAAGAGTCTTTAAGCACTGGAATAGACTACTTACGTTGGGAAATCTCCATCCTTGGAAATATTCAAGTGCAGGCTAGACAGATACTTTACTGGGATTGTGTGGTTGATGATCCTGCCTTGAGCAGGAGGTTGGACCAGATTACTTCATGAAGTCCTCTTCTGCCCCATTTCCCTATAATCCTATAAACATAAACCCTGGGCATTAGCAGGAATAAATGCATTTTGCTTGTAGAGTTAAATGATTTTTTTAAATATTTATTTATGGGATTTCCTAGGGAGTTAACCAGTGTCTTACACATTGTGTGTCTGTGTGTTTGTCCTGAATGTATGAATCTGTACCTACATCTTTGTAAGATCAAAAAGAATTTTTACCCCACATCAAAGAGAGAAGATACAACCTTGGCTGCACTGGCAAAGTTCCCATCGACTATAATGAGCCAAGCCTGACTCATGCAGGGAATTCAAAATCCAAGATACTGAATGTATTGACCCAGGTGACATGGGGAATCTGCAACATCTTAAGTTTTTTTTATAAGCTCTACTAGCCATTAACTATGAGAGTTTCTTCTAGCTCTCTCTTTACTTCTCCAATTACCACTAGCTGGTGCCCGTCTCATTCTATTTCTCTTTCCTCTCTTCCCTTTCAATTACTCTCTAGCCTTTTTTTTTTTTTTTTTTTACTATTCTTTCTTTGTGTGCCCAACCTTTCAACTCTTTGGAACAATAATTTTGCACTCGTTTTCCTTCCTTATTACAGGTCCTATTTACTTGTTCTCTGTTGTACCTGTTCCACATCCGTAAAAATCTGTTTCCATCTTCAGTTTGCTTTGCAGCAGCGTGTGGGTTCTACGCTAACAACATGATTCCTAAGTAAGATCCTGACCCCTCCCGCAGCCAGTTTACCCTAGTCAGGGGTCCAAAGTAGCATTCCATCCAAAGGGTTCCCCTGGTGCACGTAGTGCTGAACCCAGATACAGGGCTGCTGTCCTAGGCTTCCCTTTGCAAGCCCTGCCACAAATAGGGACAGAACGTGACCTAGAGCTTCAGCAGCAGACTATCCGGGGAGACAGTCCTAACACAGCTCTCCAGGGTTGTACTAGTTGCTCCAGGAGCCTCTGCCATCTCCCAGCAACTCCAGATTGGGAGAGTGCAAAGGTACCAAATACTTTTATAACCCCAAATCAGCATGAGGAAAAAACGCTCATTTTACTTTGCATATAAGGTTCTCTCATTACATTGTCTATCATTACCTCAATACATTGTCTATTATTAAACTGCTGGTAGAAACAGCTTATGCTCAATAATGAAAACCAACTATGAAGCCAATTAAATGCAGCCAATACTGAGCATGACTATAAAACACATGGACCATACTGGGCAAACACGCTGATGGGACTCTACC
>NW_017728931.1:96559182-96563725 GCF_001723895.1 Crocodylus porosus | reverse complement strand
GAGGGAGGGGGACTCTTTCCCTCTTGGTGCTGGTGGGGGAAGCTGAGTGGATGGACCCCTGCCATGAACACAGGCAAGCACACACATGTACATAGGCACAAACATGCATACAGACACAGATGGGCACACACTCCACTCACTCACTCTCTGCACATGGACACATACACAAACACACACTCCCTGCAATAAACACACACACGCACCCATACATGCACACACGTGAACACAGATGCACACATACATGCAGAGATGGACACACAAAGATGCATACACAAGCACTTATGTTCTCAAACAGACACCCACGGACATAGAGACAAACAAGCATGTGTGTACACATGTGCACACACATGTGCACAGATGTAGATAGACATACACTCTACTCACTCTCTGCACATGGATACACAGACACAAACACACTCTTCCTGCAATGAACACACAGATGCACACAGACACAAGCAGGTGTGCGCACACACACACTTTCCCTCCACAAGGCCTCTCCCCTCCCCCACTCTTGATCCCTGTGAGGCAGGCCCCTCCCCCTCCCCCCCATGAGCCACCCATGGCTCCGTCTAAGTCTCGCCTGGCCCCTGTTGCACTGAGCAGTGGGTGCTGTTCCCCAGCTGTGTCTGTGTGGCCACACACATGCATGGAGCCAGGCTGGGTCAGGCCAGGAGCACTGCACAACACCTCAGCGGGCATGTGCTGGCACTGGGAGGGATGGCTACAGGGGACTAAGGTGAATTTGGGGGCTACAACCCCCAAGGCCCCCTCAGCATCACTGGCCACCAGCAGAGGAGATATTTTGTCTCTCTGCTAGGAGACAAAAAACACACCAAGTGTAAAATCCTGCCTTTGCTTCCCTGATGATGAGGATCCTGGGGCACTGAATTGGTAGGGGCCCCTGGGCTTGTGCCCAGCTAGCCCATGCATTAATCTACTTATGTGGAAAACATGTTCCCACACAATCTTACTGCCAAAACCAGGGAGCACACCCATGGTTGACATTCTGTCCCTTGCTCTTACCACCTCCTATATCTTAGGGTGGTTTTTCAGAGTTGTCAGGCCTTTTTGTAGCTTTTATCTGCTGCAGAACTGCTTGTAGAACCACAGCAGCCCCTAGGTCCGGACACATGGTTGGTAGTGTGTATAACCCCCAGCATCATAGCAGATGCCCTGCATAATATTTCATGAACTATGCTATTTTGGAGTCTGCCTCAGCTGCCAGGTTGCAGATCTGGCTCACGTACTTGGCCCAGAGGAACAGCCGGACATCTGGTATTCCTTGGCTTCTGGTCCTTTTTGTTTTATACAGCTCAGTCCTCACAACCTTCTTCCATCTGATGCCTCAGAACAAGACACACATGGCCCTTTGGATTCCATAGATGTTTTGCTTAGAGGAGGGGGACACCAGCGCAGTGTACAGATGCACCAGTAGCAATACATTGACAGAAGGACAAGTTCCACAGTCCCATTTTCTGTGTGACTGAGGTCTCACTTTTCCCCCCACATTTTCTGTCCTTTCAGCTCCAGGTTGAAAACCAACCCAAGGATCTTTACTCCCTCAGGGGGATGGAGATCCCTAGGGTAGATAGGTCTCCAAGTTTGCCCAACTTTTTTCACTGACCACTTGTCTCTGTATAGGACATTGAGATCATCCATGTAGGCCAGGACTGTCATCTCTTCCCCACTGCTCCCAGGGATCTCCACTCCAAGGATCCCAGGGCCTCACCTGAACTGCTGGGCTAGCAATTCCATCACACAGATGACAAGGACTGGGGAGAGCAGTCAACCCCGGCAGACATCCAACTCCACCATGATCAGGGCAGTCAGGAGCCTGTTCACCAGCTCCTTGCTGCTAACATCACTGTACAGCATTTTTATCTAGGTGAGGAAGGTCGGGGGGACCCCATCTTCTTCAGCATCTCAAGGAAGAATCAGTGGGACAAGCTATCAAAAGCCTTCTCTGGGTAGAGGTTCAGCACAGAGATAACCAATCCCCTCTCCCATTGGTACTACAGTGCATCTCACAGGTACAGCAGGGCTCTGTGGATCCATCATCCCAGCACTGTATACAACTGGTCCTCATGGATCACTGCACCTATGACAGACTTAAAGCTGATAGCCAAAGTCTTGGCTGAGTGTTTGTAGTCAAAGTTCAGGAGCGTTATGTGTCACCAATTTTTTCAAATTTCTCCTCTCTCCCTTCTTGTAAAGAAGGTTTATGAGGTCCCGCTCCATTCCTTCCCCAGGTGGCCCTCCTGCATCCATTCTTCATACACCTCCCACAGGTCGGAGACCTCCTGGTCCCAGAACATCACATAAAACTGCTTGGATAGGCCATCTATCCCAGGAGTCTTACTGTTCTTGAAACTGAAGGATTTTGTTGATCTACTCCAGTGTCCACTCCTCCACTAGTTTCTGATTCTTGCCTTCCCTGAAGACTCAGCTGAGCTCCTGCAGGTATTCCTGCAAGGTATCTGGATCCTCAGGTACACAGTGTAGCCATCTACTAGGAAATCTACCACCATCTCCAGCGTACCCTCATTTGACCAGTGTTCCACACCCACTGTGTCTACCAAGTTGGTCATGGCCTCTGTCATGGAGTGGGGCACAGGGGCAGATGTGATCCCGCTAGCACCCCCTGCCGTGTCAACTTAGGTGATCCAGCACCCTCTTATCCTCACCCACCACGTTTTTGATGGTAATTGGTTCAATTAGGGAGGCTGCCTTTATCAGTGTAAGTTGAACTACCCCTGCTCCGTATGGGGTACCTTGGTGTACCCCTGCCTTAAGGGCTAATGCGTGCCTCCAAACCTCCCCTTTAGCACGCCCCAAGCCTCGCAGTTGTACCAGACGTTCTCTTGTCATATATTCGCCCCTCCTGGGCTTCTATTCCCCTCTCGCCCTCTCCCAGGCCTACTCGCCCCACCTGGGCTTCTGTATGGCTCTGTTGAGCTCTTATCGATCTGGCCCTTATCTGGGCATCAGCCCCTCTCTGGGCTTATGCCGCGTGCCTGCCCCTCTCCAGGACGTATACCACGCGCCCAGCCTTCTCCGGGGCTTCGTGCCAGTTGGGGGACTAATTGCTCACCCTGGAGCCTCCTGTTCTGATCGGCCCTCTCTGGGGCCCGTGCCGCGCTGCTCGCACTTCCCTCGCCCTCTCTGGGGCCCGTGCCGCGCTGCTCGCACTTCCCTCGGGCTTCTCAAAGTCTGGGTCATTTGCCCCACAGAGCAAAATACCGCCCTCACGGGCTGGGGTCCGAAACCCCTCACCTCTCCAGCACTCACTCACCGTGCTGACTCCAGCACTAACCACTGTGCCCTTACTGGGCACCAGGAACCCCCGGATTATTGGGGAGATCCTGTGAGGCCTCCTCGCACCCCTACAGCCTCACCTGGTCCTCCGGTATAACAATAACTCATCCACAAGCCAAACAGCTGCCACATAAACAACAAGGAGCCTCCAGGCTCACGGCATAAACTTCAAGCCACCCTGGCTCCCAACCACACCTCCCTTAGGGTTTGCACTCTCCTGCATCATTGCAGCCAGTCAGCGTGTTCAGGCTGCAACCCTCGACTCGGTCTGCTCAGCTCTCCCACAGACCTCCTACTCCTGCAGCTGCCAGAAAGGAACTGCTAGCTAGGCTCCAGCCTGGGCTGTTTATAAAGGCCCGGCCCTGGCCCCTCCCGGCCACAGGACTGCCTGGTTGCCCCAGCAACCAGCACCTGGGCTGCCCTGGAAATTGGCCTGTATCACCCTCATTCGTAGCGAGCACCCTAGTGCTCGGCTACACTCCTTCCCCCTTAAGTTCTTACCCTTTATTAGGAGCAGGGCACACAAGTGCCCAGCGACAGCCTCCCTCTTGATCTTCTTTAACCTGCTAAATTAATCAGACCACTGCTCCTCTCCTCCACCCAGGAGACCTAGGCTGGGAAGATCTTCCTAGCCTGTTCCCTGTATCAAGCCCTGATCTGGGCTGTAACCTCCTATATGGCCACTTTCACATCCCAAATCACAGATACCTCCCTGTGCAGGCTCTGTAACTTGCAGTTTAGGCATTTGTGGTGCCTCCTCTGTTTCCAGGCTCGCTTCCTACCAGTCTGATGTAAGACAGCCCTCATTACATTGGCAATGCATAGGGAGTGCATATGGGTGCACACCCCCCTGAGATTGCTATGGTCGCTGCTCACCAACCTCCCTGCCTCCTCACTGGCAACACTGCAGCAGCATCTGTGGGTGGTCACTGACCATTGGTTGGTGCTAACCAACCTCCCCCCCACTGCCAACACTGCCATGGCCACCTGCAGGAGCTCCTTGTGGAGTGAGTGGGTGATGCAAGTGAACAGCATGTGTGAGTGCTGTGGCGAGAGGGGGAGAGCACAATTGCTTGCTAGTGCCCTCACTGTTGAATTGTTTTCTTGATATTGTTGCTGGTCTCCTTTGCTGTTATGGTGCTTTTGGATATATTTGATATGTATATAGTATTGTTGTTAGTGTTGATTGTTGATGCTTGTTAAATAATATATATATATATATATATAT
>NW_017728931.1:96550517-96559082 GCF_001723895.1 Crocodylus porosus | reverse complement strand
ATATATATATATATATATATATATATCATTGCCCCCCTATTTGTGTGGTATTATTATGGCATCAGCTTAGGGTCAGGCTGTCTACCTAGAGCCGGTAAGAATAAGCCCCCACCCCTTTCATTTATGGTATGGCCATGTTGGGCAATTAATTAGATTAATTAGCTAATTTATATACCTGTGATTAACAATTGGCATCCCTGGGTGGAGTAGGCTTAACTGGAATAATTTGCATGTTTATTTAATTAATTAATCGCTACATAATTAATCAAATATGCAAATAATTCAAATACTATACTATACAATACTATATACATATCAATATACTTGATAGCAATATAACAACAAAGCAGACAGGCAACAATATCAACAAAACAATCCAACAGTGCGGGCGCTAGCGAGCAATCTTGCTCTTGTCCTCTCTCTCCATAGCACTTATACACACTGTTCACTCACTCCACAAGGCTTTTGGTCCCCAGACCCCTCACCTTGTGCAACCGATATGCACTCTGAACCATGCAGCTCACAGACTGGTTCCGTCCCCTGGACCCTCACTCAGCTTGTGTCCACATTCCAGACTCGTACGACTTTCCATCAGTCTCTCATCATCAAGGCTCCGCTGCTCCAAACACACAGGGATCAGGGAAGAGACTGACCTCTCAGGTCCGCACTCATTCACCCGTCTTCACCTATCAACCCCCCACACACAGACAGCTCAGATCCACCCGATCTGGCCTTTTTTATCCACAAAGGTGACTGGCACCTGCCAATTGCCCAACCAACCAATTAGCCTGTTGTGCACACAAACATCACTCATGTCTCTTTCACCCAGCACGCTAATGTGCACATGACATCTAGCTTTCACTTAAAAGTAACAATTTTAATTTACCTAAGAGGCTTTCCTGCCTTAACTGAGGCCTTACCCAGGCATGCTCATACCTTGAAAGTAGATCAACCCCTCTCAGAGGTGAGAAGTTCAGCAACTCCAAAACCTTCCAGCTTCCGGGTACTCTGAGCAGATTCAAACTATCAAAAAGGCCAGCTGGCACACTGCCTTGTGGCCCCAACACCTCCTATCTCTGCCTTTACTGTTAGGAGGCAATGGTCCAAGAAGCAGATAGGTAAGGATTTAGCTTTCACTGCTTATCACCCCTTAGGGAAGAAAGCAAAGTCTATGCCCAATTTTGTTTGCCCAGTGAGGTCTACCCAAATGAAGTTCTCCCCGGGGCCCTGGGCTCCTGTGCCCGCATCCCCCAGACCATGGTCACTGACAAACTGCTTCAGCAGCCTGGAGGATCTGTCCAGGCCCATCCTCTGGGCTCTGATTATCCTGTCTCCCTCATCAGTGATACAGCTAGAATCCTCCTGCTGCTCTTCTGGCACCCACTCTCTCAACCCGTCACATATGATTAGCGTGGCCCCACCTTCCATAAGATGGAGCCACACAAGGTTGCGCTGTCCCTCATCTGCATATAATTTTTGTTGAGGTTCCTAGGACTCGTGAAGAAACACCCAGTTCCAGCCATGAGTAGGAGGTTAATTAGCACATGGATCCTTTGTATGGGTTATCTGGAGTACATGCATACTGAGCAGTGCTGAGCTATGGGGTCACCAAGGCTTGAAATGCTGTTGTCTCTGGTAAGGCCCCGTCCAGTTAACTATGTGGTAAATTCTGAGCCTTTTGGCTTTGAACTAATATCATGTATAGTTTACCTGGCAGAGGAGATACCATGAAGGTAGCTCCTCACAGAGGTCAGATCACCTTGAGTGGCATTGTGTAGTGCAGGCAAGCCCCACTATAAGAGTCTACTATAGCCTCCCAGTGGGAGGATCTCAGCCACATGCATATTTTATGGAGATGGGGAATTTCTCCCCAGCTTGCTCCCTTTGCCTGTTGGTGAAGGTCAAGTGACACTCGGGGTATCCATACCCCAAGACCTCTGGGCTTGGGCCTGCATATAGGATGCCTGACATGGATTTGGGAGTAACCAAAGGCCCAGGCTGAAGAGTCTAGGAGGTAAGATACTTGCTGGTAGTAGCACCACAGACTTGAAAGACTGAGTTCTGCTCAGTTGACGGAATTTGGAATAGATTGGCTAATTTGGCTGGAAACACAAAATTTAATTAAAAAAAAAGAGGAGATACCATGACCAGCATCAGTCATTATAGACTCCAAGATGAACATGGGCTGCCCATGTGGGGATGCAGTCAGGAACTGCACCTTGTCTTGCACCCACAGATGCATCACGAGCAGGTCCAGGAGGTGATCCTCCCCCTCTGTATGACATTGATCAGGCCGCAGTTGGAGTACTGCATCCAGTTCTGGGTGCCCCACTTCAGGAGGGATGTGGAGGAGGGTCCACATGCCCTTGCATGATCAAGGGCAGCAGGGCAGGCCCTACGAGGAAAGGCTACAAGACCTGAACCTGTTCAGTCTCCACAAGGCTGAGAGGGGATCTGGTGGCCGTCTATAAACTGGCCAAGTGAGACCAGCAGGCAATGGGAGAGTCCCTGTTCCCCCAAGCACTACCATGATTAACAAGGAATAATGGCCATAAGTTGACAGAGAGTAGATTCAGGCTAGCCATCAGGAGGCGCTACTTCACAGTCAGGGCAGCTCGGAGCTGGAGCCAACTTGCAAGGGAAGTGGTGCTCGCTCCTACCCTGGGGGTCTTCAAAAGCAGGCTAGATAATCACCTTGCTGGGGTCATTTGACCCCAGTACTCTTTCCTGCCCATGGCAGGGGGTCAGACTTGATGATCTGCTCAGGTCCCTTCCAGCCCTACCAACTATGAGACTATGATACTTGCCAGCAGTAGTGCTATAGTAGTTCTGCTGAGTCAAAATTTGGAATTTAATCTGGAACTGATTTGGCCCTGCAAAAACATCTTTTTTTAAAAGTATAGTTTGTACTATATATAAGTAGGAGCCAAAGTGCTACTTAAAACTGTGTTTAAGGAGTACCTGTGCTAAAATTGTAGCAGTTTAAAAAATGTAATATGGATCAATTCTGGATGGTGGGCACTAAGTCTATGGATACTATATGCATATTACTACAGCTGTGTTTATTTTCAAAGCAGTGTTTTCAAATTTGCTCCTTGTTTCCATGTTCTCAGAGGGGGCAGGGTCTGACAGTAAGGGGCTGCAGAGTGAAGAGGTTGGGAGAAAGCAGAGAGCAAAAGGATTACCTGATCCCCTAGATTTATTTTCCCTGCTATGGGAGTAGTAGGGAGACAAATTCAAAGCAAGCCTCCAATAATTAGATTAATACCTAAAAAAATATAACAAATGTATACATTTTCCATATACATAATCTAATTATTGGGGTCATCTTATAACGGGGGGAAGCAATTATTTTGGGCAGAGTGCCGCTTTCTGAGTTTTGGCAAGGCATCGAGGGCTGCATGATAGGCCGCCAGGGGCAGATAAATATTAATTTTCTAAAATTTTTAGGAGCCCTGCAGGCTGGACAGAATGGCCTGGTGGGCCACGTCCGGCCCCCAGGGCGCATTTTGCCCACCCCATCTTATAATCAGGGACATCTTATAGTTGAATAAATATGGTAATTTAGAGCCTTGTTAGCTCTTTCCCCTGGGCTGCAAGTTCTGTAGTGTAGCAAAGAATCCCAGCCCTGATTTCTATTCCCATTTATGCTGCTTATGAGCAAGTCATTAAAGTCTAATTTTTCAAAAACAGTCACTCAGTTCATCAACCCCAATTTTTTGGATGCCAAACCTGAAAAGCTTATTGTATGTGTTCCCAAAACTATTAGAAATACAGGACATTGGGCACCTTTTTTCAGGCTTCTACAACTGAATTAGGCCGTTGAGTTCCTTATGTTCTGATTCCATAGTTGCTTTTTGTTGAACTTCACCCTTTCCTCCTTTTCTTTTTGTAATTTGTTGAGGTAGAGAAGGCATTTGACAGCACAGCTAGGGATACTATACCACACTAAGTCTCAGTCTATTATCCTTACTTGAGCTGGATGTCTTACTTAGCAAGTTCTCCATCCACTTTTCATTCAATGTGAATCAAGGTGGCTAGTCAGGTGAATTCAATGTGAATAGTCAGGTTCTTTGAAAGTGCATTATGAATGCTGTGTAAAATCCCCTCGCCAATGTTGTGTGATGATCTGGTATTCTCAAAAAAAAGCAGAAAGCACAAAACAAACAAAACAGAGTATGCAAATTATTTAGAGGAAAACACCACTGAAAATCTGAGAATATTCCAAGAATTAACATTATTATACTCTAGTCAAAATTAATTTTCACAGAGATGAAAAGTTGCTGGGGTGCACTGTGAATGCCCAAGGCTTATAATGCAGGAAGGGCACCACAGTGTAAAACACAGATCTCAATAACAACAGGGAAACCCTGTTTTTTTCCCCGTTGCTTACAAGCAGCTCCCAGATTTCCCTGCTGACTCCAAGAGGAAAGTCAATCAGATAGTGTTTGACTTGCTCTCTGCACTGACTGGTGTTAGTCTCCTGTTCTCTCCTATTGTCAACACAAGCTTCAGGGGTTTTTTTCCTGCAGAGCTGTCAGCTGTCTCCATATATCTCTAACTAGCCTCTAACTAGTCTGTGAAAGAATGACAGAAGAGCAGAGAGAGACACCAGCAGGTAGAGAAGCCTCTGCCAAGCTACAGGGAAGAAAACTGTGGGGAGAGGAATTATCAGGCTAGCTGCTTCCATTACTTCCATCTCAGTATTAATGACAGCAAACCTCTGCCACCATACTCAAGGAAGGAATTTTCACTCAAAAAGTAGAATAGTTACTTCCATGAATTCCACAATTTCTACCATCCTTGCTCTCAGGAAAAAAGTAAAGGGCTCCTAGATGTGAGCAGTAAATGACTGGCATGAATGGCAAAGCAATACTGGGGAACTAATCTCACAACATGATAATAGAACAAACAGGTCATGGGGGGCTAAGCTATGGATGCCTTAAGAGATCAGAGTTGGAATTTGTTATTTTATGAGGTGAAGTGGTGAAGCCAAGGGATGCAATTAAGGGAAACAATTTAATCGGAATGACAAACCAAAAAGATGTTCCTAGCAGTACCTTTTTGAATGAGCCAATGTTGTAGGTGTCAAGGCCAGAGAAGAAAACAGCACGGTACTCAAAATGTGACATGAGTAGGATGATGACTTCAGTTTGGGTAAGATCCAAAGGAAAGAGTGTTGAATTAATGATGAGGCTATGATTCCTGGCCTTAATAAAAGGAACAAAGTTTTATTGCCCATTGTGGTACAGAAAGAAGGGAGGACTACAGGAAAAAAATGTCAGGATTCATTCTTGGCCAAGTTAATTTTTAGTTGATCAATGGATTCCTGCAAGATGTTACAAAGACAAGCATAGATCTAGTGTGGATGAAGGAAGATAGGTCCAAATAAGGATATTCAAAGCTGTAACTATTGATACGATCAACCAAAGAAAAAAGATAAAAAGAAGTGCTAAGAACAGAGCTCTTAAGGACTGCCATCAAAAGAGGGACAAGGAGAGGCAATTGCACTTAAAAAGCAATCTCATAGGAGACTTGGGGGTGGGGGGAAGTATGAGAAAAACTGAAAGAGTCATCTACACAGACAACCAATCAGTCAAGAAGGAAGATAACTAAATACAGGCATAGGTGTCTGAAGAGATTTTTAAGAATGTGTATGAAATTAGCCTCATTGTAATTAAAGGGGGAAGAAGTCATATCAAAGCTCTAAACTGTAAATATAACAGTTCTAAACAGTGTGCTTAATTAATTTGGACAAGTGGGAGGTGGGGTCAAAGCTGGAAGGGATTATAAGGAAGAGGAATGCATATTGTAAAGGGGAAAAAATTGGAGATAGTGAAAGGTTATGGAAAAGAATGAACGTGAGGAGATATTAACAAGGGGATGGGAAAGAAGAGGATTCCTGGGGTAGGTAGAAGAAATAAGAAGGAAAGCAAAGTCAGTGTCTGACAGGGAATAATGAAGCAGTGGTGTTGTAGACACTATGATCGAGAGCATTGGCGATGCATAGGGGGTGCACCCCGAGATTGGCAGTGCACCCCATGCAAAAAGCATCACCAACACTGCCGGCAGCACCTGCGCGCAGTCGCCACTCCCCCACCCCCCTGAATTGCCACTGACACTGCCAGCAGCATCAGTGAGCAGTTCGTGATTGCTGCTGGCCACCACTGCTGGCAACATCTGTGGGTGGTCACTGACCGCTGGTTGGCACCCCAGCCTCTGAGGGCACACGTTGTTCATGATCCAGAGAATATGTCAAAAACAAGATTTGTGAGGTGAGGTTAAATCTGGACCAACTTTATAGTTATTAGATAAAATTTCAGACACAAAATGTCCTTCCTCAGGTCAGAAAAGTGGATGACAGAAGGTGATGGAAAAGGATCAAGAACATTGTACTGCTTTTTGTCTTGAAAAGAGAGGAAGGAATCTGAGGAGAGTGATAAAAGCAGTGAATAGATGGTTGTGATTGTAAGCATGAAAATCAAAGACTATGAAAACGTAACAGGTGCTTGGCTAAGAAAATGCAAAGCTGAAGGAGAAAAAAATGCCAATGGGAATTGTTTGGGGACCAACCTTGGAGATGCACAGCAACAGGAGTGGCTAGACTATATTGTGAAAGTGAGTCAGGGCTGAGACTGCAGAATTAGACCCTACAATCATCAAGATGGCAAGGGAGTAAAGAACACAGAGTAAAAAGACAATGATGAAGTCTTTGGAGTACAGGGCAGGGTGACAGGATTCATAGCAGAAAATGTTAGTGGAAAACACTGCAGAAACAAAGGATGGATTAGAGGGAAGGGGTAATGGTAGGAGGTGATGGTAGGAGAGGGATGATCATAATGGAGAAATCATAAAAAGAGATGATGGCAGATAGAGTGGACATTTTAGTGAGAGGGATTGCTGATCCAGGAATTCAAGCCAGGTAAAAAATAAGGGTAGGAAATATGCAGCTAAAGGGTCAGTTTAAGAACATCCACCAAATAGTGTAAAAAGCAGGGTGAGAACTGCTGCCAAATACAGTAGCTTACTTTCCCAGGCAACATTCACCGTCAGCATTTTTCATTACAGACAGTCATCTTAAATCACAGAGTACTTAGGCAATAAATGAATAGTTTCTTTGAGGGGATAAACAGAATGGGAGAAAGACAGAAAATAGCACTAGTGTTATAACAACACATTAGCATGAAAATTTAATTACAGAAAAAACCCAAAACACTTTATTTTAGCAGTTCTCACATTAGTCTGTGAATGTCTGGTGGTCTGTGAGGGCATAGTGAGTGGTTCATAGCTAGCCTTCAAATTAGATTAAGCTTTCCCTCTTCCCTTTGGCATAAAAAGCTTGGTGAATGTATGTGGTGGTGTTCCACTGGAAATGTTGATGGCTAGGAGCAGTCCGCTGATCCATAGAGTTTAGCTGCCATTGTCCTATTACATTCTGACTAGTTTCAATCTACATGATTATTATGGGAATAGTGCTCAAAAGCCAAAATCTGCCAGTCTTAATATTCTCAAAGATTTCTTGGGAATTTTGCCTGCATAAAGATCAAAGTAAGAATGGAAGGTTTTAGCTGAAAGCAAACGAAACTATATAGGTACAAAAGCGCCTCCCCCTGGGCCCATATATTATCATTCTGTAACTTCATTAACTATAATGGCAATACTCCTGATTTAGGGATTGATCCAAAGCTTATTGCTGTCAGTGGAAAGACTCATGTTGGGGTTTCACTGTGGTGTGGATCAGGCCTCTACATCACTGCTAGTTCAGAACCAGAACTTTTTTATTCTTGGTAAGCCTTTGGGGGAAGGAACCATCTTTTTTGTTTTGTGTTGGTATATCACCTAGTATAATGGGCTTCTTTTTTATGACTAAGTTCTTAGGTGTGATGGTAATAGCAGCAGTAATAGAAAGGTATTCTTAAAAGTGTACCCAATGTGCAGCCTTTGCGGCCTCAGCAGTGAAACTAGCATATCACAAGTGGGTGCCATGACCTCATTAGTAAAGTATACTCAACAGCATAGCTTATCATCAATTCATTCATAATAAAAAGCTGATCAGTGTCATCACTTTTACGTACAAATACAGGTTGCCAGAGGCTCGTGCTCCTTAAAAACGTCACAGATCAGACCATGCCAAGCAACCAACAAGATATCACCCACCAGAACAGTACTCCCTCTATGTGACAATGTGTAATACAGAAGCTATGAAGGAACCAGGATGTGGCCAAAGATACGAAGGCAATCTGGCCTCTTGAGAAAGCAAGCACACTACCAGTAGTGATGCCATGGACATTTGCCACACTGGAAATAGAATAGACCAGGCTTGTCCAACATATGGCCCGCAGGCCGCCATGCAGCCCACCAAGCCACTTTCTGAGGCCCGAGGTCCCTCGCTCTGGACAGGCGGCTGGGGGAGGGGAGGGGAGCTGTTCACCCCCGTGGGGCCGGGCTCGCATGACCTCCCACGTGACATAAGCCAGGTCCTGCCGCCACCCCGAGGGCTCCCCAGCCGCACCTGACGGGATGAGCTGGAGACAGTGCCTGCTTTTACTTGTCTCTGGCTCGGCC
>NW_017728931.1:96525815-96550506 GCF_001723895.1 Crocodylus porosus | reverse complement strand
CCCCTGGCATAACAAGGAATAACGGCCATAAGTTGTTGGAGAGTAGGTTTAGATTAGACATCTATAAGAGCTACTTCACAGTTAGGGCGGCTAGGATCTGGAACCAACTTCCGAGGGAAGTGGTGCTGGCTCCTACCCTGGAGGTCTTTAAGAGGAGGCTTGATGCCTACCTAGCTGGGATCATCTGACCCCAGTTTTTAATCCTGCCCAGGCAGGGAGTCGGACTTGAAGATCTACAAGGTCCCTTCCAACCCTACTTCTATGATTCTATGCTTGGGGGCAGCCCAGGGGGAAGGGGATTGTTGCTCCCTGCAGCTGGGCTGAGTGCTGCTCTCCTGCCGCGGCAGTTGCCTGCACCCTCCCGGGGACCATTTGCCTTCGCCACAGGGAAATGCGGAGGAGCAGAGCAGCCTGTGTTCCCCTGAGGCCTTCCCCCGCCAGGAGTCGCCCTGGGCAGACCAGGCCTGAGACCCTGCCAGGCTTCACTCCCACAGTTCTGCCATCCCCCGTCTCACACATTGGCTGGGCCCCAGCCACGTCTGTCTCAGCTCTGCAAAGAGTTTGGGCAGCAGTTTGCTGGTATGGGCAAGGCCTGGGGAAGCAGTGGCATAGGCGGCCCCTTGGCCTGCGTGATAGCACAGGCTACATCGGTTTGGTCACATATTTTAACACGGCTGTCAAATATCTTATGCGGCTGCCTCCAAATGGTGGTTGTAGTAGGCAGAAGGGGAGCCCCAGCTGTTGGGATGGCTGGTCCAGGACATCACTTCCTGTAGTTTGTCACTAGCTGAGCACAGGTGGGGGTTTATGTCAGCTTTGCCTTATGTCAGGCTTGTCCAACATACAGCCCGTGGGGTAATAAAATATGTATATGGCTCACCGACCCACTGGGTGATAAAAAGTTCATGATCCGGCCCCACATTCAAAAAGGTTGGACACCCAAAGTTGGAATAAACCAAACCACTTACTCAAAAAGCTGTCTGGATCCTCAGTGAGGATTACCTATAGTTTCTTTTTGTGAGCATTCATGGGCTGCCATGTTCCAAATAAACACTAGCACATTCTATAAAATTGGGGCATAATCAATTATAAGAATGATGAAGAAGAATATACCCTTGACAATCACCTTTTGGACTTTCTCAAAAGCTGCTTGACAAGTTTTCTTAGCTAAAACATGATCTATTTAATATTCACCATTAAAGGCATTTTCCAGTTGACTGCCATATGAACACATTTTCAACCTGAATAAAATGTGGGAAAATGTACTGAGGAACAAGTTTAGCCATGTAGGAAAATTACACTATGATGCTTGGCTTGTTCCCTGGTCAAATGACAGACAGGTCTTAACCCTATAAAATGTAAAGAATGATATATAGGAAGTGCAGGTGGAACCTGATCTAGTAAGTATAATTTTGATCATTCTTGTCATTGCAGGATGACCTTGGAACCAATCTCTGTTCCTTATTCAGCAAACTTACTTCATCTTTCAGTGTTGACAGGTAAATGCTATACTGCTCTGCAATGTCTAAAGCCATATAAATTATTGTTGCAAATTTAAGCACCATGTTTGCAATCAAATCACTATCACCTGTAATAATAACAAGCATTTCTCACTTATTCCTACATGAAAGATGTGAGGCAGCTGACCTAAAGAATTATAATTCAGTCCATTCCCTATAGGAGCAAAACAGAAACAAAAAACAACCCACAGGTCCATACATATCCAGACAGGCATATTTTCTAGAAGGCAGAAAAATATAAACCCAAAGTTTAAGTCACTAGAATCATGTTGCTTCCTCTTCCCAACTCTAGACAACTTTAATAATTGAAAAACAAAATTACAAGACGTGTAGACTGCCATCTTGCTTGCATCTATCATGTTGTTGTACAGGCAGGATCCTATGGATTGAAAAGATGTTACTCTAATTTTACTGAGATCTCTAGTATTACTCCCTTCTATCGCATCTTTTGTCTTTATCTTACAAAATATTCATGAACATGGAAAACAGCTAGTAAAGTCTAACCAGAGAACTGTTCAGTCTTTAGTGTATTGGCTTAGTACTAGAGAGATCTGAATTTAATTCCCAGCTACAAACATGGAGGGGTGCGGGAAAAAGGGGAGACGGTGGAAATTAAGCTTCCCACTCCAGAAAGGATGTGTTGCAAGGCACTTAAAGATCATTCAAGTTGTAATGCTTGTTTCTTTGTGTTCAAATATTAGTCATGAGTAGATACTGTAACATCTGTAAGCGCTGCTTGGAAACCTCACCTACTTTAGAATGTGGCCGCCCACCTCCTAAGTGGGATTCATCAGTGTGAACTCTTAAGTTATTGCATGGACTGATGTAAATGGAGTCTGGCCCACCGAATTCAATCATATATACTCCCAAATATAGTTCCAGGCATGATCTCGCAACTAAGATGCAAGGATTCTGGTGTACAAGTGAAAGCAGTGGAGACAGGAGAACACACAATAGTACTGGTAGCATCATAGGAGTTTTTGAGGGAAATGGGCAAGTGAAAACAGGCTTCCCCTTATCTGTGCTCCCAGACTTTTTTGGAAGAGCAGAGAGCAAAGCAGTAGTATCTTAGGTTTGAGGTGATCTAGGAGAGATTTGGTTTTGGAAAATAAGTTGTGATTTTTGTAATTTAAAAAAAAATTACAAGCATCTGTAACAACAGATGAGGGGACTGGACTCAATGATCTATAAGGTCCTTTCCAGCCCCTAACAATCTATGAATCTAACACTGGCTGTGCATATTTTAAATAAGGTGCAATTAATGAAATGGGGAGGATCTAAAAATGTAATCATATCCCCTTCCTATTCGACTGCACCTTCCAAGGCTGGTGATGGAGCAGTGTTCTCCTTGCTGTAACCACTGAAGCTGATGAGGCTCAGACCCGGGAGAGATCTGGAAACACTGCTGCTACCATAAGCCTCATTAGCTGCAGTGATTGCAGTGAGTGGTGCAAAGCCCCAGTTGATGGGACACCCAGTCACAGGGTGGCACTTGGCCACTCATTCAATTCATGGTGTCATTAGAACAAGCTACTACCTTAGAGAACACATCTCTTACCCAGTCTGCCTCAACTTACATTTTCACTGACTGTTTTTTTTACATGCATACTGGCCTCTGGCTTCTTTACTAGTCCACCCAGGAAGACCACAGATCAACTGCAGATGCTTCCTCAGCCAGATAGCTACAACCTCTGCCCCTAACACCAGCAGAGCCCCCCTATGCCTAACAGAGGATGCTTGTGCCCTAAAGCTTGCAAAAATCTTTAAATTAACTCTGACTTTTGATCTCGTTATCAGGAGATCATATCTCAGAATTTCTTCTGGTGAATGCAGAGAGCGCAAAGCTGGTAAGTCTGTGGAGAAGGGATGGGGGTGGGAAGGGGGGGGCAAGGGGCAGGAGTGAATGTGGCCCCAGAGCCATGGGAGGCATAGGGGGCACATGCCTCCCAGATTTGTTAATGGGACAGAGGTAGGCTCTCACATGCCCTCCTGCCTTTGTCCCAGGAATCACACACACACACACTTCAAAAATAGCATCTCATGATTTACATTCCAAATCTCTTGATTCTGAAGTTTATCTTATGATTTTTGACACGCTGGCAATGGCAATACTGTTAATAAAAGATACCCATCTACCCAAAGAACCTGGCCTGCCAATGTCCTTAGACCAATATGGCTACAAACAACCACCCTGCCGTTATTCCACAATGTTTATGGCCGTTCACTGGTGGAGCGGGGTCACAGCTTGATTCCCTGGTTAATTACCCCTGGAAGCGTGGAGGAACAGGGGAGCAGGGCCTCAGCTTCCCCCTGCGGAAGCTGGTGACTGCCACCGGCTCTGGCTTGTGTGGACAAGCAGGCTGCAACCACCCGTGAGCGCCATGACGCATCACCCACGGGGCACGGGAACCTGGGCGGGCGAGCGGGAAAGCAGGAGCAAGGCACAACCACGCCCCATGATGCAGCGGCAAGTGGACCAGGACGTTCCATCCGGGGCCTTCTCGCTCCAATCAGCGGCCGGGGAAGGGAAGAGCCGGCTGAGATCACGTGGCCTGTAATCATCACCCTCCCCCAAAGGGCTGAGCCGCCACTTTCCCGCAGAGGGAACTGCCAGCCCGCCGTGGGGCATTGTGGGAGCTGCCGCCGTCGGTAATGCTGGGAAATGTAGTCCCGCCCCCACCCCCGGTTCTCCAGCGAAGGGAGGCCCCGCCCCCCCCGGTCCCGCTCGTCTCCCGCTTGGTCGGGGGAAGGGCCGCATTCCCAGCAGCCCTCGCGCGGGGGCGCGGCGTTCTCCTGCTGGGCAGGCGCTGCCGCACGTGACGCCGCGCTGGGGACTCGCGCTGCGCTGCTGGAAGAGTTGCCGGTAACCCGCGGCCAGGTTGGGGGGCGGCGCGGGCAGCGTGGCGCTGAAGGCGGGTCCCCTCCTCTAGAGGGGTCCCGGTGGGGGAGCGGGGTTGATCTTCGGCGCGCTCCGCAGGCCCCAATCCCAATCCCAATCCCGCCCGTCTGCTTCTCCCTCAGGCGTTTCCTGCACCAGCTCCTCAGCGAGGGAGCGCCCGCAGCAGCCCCGTGCGCCAGGTGAGGGTCCTTCCTGCAAGTTTCGGAGCCACCTTGACTTGACTCGTGCTCCCGCCGGGAGAAGCCCCTCTTCTCGGACTCGCGTACACAGCAGGGGCAGCGCTGTGGGGGCCTCAAGCCCAGTCAGAGCCATACCTGCCTCCCTCCGCTGCCTTCCCCCCTCCAGCACAGAGCAGGTGGGAGCTGCCCTTGCCCAGCTGGTGAGCAGGGCAGCACTGCTTCAGGGCCTTCAGGCTGCGCTTCCCCATCTCTGGCCGGGGAGGGGCTGAGCCACAGGGTGTCCCACAGTAAGGGGCAAGCAGGGAGAGTGGCGGGGAGCCAGCAAGCTACAGGGGAAAGATTTGGGGGTAAAGGGGCCATGTGACCCCTTGCCATGCATGGCGGCTAATTCAAATTTTAATGTCATAAAATTCTGTGCCTAGAAGATTATGACAAGTTGATGAATTTTCCATATGACTAATTTAATTATTGGGGTGGGTCATCTTAAATTCCGAGTCATTTTGAACATGGGTCATTTTAAATATGACATTATTCCTGTCTGAAATCCAAATATCCAGCTAAATTCCAGTTCTAAAGCGGTGAAGCTCAGTAACCCTGTTTGTACATATCCGTGGGCCATGTCTTTTCAACCAAGCCAGGGTCCTGAATACAAGTCCCAGGCCTCAGAGTCCAAGTATTACCCAAGATGCTTGATCTGAGCCAAGAAGTTGAGAAATAATAAGTAATAGACATTAGCAATTCCACTGGAAAACCTCAGTGCAGATGAGGCTGTTTAGTTTTACTGCCAGGTAAGCTAAGGAAGAATAATTATGTGTAGGAAGCATGTAGCCCTTGCCCAGCTTCCTTGCAGTAAATTCTTGCTTTGTCTCCATAGGGGATAAATATGGGTTTGGTATATCACTATAAAATAAGTGGGGGGGGGGGAGAGAAGCAGGGGAGGAGAAAACTATCTGTAAAGAAAAGCCTACACTTCCAGAGTTCTAGTCCTATATTTTCATGCAGTTTTTGTGGTCATAGCTGTGAGTGTGGAGTTTCTTTGAGATGCAGCTAAAAATAGAAACCCTCTCCTGTTCCTTTTGGTTTTTGTTTTAGATACTGTTGAAGTACCAGCCTGTTTCACTCCTCTTTCAAGATAGCTTGATCATCAGCATGGCTTCTCCCTGCAAAGCCTCAGACTTCTTCTTTGTATTCATTTCACTGCTGTTTCTACTGCCTGGGGTTGAAGCACTGGATCTTGGAGATGCAGTTGCCCTCTTGCTGGGCTTAGCTGTCAGCATCACTGGACTCTGTGTCTGTCTAGGCTGGTATGCAAGAAGAAGAAATGGACAGCTATAACTTTAAGGAGATGGCCAGGTCAAAAATAATTCTAAAGTCTTCTTGTTGGGATTTAAGGTTTAAAACTGAGTCAAGTTTCTGGTAGCTTTCTGAACCATGAAGTGGGATCCTTCAAACTTCTCTTGCTCTGCTATGCCAGTAATAAGACTGTGCTTGGCAGAAAGTGTTTGCAAGATCTATTCCAATAGCAGTAAGATGGTTTCATATCGCTTATGATGAGATACTGCCTTAACACTAAGGTGGAAATGAGCTATTTGAAGAAAATGTACTCTGACTAAGTAAAAGTTTTAAATTATTGGGGGGTTTTTGAGCAAAATGCTTGACTGACTCTAGAAGTTGGATTGCAGTGGTTGGTCACCAGAAAGGCAGCCATTAAGATGCTAGTCAGGATAGAAACTTGGAAGTACTGAATCTCTCAGTTTGAGAACTAAAGAGCCAGGCCTATTTGTAAATGCACAGGTTCTTCCTAATGAGAATTTAAAAGGAAAAAAAAAACCCGTAATAGCTCATTTCTTTTGTCGTAGGGCTAAGACATCGGAGCCTTAGAAAAATGTGGAAAAAATCTCTACTGGTAAAGCACTCCACTGTAGCGTAGGTTTATGTTACGAATTAGAATCAATTTAATAAATAGCTTTGTTTTGCAAGAGGAATTTTTTTTTTAAATATGTGTATGATGCATAGGAATGTCTGTAACACGTCTACTGGTCAAAGGGAAAAAATTTATGTTGTAAAAACTTGGGAAAGACCAAATGTTTTGTGCATGTGTCTTCTTTGTTTACATCTTGCATTCATTTCTCTCTGAAATGGGTTCAGTTTGGGGTTTTGTTGTTTGCAGTATCTTTACTGGATTTCTTGATTTCTCCCCCCCCCCAGTGTAAACTGTTTGACAAAATTTTAATAGCTGGTCAATAGGCCCCACTTCATGATGATGCTTTTATGCCTTCTTTAGCTAGCACTGATGCCCCAGTCCTAACTCCCCTGGGTTGTCCACTTCAGCTCCATGCAAGACTGTGGCCAAGGCTTGTGCCAAAAGAAAACAACTAAACAAGTATTCAGAACTTTATTGAGAACCTGGTGAATGTTTTGGCAGATAACATGCTTGAATTTTAATAGTCTTGTTCTACACATCCACAGCCAGATCTGGTGTGAGTAAAACTTTTATAAGCACTGTTGTGCATTTTTTGGTCCTACCAGAAAATACTAATACTGGTGAGGTAGAGCATCCTACACAACATCTTTCTTTCTACCAGCAGAAAGGCATGTGGCTATAGTCAGGAATATTTTTTGACCACATTGTTTCTATAGGTGGCTTGGGGTCTTTGCAGTTGTTACCAGCCAGTGTTGGGTTGCTTTATCTCAATAAAAAGTTCAGCCCCACATAAACAGTAGCAGAGTGACTAGAAGGTGATCTCCTTTGAAATTTGCACCATGTGCTGCTCAGCTGGAGCTGGCAACCTGGACTGGTATAATTGGGAAGTCAGTGAAGAGGGTAAGAGGCAGAGTGCAAAGCCCTGTTCTTTTGCTACCCCTTCTCTCTCCCTGAGGTCTAATAATGCAGCACAGAGCAAGGGATATAATGATCAAGCAAATTTGACAGGTCATTGGGTAGTTTGACCATGGTTCGATTTGTGTCATTTAGAAATGCTTTGGCCTGTCTAGCCCTCTTCTGTGGAAAATGGACAAAGGTAGGCAAATCCCAGCTGTTAAACTCTGGGCTCTTCAATCTTGTGATTAATCTCTTCCAAGCAACCTGGCCAGCAGGCTGCCAAAATCCATACAGGGTTGGAGTTGTAGGAACAAATGCAGCTGCCCCTCAACATCAGGTACAACAGAGAGATCCCCTCTGCTCTTAGTCTGATTCAGCTTGTGTGTACTACATCAACATCAGTTCAACTCATAGGGTTGTTATGTTCACCTGCAGGCCTTTCCTCAGCTGACATATAATGCCCTCTCCCTGATGTTTTGAGGTCAAGAGTAGAAAGAGATTCTTCATGCACAAAAGCACCACAGTGAAATCTTCATTCTAAGATTTACACTCCAGAAAGGAAGTAAAGTACTTAGTGATGCCCTGCCCTTCATGAAATGCAGTGAAGGGACCTCTGCTCAGCAGCTGTGGATGACCAGATATGTTTATATAGCTAGGTAAATGCTGCCACATCCTACTCCACACTATAAGCAAAAGGGAGGAGCATGGGGGGCAGGGCATAAATACTGGATGCACCCTTCCTTTCCCCACATCTAAGTCCTTTTTTATTCATCAGTGAATCTGTTTACCGGACCAAGGCTCACAAGCCTGTCAGACTCTGAACTTTTCAAAAAGAGCAAAATGTGACCATTGCTAGCTTTCCCCAAACTCCTCTATCTTGTTCTCTTAAGAAAAAATGCTAGATTCTTCTTTAGTAATTTCCCGCAATTGTGTATTAAGTTTTTCTCCCTTGTAGAGCAGCCAAGCAAAAAATTCTTATCATTACTGTCAGGTTATGGGATACTAGGAATTGTATTCTTTGCCTGTGGCCACATGTACATAACTGAAGGATATTTCTATGGATAATGGTGTGTTTAACCTGGTTTTGACAAAAACTACTTACTGTATTGCTAACGAATTGCAACTTTCATGGGGTTACTAACCGCATGTATACATTTTGTTCTTCCTTTTGTTTTCTCTCAATTTGTAATAAATTCTTTCAAGTAAGTTCTGGCGGTAGTTCAATAATTCAACTTGTGTAAGAAGAATGAATAAAGGGGATGGGAGAGAAATAACTGAATAATAAAAACAGTTCAAATAAAGCTACAGTCTTAAATTGATTTAAAAAAAATACTTGCAGCCCACACTGATGTGTATTTTAGCTTATGATCATCTTTGCCATATTGACAAGATAGCAATGCTGTCTCATTTCATTGTCCATAACTGATTTCCTAGCAATTTAAATTCCCTTAAAGGGTCTGATCCTGCTCTGTGAAATCAATATCATCATTCCCTTTGAGTTCAGTGGGCAGGGTCAAGCTCTTAATTGGCTGATTAGAAGTAACCTGAGGCACTTCTATGTTCTTTTTAGCTTAAACTCTGAATTTCCAGGATTGTAATAAATGGCATTCTTAGCATTAAAACCAACTTTGCCACAGTAACTTTTGTAACCAGGCACCCACGGATATTAAAGACCATTTCATGTCCCCAAAAATTACGGTCTAATATTTATAATCTTATAATGATACATTTTCATGGAACCCCCACAAATAGGTTGTTTTATCTTGGCATTGTTCAGTGGAAGCTGGTCTAGCTACTTAACTTGACTTCTGGACCTCTGTTCAGTGTTGTGGGGGGTGGTTTTTCTACCAAACATACCATTTAGTAGTTGTATAGGGACAACTGTATAGAGTAAATGTAACCGTACAGTACTCAGAGAAAACAGTATATCCCTTAACGTAGACAGCTTCAAAGTAAAGAGTTACTGGCTTTCAGTATGTATACTCTATGGCCGTGTCTATGTATGCTGATTTAAGATGCTTTAGCCCAATTTAAGGCACATTAAGGACACATGTCTACACATGCGCACCCTTAATGTACCTTAAAAATGGTGGGTTTAGGCTATTTGCACCTACATTTGACACTTTCAAAAGCAGGTATCAGATTTAGGCATGAATAGCTAAAGCACACTAACTCACATATAGGGGTATTAACAGTGTGTATGGACTGATGTGGGACTAACTTTAGTCTCAGTCAGTGCACGCAGCACTAATGTGCTTTAATACATGCATGTGTAGACACAAGCCTAAATTGCCTTAAATGTGAATTAACTCTTGGCATGCATAAATGCATGTGTAGACATACCCTATGTACCTTAGCAATAGCATAGCTCAGAAGATCAGCAACCCTGCAAATTTTTGACAATCGGCATGGAGCAAGAAAGTCAGCTGTGACAGACTAAATGCCTGTGCACTTAAAGAATGTTACATAGCTTCCTGTGCTGCTGCTGGAGCCTTTCACCCACTCAGGTAAATGCTGCTGCACTTCTAACAGCCATCGTAAGTCTTGACATTTCTCTAGCATCTTTTATCCAGGAAGCCAAGCCCTTACACAGACACTAATCAGTAAAGCCTGACAATACCTTTCCACTGAGATGCAAAGAGGTGAAAAAAGCTTGGCCCAGTGTTTCACAGGAAGCATGTCGTACAGTCTACATGTTCACTGAAGTATTTGGGGCATATTCTTTCCATGCTAGCCCAGAGGCTTATGCCCTACAAAGTGGCTTGGAGCTCCAAATTCCTGTTAGTTCCCTATATAAAGGCTGTTTGTACTTTCTGAGAAAGGAGGGGGAAGTTGATTTCAGTGTTTATCATATAAACATGACTAAATAGCAAAGACCCATAATAGGTCTGTTACCATGGTACAAGCCATAATTACTGCACTACAACAGTAATATTTTCATTTGCATCGTATCTGATAAAACGGTTTGGCAGTTCTACTATGCTATAACCTCGAGAGGATTTGGACTAGTGGGGAGGAGAGCTAATGTCTGATTCTCCTCTCAGTTACACCAGGAAAGATTAGGAGTAACTCCACTAAAGTCAACAGTAGGGCAGGACTGTCTAGCACTTCTAAAAATAAACCCAATTCAGCAAAACAGTTGTGGACCATTTTAGGTGCCTACAGGTGGAGGTAGATGCTTCGTAGGGTTTAAAACTGGTAAGGCACCCAAGTCCCATTAGAATCAGCCTTCATGTATTTTAAGGTACATCTAATATTCAGTGTGACAAGTGTACTCAACTGGCTGGCATGCTTTAATGAAGTTACATTTATAAAAGAATGTAAGCAGGTGGGAGATGCTTCTTCACATTCATCAATGTTAAGTGTAAAGGTATTTAAAAAAAGATCAAAACAAAAAAAGCCCCATGTCTGTGTGTAGTGCATCCTTCCAGGAGTACAAATTAGGAAAATAAGTGGTGCTACTCTTAAACACCACCTGCAAGTCAAGCTCTTCCCACTTTGAGCACCAAAATTAGAAATGAAGCAGATTGTGTAGACACTCAAAATACTATCCCGTGCCGTACTGGGCTCCTCAGGTATAACGGAGTTTAAATTCACCCAACAGCAGGATCAGAGTAAGAAGCCAGAACAATAGGCACTAGCCTTGGCTCTTAGCTTCCAGTCATACCAGAATCTAAACTTGAATGTAAAAAAAAACAAAACACACAAACCAATCTGGGCCTTATGGTACCAAGCAAAAGCAAACTAGTGTAAATTAGTGCATTGATTTCTGCCCAAGTTTGGAGAGATAGGGGAGGAGCTGCAACAGTCAAAGCCAAGTATTAAACTGGGCCAACACCCACTCTCAGCAAAGCAGGCCTCTGTTCAGGGAACTGGATCTGGTCTAGTCTGATGCAGAGACCAGAGGCTGAGTGGCAGACTTAATTTCTGCTGTCTGACAAAAGTAACAAGGAACATCTGTGTACTTTTGTGATACACTGTTGTGGGAAAGGTCATTTATAGCCAATGTCCAAAGACTGCCTACAATTTGAGGAGAGCAGGAGGCTTAAGAAATCTCCAGAAGGGAAGTGACTGTACCACAGCCATAATGTAGCAGGTACCTGTTTTTCATAAAGAAACCACCTGGCAGGAGTGATGCAAGTTGGTAACCTTCTCTACTGCATAGGCATAATAGACAATTTTCAATCACACATAACTAAAGAAGTCAAATGTTGGTCACACATCTATAGTGGTCACCATTAAGCAGCCAGTATTCACCAGAGACTTTTTCTTCTCATCACAGTTAATGAGAGGTCGGTGGGATATGCATACCACTAGGCATGTCTACAAATTGCTGTACATTGCTGTAGCAACGCACTACAGCACCGTACGATGCACTACAACAGCACAGCAATCATGTCAGTCTAAATGTCAGTCGGCAGCTACCTCACCATAACAGCGCGCTCCCCCATTTTAGCACACTGCTCTGACAAAGTAGCAGTGAACACTTAACGCATGCACAGCACAGTACAGGCAGTTACTGTGTCATGCTTTAGTACTTCCTTTTGGAAGTGGTCTTCAACTTTTTTAAGTAGAAGATCACCTTTGGCATTTAAAAGCAACCCAAGATCTACCGTGTGCTGCTGCCCCCCACCCCAAACCCAGCAGATAAGTCTATGGGGGCGCGGATTGAGGCAGAGGGAGGAAAAATTATTTGGGGGTGCACCTCCCCAGCAGGTAAGTCCTACCCAGCCAGGGCCCCACTCAACTTACCCCTGCTCCTGGCTCTGCAGCAGTCTCTCTCACCATAAGGGCCTCGATCTAGCCTTCACCCCTTCCCTCCCACACAGACTGACCTGCTGGGCTGGGGCACATGTGTCCATGGACGCAAGCACTCAGCCCCCCTTCCCAGCCTCCGATTAACTCCAAGAAGCTCCAAGATCTACCGCAAAAGGGTCCAAGATCTATCGGTGGATCGAGATCCACTGGTTGGTGACCACTGCCATAGGGCAATGTATAGACACGCCCTCTACATAACTTTTGGCAACTAGTGACCTTTAATGACAATTTGGCTACATTCATAGAGGGCTGTGCTCCTGATCAAAAGCCTTTTGAGGCTCTGACTTCAGTGAGCATTTGCTCAAGTCTTTTTCCAGGCCACATGTCTGGTTTCTGAGTTCTGTCAAAACCTGTAAATAATTATATAAAATATATCGTAGGGGTGGGAATGGGCTTGAGAGAAATGGTATCATTCTCTCAGAACTCACACATGACTTGGGGGATATTTCTTATACAGTCCATCCACAAAAAATAAACTGTGGCAGAGATCAAGGATGAAAATATTTATGCTAAACTGATGTGTAAATAGCAAGACAGTTCACTTGTATCTTTACGAAAAAAACCCAGGAAGTATTCATGATAAACAAATTTAATCACAGTCTAAGTCGATAGGAAACCTGACGGATGGCAAAAGCTGAAAGTCTGTTCAGTCGTCATGTAAAACCATAGGGAAACCAGATGTACCAGGATTCTCCCACTGAGTCAAGTGAAACTCAATCCCTGAGGCATTAAAAGGTTACAAAAAAAGGGAGCAAATACAGCATATGTAGACTAATCCCTTTTTTAGGCTGGGATTCCATCAGCTATTAGATAAAAGTGCCCAAAAAAGCCCCACTAAAGCACCCAGTCTATACAGATGTCAGGCGAGCTGGGTCCAACTAACGCATTGAATCTTCTGGGCATGTAGTGGACTCAGCACAGGAGTGTGCCAAGTTAAAAGTAAATCGCTGCTTTTTCTCTTTTTCTTTTAAATGTCTGCAAGGTCCCTTGGTGCCTAACTCCCAGTTAAATTCAGTACTTCAGTTCAAACCTGGAAATGCTAATATTTTGTTCTTGGTGAAAACCAATATTTTGAAAATATGGAAAGTTGCCAATCTGGACTAAGTGTCGTGATCTATGTTCTACTCTTGTCCCACATACAGAACTCCCATTGTCAAAAACTCCTAAGGGGTGTATCCCCATGAGCAGGAACACGCTTTTCCCTAGGGTCAAACAGCAGCAGCACAACATGTGCTGCTGCTTCTTGTCCTGGGGAAATCTCTGTGCCACATGCACTCTCGTGCACAGCACATTGCCCTGGGTGGGGTAGGGGAGGCAACTGTGCTGGCCTTAGCAGCCTTACGTGGGGACCTCTGGGAGTTGCAGCCATGGCGATCCTGCACCAGGGAGCCTGGCTGGCAACTGGAAGATGGCTGTGGCCAGCCAGGCTTCAGTATTAGGCAGCATGTGCCACCCCACTTTTTTTAGGTGTACCTTTTTTTGATTCCAGGATCTCCCAGAGTCAAACCTCCCCTCTCTCCCCGCTCTGCTCCCACTGCAAATTAGCAGTGCAGGGAATGCCTGAATATTCGGTGTGTGTGGTGTGAGGCATTAGGGGCACATCTGCACTCATCTGGACATGCCCCTAATGTCAAAGATAAAAGACAGAACATTTGTAAACTTGGGGCTAAGTTTCATTTTGTATCAGCTACCCTAGCTGCATTGTGACACTTATGCTGATTTATACCAGCTGAAGATCTGCTGGATGGCCTTAAAACTCATTTTAGGCAGAAATCATACGCTTGATTCTAACCTCAAACTACTCTGAGCCCTATTAGGTCACAGGAAATTAATTAATTCTGCAGCAGGGCAATACTTGTAAATAAGAGTACTATCCTGCTGCAGAGTTTTTTATTCCTCAGCAACACAGGCGTAGACACTGGCACAGCTGGCAGGGGCGCAAGGGTGCTTCAGTGCAACTGACTAGCCCTGTACTGTATCATCTCTGTGCCGCAGCCAGCACTTCCACAGCATGTTGAGCTGGGTCAGAGCAGCCCTGAGCTCAAAGTCCTGCAGGCTCAGGCACATATGTAGACGTGGTGCCAAAGAGCAATAAACTCGGGCATGATATGCACCAGGGTTTGTTCCATATTAATTTGCATGTGTAGATGCACCCTGTGTAACTCAATATTTAATCTGGGTTTCCACTGGCCAAGAGCTCAAGAAATCTTTAAGTGATTTTTTTTATGAGTCTCTTTTCCAATATTGTTAGTGGATCTACATTTGTATAACATTAAATTACACAGAGAGAGAGAGAGAGAGAGAGAGAGAGAGAGAGGGGACAGACAAACACCTCAGACAACCAAAACACTACTTATATTTAAATATTAGTCTAAATGGGGTTTTTTAACCCTCAAGAGTGAGCAGCTAGAGAAAGAGAAAAAATATAATTAGCACAGCCCAGCATCATTCATACCTCATTAAAATTGGGTATTCACATACAAATATATATACATGTAGTGCAGATAGTCTTTTGTTTGTAATGTACATCTGCACTAATTTTGCTATAACTCAATAATAGGTCATTTCTACTTCATTTCTATGCCAGAGTTTTTTTTCAGCTAGTTCCCTTCTCAATATACATTATATTATCTTTATGAAAGCTGCAAAGTACTTTTAATCAACTTTTGTCTTTTTTCCAATTCAGATGTAACAGTCCCAAACAACAAATAATCGTGTGCATTTTATTTCAGATGGGCTAACAAATATGTTATTTTAGTCGACTATAAATGTAATGTGCATAGACTCTGAACTTTTTCTAAAATATCTATTTTATCATCAGTTAACCAGGGATTTCTCTGGGTAACAGCAATTAAATGCAATGAGAATTAACTATGTAAATCCTTTATGCATTCAAGAGAATACCAACTTTCATAATATACTTCAATGTCTGGAATACCAAGCACAGGAATGAATGGCCACCTTCTGCACATCACCCTATTTTTAAAAAATGTATTTCCAGATGGAATCCTGACAATTTAGAATTAGATGGAATCAGAGTTGTCAGAATAGTGGGTTTAATTATAGCAAATTTCTTACTATGACTTAATGTTAAACAATGAGAATTGCTCAAATAATTTTGCTCAGTTTAGTACAATAAAAGCTCTAGAACTGAACTAGAGGAGATTGAATTTCTCTATTTTCATCTGTTTATGCAATGCTAAGTAATCCCAAGTCTGCCTAGTATTTGGATGGGAGATGATTTTGGTATTCTGGGTACCACAGATAGAAGCCAGAAAGTGGTTGAGCAATCAGCAAATTCTACACTACAGAAACCAAATAAATGGAAACATTTCGTTCTTCCCCATTACTGCTCTTGAACTGATGGATAAGAATAAAGGGAAAGGAAGATAAGTTTGTGAATATAACAAGAGGAAATATAGTAGGAGTAAGTACAAACATACTGCAAAAATTTCAGTATAGGCTGCAAAGCAAAGCCCAGAGAAAGTTCCACATCCAGGTGTTAGAGGGCTGTTTTTCTGCTGTATGATTTCTTCCAGCGAAGGAAAACCAGTTTTTGTTTGTTTCACTGTAAAAAATGCACTCTGAATTCTCAAGAATTAAACCTTAAAGAAGAAAACTTAATGAGTGAAAGATTTTTTCATTGTTGAACCAGTTGATCTATGCCACCTGCTTACAGTAACTATTTATGGTCTTATTAACAAGACTGAGAAATGTACAGCTTAAGAGATTGAGATATTTGTATGAAGTTTTAAAGTGCATATGTTCTTCTTAACTCATGATGAAAATAATGAAAACCCCTGAACTAAACTAGTGCAAATAGTCACTGCTAGAATTCACAGCCTGCCAGTACAAACATTTCACCTTTCACAGTGATTATGAAACAGATACCAAAAAAATTTGCAAACAAGTGTAGTACAACCAATTTGTACTCACATTAATCTACCCATTAATGTTGAATCCAAGTCTACCATACTGTTAGAAATGGAACATTGTTAAAAATGCACAGCTTGCATCTTGCACCTGATAAGAAAGAGATACTGCCAAGGACTTTTTTTCCTCTCCCAGCCTTGCTACAGCCTCTCTCATGCTAATTGCAGTTTCTCCCCCATCCTCTCCCTAGTCTCTCTCATACAGATTGCAGGAGCCAGAATTCAATTATCTGTGTCCTTGAAAAGGGGGGGAGAAAAGTAAACTCTTGGTGACCTATTGTAGTTTCTGAGCATGCTTAATTAGCTGATGCATATTTACCTCTCCGCCCTGCAGACTTAAGTAGTTAATTATACTATACATGCGATGTATGTAGTGATATAACCACATGTATGCTTGTATAAAACGGAAGTGAGCTGTAAGAGTTCCTGTTTCTGCACACGTGCCCAGGAGAGAGAAGATAAATATTCCCTGCAAAATTCCTTTGTTGGTTCGGAGTAATATGAGTTCTTGACTCTGCTCTGACCCTATTTGCAAATACACCTTTTGTGCCATCTAATGTATGTGTGTCTGTGATTTTTTTGCGGGCCTCCAGAGAAACGAACCGCTTTATGCATCAATACTGTTTCCTTTTCTTTGCTTTAGCTTTTCAAAAGCAATTGCTGTGTTCATTCTTAATTCCAGTGATCACAAATCTTCTCATCCCTTGCAGCATTGCTCTAGTTCTAAAGCCTCAGAAGTATATCTCGGTATGTATTTTTTTACATTAGAAAGAGTGTTGGCATTTTCTCAATCGTAGAAAGTCACTTCTTTATTTAACGTGCCAGTACCTTTCTATATCCAATTATTAGAAACCACTTATTAGAAGTATGCACACAAAGAGAGACACAGAGTGGGATAGCTCTTTATCCCTACACGCACAATAGATTCACTCCAGGGTAAAATTCTAGCCCAACAGCGAAGTTCCCAGTAGGCCCAGAATTTCACTCCATGTTTGCCAAGGGAAGGAGTAAAAAAATCTGAAAATGCTGTAGCTAGGATAGCTTGTATTACCTTAATTCTCTTCACTGTGTCTGTTGAAGGGTGTTCCAGACACATCATTTCAATCTTAGCCTCAAATCTCAAGGTAGATCTGCCATAATCAGTCCACAAAGGGGCCCAAATCCCTGCCAAATTTCAAGGGCCCATCACCTTCTGATGTGCAAAGGCAGTTAAATAGATTCACACAAATACTGTATTAGGAAAGTCATTTTTCCTTTTTTTAATTGAAAAAGAGTTGAACCACATTAGCTGAAACTTTCTTTAAAAAAAATCATTCCCAGTCTGAAAATGTTTGTCACAGTTCAGCCAAAAACAAATGCTTGAGAAAAAGTGATAGGAAAATGCAAGGGGCCATTTAAAATGAAAATCTTTGGGCATACCTGATTATACATATAGCAATATACTTCACCTATAATATTTGTCACAGTCCTGGTAAAGCTGTCCCTGTGGGGCAGTTGCCAGAGAGCAGTACTGTGGCCACATGCTGGAGCCTATATTGCCTAAATACCAGTCCATCTAACGGACTGGTTATTTTGAGGGAAAGCTAGTTCTTTGTCCCAGGGAGCTTCCATTTGAACAAAAGAAGGTCAAGGTTCCACAATGCCCCATTGTTAGCCCTATGACATTAACCCTTCAAATTTCAGTCTGCTACCAGTGTATAAAGACAGAAGAATAGATAGAAAAGGTCCACATTCAAAATGGAGCTTGTAGTCTGACACAGATATATAGACAGAGGCCAGATGCTATTCCACCTTAAAGATATCTAAGCTATGCTTACACAGCTTTCACGTATCTGAGACAGATACCAATTCCACCCTGTGCAACAGCCAAAATTCTGCTAAGACATTTATATTCCTTGTGCATCTTCATTTATGAAGGGAGGCTGCAAGCTATGGGGCTCTTCAGCCTGGAGAAGCACAGGCTGGCAGACCTGATGGCAGCCCGTAAGTACATAAGGGGTGTGCATCAGGATCTAGGGGAACACCTGTTCACCAGAGCACCCCAGGGGATAACAAGGTCCAGTGGTCACAAACTCCTGCAAGACTGTTTTAGACTGGACATAAGGAAAAACTTCTTTACTTCCTGATCCCCCAAGGCAGACTCCCCCCACAGGTGGTGCAAGCACCTACTCTGGACACTTTTAAGAAACGTTTGGACATTTACCTTGCTGGGATCCTTTGACCCTAGCTGACTTCCTGCCCCTGGGGGAGGCGGCTGGACCTGATGATCTTACAAGGTCCCTTCCAGTCCTAACGTCTATGAATCTAAGAATGTTGGTGTGAAGATTCCCAAACAAATAGGTTTGGCTTCCTGAATATTCCCAGAAATAATCCAATGTGGCCACCCAGCTGCCTAATTCAGTTTCACCTGGCAAAGCACATAAGCTCTTCATAAATCCTTGAGGAAAATGGCCTCACCCCCTTTCTCCCCTCCTTTTGTATTCCTAATTTCCAGCTATTTACTTTTTCACAAACAGCCTCTTTCCTACCTTGAAAATCTACCACTGCAGTCTTTCTTACTCGCCTTGGGCTTTTTCCCCTTAATTTTTTTCTCCTCCCTTCCCTGCTCTACCTTTCATTTTCCTCATTTCCACATATTTACATTCTCACTGACATCCTGTCACACTTTTAGCTTCTTTCATTCCTTGGAGTCTCAGAACAGCAGAGACTTCCTATTCCTGAAGAAGGGTGATTGCACCGACTACTCAGTTGGTCTAATAAAAGATATCACAGATACCCAAAGAACCTTGCCTGATGATAATGCAAGCATTTAGTGATGATGAGGCAACTTACCGTTTGCTCAATAGCATAAAGTTTAAGGCACTTGGCCAGGTCCTTGTGCTGCAAGGTGTTTGAATCATTAGTCCCCACTCATCAGGACACCCTCCTAATTGTCAGCCTGAGCAGAGGGCATTGTCTACTTCCCAGCTGTTAAAAATGAGCCACCAGACAGTCAAAACTGAGTGATTGCTTGGGCCAAAGCAACAAGGAATGAGTATATTCAGTCATTTTAGAAGCACATTTATGTGCAAATATATAAATACACAGTAAATAAAATGCAGTATTATAATTATTGGCATTTAGGCTTTAATTTTCACATTTCATTGTAATTAGTGAATATGCTCCAGTAAAGGTTTTTTAAGATTAGTACAAATACACAGTTGATAAATCTCTCTTTCTTGCTATGTCATTGCATGTCCTAAACATTTCTCAGTGTCTTTTCTCATGGATCAGTTTAAGTCAAAATCTGTCTCTGAAAGGTTTGGTTTTCCATTGCTTTTCATCTTGTGCAATTCTGTATCTTTGTGCAAGAACAGCATTGCCAACTCAAGAGTTCAAAATTCTTGAGTTGGGCTCTCCCCAAAAATATGAGATATATTAAATACCATATGATTTTTAAGCCAAATAATTAAAAATGGATTTTATTTGCCTTCTAGGTTCTGAGCTGGGAAACGTCACAATTTCAAGCTTTTTTTGCATCCTGGAAGACTAAATGCTTACTTTATTAAGGCAGAACCTGAGATTATCACCTGACTGCAGTATTCCAGATGCTGGAACAAAAATCATATGAGTGGGCGAGTGAAAATGGACGTGAAGTAGTAGCATCTGTAGGAGTTGAGAATTCTGATCTGGTAGCATTTCACACTCATTTTACATTCACTTTTCTCAGGGTAATGGAAAATTTCCTGCAAGGTAAAAGGTGGGAGGGCTATCCCATACATCAGCTTCTCATGTTAGTTGCCTGAGTTTGTGCATTCTTCTTATCCTGTGAAAGTGGAAGCCAAACCACAGTATCTTAACCCTCACTGAAAGAATGGCAAGGTACTGCTGTTAGCTTCTACTTAGTCAATGGAAGTACTCCCAATTAGTACTCAGGCCTCTATTTGGCACTTGGTTAACTATCATTAAATTACATAGCACTAGCTAAATTTATGCAAAAAATTCTCAATTAAATAACAGTTATTGTCATTTGCTATCGTTAGGCTAGATTAGTTTCCTGGGTAAGGTCCCAATAAAATTGCTATCCTGTTAAACCATTTCCCAATGAGATATAAGATGTTATATTATTTTATATTTAAATAGTAACTTTTGGCACTATGGTGATGGAGTTCATGGTACTATGACACCTGAGCACTTTTCTGATGGTGTCACCAGCTTATGCAGCATTTGATCTTTTGGTTTATTTTCATGAAACCTAGCCCTTACCCAAAGGTATTTTGTTGTTTTCTGCATCCTCCTATGTACCATAAAATCTAAAATTCTCTCTCATTCTGCAATTTAATTATAGTATTTCACACTTAATATCCTGCAAACAGACAAAATGAGACTATAACTGTAATTGCCAGATATCAAGTCTAAACCTGTGGGAATAGCAGGCCTCTAGCCCACAGAGATATGATTTGTAAGTGACTGAGCAGTGTGAAGGAATTTCCACCATATTGATCTCAGGATGCTATGATCCCATGTAGATGGTACAAAGAGGCCCCATCTGTCACTGAAACCTAATGGTTACATCCCCCCAAAATAAAAAAAAAATGTGGGGTTTGAGTCTCTGTGGCCTTGGACCCTGTGTAGTCAGTTTGTATCAATCCACAAGAAGAATGAATGTCTAAATCTATCCCAACCATACAATTGGTCCAATAAAAAGATATCACCCACAACAATCCTTACCCCTCACTTCCTGGGCCATCACACTAACAACATCATTCTAGCACTATTCATTCAGATGCTGTTTTTTACTTACATTTTGTACTAACATTGTAAATAACCCCAGAAGGCAGTAGACAAGCAAATCTGTAGTGTGTTTTTTTTAAAAAAAGATAGAAAAATTAAGTTATGAAACTGTCAGGGGACTTGCTTTTATTTATCTTGAAGACAAATATCTAAAGCCTAGATTTGAACTAGTATGAAAAGGAAGAATAAGGATTTCTAATATGAAGTTTACACTACTAAGTCTTTCCCCCATGAATAGAGCTTTACATGTTATTAAAGTATTGGTTGACATCCTTTTTTTTTTTAATTCAAGTTCTCTGTATACAGGAAATACTATGACCAAGTATTCCTGATCACCTAACGAAGTGCTCTCCTTTCACTTTGTTCTCTGCTTACATCCCCACATTCACTTATGCCTTGCCATCTCAGTGGCTGGGCTCGTTGAAAAATGGTTATCCCCCTTGAACTGATAACAACAACAAAAGTAATAATAAGAATAAACAACATCCTAATGCTGGCACAAACGAAGGGGGTGATGAAATGCCAAGTGCTGCAATAATCCCTTTAAGAAGGGCAGGCATGGATCCAGTGAGGGTGTAGTGGCATGGTCACATTCTACTTTGGGTGTATAGCACAAGAGCAGTAGAGGACCCATAGTGAGTTCTCTACTGCCAGGAGCTCTGGTCTCTACAGCCAGTCTCCATTGCCAGCCACACCCCATGCCAGTCACATCCCCCAAATCAGGGATCTCTCCACCTCACCCTTCTTTTCAAAGTCTCTGATACCCACCTCCCCATCCTGCCAAGCCCACTCATCAGAGCAGCACTATGCACATATCCTGTATATGCTGCAAGCTCTAGAACAGATCACAGCATAATAGCTTCTGCCTGGACAGTGTAATTTTGTGCTATCCCAGACACAAGATCATCCAGCCTTCAGTGTTTAAAGGAGGCTTTTACTTCACATTATTCACTACTTCACGCTGGACCTATGGCTTTGCCAACCTTCTCAGCTAGAAATCACCTGGGCCACATCTCTAATCAACTCTAAGATCCCTTTTTCAAATATAGTCTTATTTCAGATTTGTTACGATCCTATTCACTGTGTTCAACAGTGTTCCTTTGACATCTGGGATGGTGACAAGAGAAGAAATACTGAATTCCATGATTGGCACTGTCAATGACTGTGACACTGAAGAGCAGGCCCAGCTGCTGTGTGCTTCATCTGTGGCTGGCTTACCTCCAGCTTTGACTTTCCATTTAGCAAGGTAAACCTGGAGCATTAAATAGTCTCTGAGTAAGCATTTTGTTGAAAATGCAGTGTTAAAATGGCCCAGACCAAAAGGCTATCAAGCATAATAACCAGGAAGGAGTGAGGTGGGCAAATAGAACACAAGCCAAATACTTCAATTGTTTAAAAAAGAAAATCTACAGCTGTTTGCTACAGCTAATAATTTGTGCCTTTGAAGTCATAAGGACATATCCTCAGCATGTGTAATCAGCATAGCTCTCTTTAAGCCAGTGACACCATCACACTGATTTACACTGTTGTGAATCTGTTCCATAGTATATCAACGAAATAAGATGACATGAAATCCTACCCCATACTCACCCACTCCAATTGCTTTAGAAAGAGGCCGAAGCACAGAAGAACCACTGCAATTTAGTCATGCATCAGCAAGTAAGAAGGAATATGAATTTAAATTGCAGGTCAGTAAACAGGTGTCAACACGGTGTGTGGGTTAGTGAGCCATGCACTGAGCTCTGTTGATGAGGAATGCAAGTTACTCACCCCAGTTACCACAGCCTGCTCTCTGCAGTGTGGCAGAGCTGATGTTCCAAGAACAGACTGGGACATGGAAGTAAGATTTTCTTGCCTACTCCCAACCAGCAAGTTTTCATCACCAGTTAGACCGGCTTTCTGCCAAGGTAATGAATATCACCAGTGGCAATTCAGTAGTGATCTCATAACTGATTTGCACAATTTCTTTCAACTAAAACTATCAAGTCTACTGTATTGCACCCCCCACATTATTATACAACACACACTGAATAAATCCAAACTGTGAATCAAATGTATTTATATAATTAAAAACCTGTATTACATTGTAACTTATACTAAATTACATATAATTAACTGTATTAATTAAAATGCAGAAGAAAATTAATGTACTAAATTAATCACTTCTCTTCTAAGGGTATTCTTAGTGCCCATGAATGCGTTTCTTCAAGTCTTATTTACCAGTATGATATCACAAAAGATTTTGTAGGAATGAAGCCTTTTTTGTTTTTGTTTTATTTTTTGGATATGTGAAAGGCTGAACGACATTTGCTGGATTTTGTATTCATTCCACTCCATCCTCAATTACCAACACTTTAGGAGGACTTAGGGATAGTGAAGAATAAATGTTGCCATGGTTGGTCCAGAAAATTCACCAGAGAATGATGTGAGGCTCTTTCTGCTTGTCAGGAGTATAAGTATTGCATTCATACCAATGCCCTTGCTGAGCCAGGAGATCAGGACCACAATGCAGATCCTACTATTTTAAAGCATGCTGAGCTATCACTACTTCTGTCCATATTACCTAAAGAGACAGACTGGAACAAAAATAAGAGCCTCTGGCTGGATTCCTTCCACATGTAGATCTTGAGGCACCTGCCTGATTTTCAGAATGTTGCTTTCACAGCAAGGATTATTCACACTGGGCCAGATCATAAGCTAATATAAATGTCCCTGGCTTTACTGACATCAATAGAGCTACACCAGTTTACACCACTGAGGATTTGGTTTGCTTTATCTCTCAAAGACATCAGTTTTGAATTATGACTCCAAAGTGGCTGTGAAGACATCAGCAATTCAGTAGTTCTTCAGTAAATGACAAGTGAATTACAGAAGTCGAAGGGTGTTGAATTTTAAAGTGCCTATGTTGTACACAAACCTACACAGAACAAATTTTATTTTTATTGTTAAGAATGTGCCTCATGCTATGGGTAATAACTGATCTACTGGTATAAAGGCTTAATTAAGATCACATTCTAAGGGACCACATTATTTAAAATTTAGAATAACTTTCTGCAGACACAGATAATTACCAATGCAATTTTGCATTGGCAATTATTTATGAGCATAATTAAGGTCACTTGTATATTCAACTATTTGACATACAGGTGAAATCAGGTAATAAGATGTCTAAATGAACTGAACTGCACCAATAAATAATTGTAGATGTAACAGTGCTCCCCCTAAACCCAGCCTCAGAAGATACATTTTTAAAACATGGCACCAAAACCTTGATTTTTAAGGTATTTAGGTACTTAAGGATGCAAATACACACAAGGAGATTTTCAAAAGCATGTTAGACATCACTCCCACAGAAGTTACACAGATCAAGGATTTGAACGTATTATCACTGCCAGGTTCCAGGTGTGTGTCCTAGCCAGTGGGCAGTCAGATGTCCTGGGCAAAGAACTTCTCTGTTTCTCCTGTTCTAACTGTCCCATGTCATATCACCAGTTAAATAGTTATTGTGCCAGATAGAGTGAGTGAAACTGACTGGCTAGGCCAGTGGCTGAAATGCTCACCTGAGATGTGGGTTCAAGTTTCATAGTTTCTAGGGTCGGAAAGGATCATCGAGTCTGACCCCCTGCCATGGCAGGAAAGTGTACTGCAGTCAAACAACCCAGCAAGGTGTTTGTCTAGCCTCCTCTTAAAGACCCCCAGGGTAGGAGCCTGCACCACTTCTCTTGGAAGTTGGTTCCAGATCCTAGCTG
>NW_017728931.1:96523753-96525320 GCF_001723895.1 Crocodylus porosus | reverse complement strand
CTGTACTGACGAGAAGGGAGTTTTCCAGCCTGTAGGTATGCTGCTGGTTCTTCCTCCCCAGGTGCAATACCTTGCACTTGTCGGTGTTGAATCCCATCCTATTCTCATCTGCCCACCCCTGTACCCTGTCTAGGTCCAATTGCAGCCTATTCCTACCTTCTAGTGTGTCCACATCCCCCCACATCTTAATGTCATCAGCAAATTTGAACAGAGTGCTTTTTACCGCCTCGTCCAAGTCACTGATGAAGATGTTGAACAGTGCGGGCCCGAGGACCAAGCCCTGGGGGACCCCACTGCCCATATCCCTCCAGGTTGAAAATGACCCGTCCACTACCACTCCCAGGTGCAGCCCTCCAGCCAGTTAGCGACCCATTTGACTGTGTAGGTGTCAACACCACAGTCCCCCAGTTTCTTAATGAGAACGGGGTGAGAGACAGTGTTGAAGGACTTCCGAAATTCCAGGAAGACTATGTCTACTGCTACTCCTGCATCTAAGGATTTGGTGATCTGGTTGTAGAAGGCCACCACGTTGGTCTGACATGACCTGCCTCTAATGAGCCCATGTTGGTTGCCCCTAAGCATAATCTCCCCTGCTGGCCCCTCGTGGACATGTGCCAGAATAATTCTCTCAAAAAGCTTACCCAGGATTGAGGTAAGACTAACTGGCCTATAGTTTCCCGGGTCCTCCTTCTTCCCCTTTTCAAAGATGGGAACCACGTTGGCCCTCTCCAGTCCTCTGGCACCACAGCAGAGCACCACGAGTGCTCATAAAGCCGCGCCGGGGTCCCGCAATGACCTCGGCTAATTCCCTCAGTACTCGAGGGTGGAGATCGTCTGGATCAGCTGATTTGAACACATCCAGTCCCTCCAGAAGTTCCCTGACTAGTTCTTCACTAACCCTGGGCCTAGATGTGCCTCCCCTGGGATCTAAGGGGGGCCCAGTGGGGGAGTGGCTGTTCCGGTCCCTGCTCAGGAAAATGGAGGCAAAGAAATCATTAAATATATTAGCTTTGTCATCTGGTGTGACGACTAAATTTCCTAGCTTGTCCTGCAGGGGCCCCACGTTACCCGGAACCTTCTTTTTACCCCCTATGTATTTAAAAAAGGACTTCTTATTGTCCTTAATCTGGAAAGCTGGTCCCAGTTCCATCTCCGCCTTGGTCTTCCTGACCGCCCCCCTGCAGCCCCAAGCAACCACAGTATAGTCCTCCCTGGTGATGGCCCCTCCCTTCCATTGGGTGTATGCCTCCCTTTTTGCTAGGAGACATTCCCAGATACTTTTGGTGAACCATAGGGGCTTTTGTACCCTCCTGCCCCTTTGATCTGCGTTGGGATTACCTCCCTTTGGGCTTGGAGGATCATCTCCGTAAGGAGCAACCACTCTTCTTGGACACCTGGCTCCCCTTCCCTCCCCTCCGGGACCTCAGTGCTTCCCCAACTATTCTCCTTAGCTCATTGAAGTCTGCCTTCCTGAAATCTAGGGCTGCTGCCTTGCTGTAGGCCTTTGCCACCTTGTGCTGGATGGTGAATTCCAGCAGGCGATGATCACTGTCACCCAGGTGGTCAA
>NW_017728931.1:96518757-96521763 GCF_001723895.1 Crocodylus porosus | reverse complement strand
TTTGCTAATTGACGAGGATGTGTATTCCTCCTTAATATAGAGTGCCACGCCCCCACCTTTCCTCCCTATCCTATCCCTCCTGTACAGCCTATATCCCTTGATTTTCACCGCCCAGTCATGTGTTGGGTCCCACCACATTTCAGTGAGCCCCACTATGTCCGGGTTGGTGTCAGCTAGCAGGAGGCTAAGTTCCTCTTGCTTGTTTCCCATACTATGAGCATTTGTGTAGAGGCTTTTGAGGCCTCCTGTGGATGTGTGCACTGGACCCCTACTTCCAGCATTACCCCGGCCCCTGTTGCTTACCTGTGTATATGTTCCGCTCGTCAGTCTAGGCTAGGTCGTACTTGTGGGTGTTGCTTGGTTTGGCAGTCCAAGGCTTCAAAGTTCCTCCATCAAAATATTTAATTATTTATTGGGCAAGAATATAAATGAAAATGTCCCAGTTCCCAGCTTAGCACCAGCACCAGGACAGAGACCCATCCCATACGGCCAGATCTCTTTTGTATAAGATTGTAGACACACCAGAAGATACTAATAAATTCAAGCCTTACTGACAAGATAAGTCTTTCTCCACCCAGTTTGAGGATCTTGCTTCAAGGCTTCAGCTTTAACTAGTTCAACTAGTTTAACTAGTGGCTTTTGAGCACATCAGCACTTAGGTGGTTCAGGAGAAACTCATATCACCTCCATACTGAGCCTAGACCTGCTGCTAAGAAGTATACTTTGCCCCTTTCTTCCCCACAGTCCATGCCAAAGCTCAGAAATTAGGCAATGTAGCCAGCTTAGAGCAGCCCTAAGTACATGCCAAGAAGCATATCCAAGATAGAGAGTCTGAGAGCTGTACTGAGGTGTGTGCTTACTGCCAACTACACTGCCTTAGTTCTAGGACTTGCTTCTCAGTGGCAAGTTCAGGCTTGGCATGGAATCCATATAAGCAAGCCATTAGGCACCCAAGTGTGGTAATTCCTCTGACCCTGACCAGAGGCGCAAGACCCTCTAACCAGGAACCTCTGGATTTAAGGATGTCAGTGGCTCTTAAGATGGTGGATTTAGTACTTTTGAGGATCTAGGCTTCTATGCTTAAAAAAGTAGTGTGGAAGGGTGAGAAGGATTCTTTAAGAAAATCCAGCATTGTCTTGCAGAAACATTTGCTTAGCTTAGATCCCAATCCTGCAATTTCATATGTGCAAGCAAAGTGGTCTGTCTGTATGAATGCATCTACAAATGGGGCTAACTTCTGGGCAGTTAAGGGCCAGACTGCATGGGCTCCAGACATGTGGCCACATGCCACCCAACTGTCCCCCTCAGAGGCCCTACGCCCCTCTTGCATGGGAAATTCTTCTCCTTGGTTATTCATCATAACTTATGTCCCTACACTCAAATCCTGGTCCCACTGGGAATTTTGTGGTTGATCTTAATCAGGCCAGGATTTCAGCCCCATGTTTTGATCTTGTCACTAGTTTCCATTTAATCACACCTATTCAGTCTTCAGGCTTTGCCACTCCCTTCCTTTGCCCCTCTTCACCATTTGGGGAGACTCTAGTTGGCAAATATATTGTCAACTATTCTCCTCTACTGAGGAATAAGGTTTATTCATGTAAGCTCAAGAAAAATGCAATTCTTCCATCCAGCCTTCTGAACCAAGTCACATTTTTGGTACAGGGTTCTTAGGCCCAGACTCTCAAAGGTATTTGGATGCATGCACAAGTCCATCATTAGGTTCTACCAATAGACCCTGAGTAATGTCCCTACTAAGGCTTCTCTCCTACCTAGCTCCTGGTCTTCTCAGACTTTTCTCTTAGGCTTTTTGACTAAGTGCTCTTGAGAGTTAGTCTAGGCCTCTTCACCAGCCCTTTCTTGGCTGATCTACTTTGACTGCATTCTTTTCGAAAAAATAAATCCTACCTGTGGACACTCTATACAAAAATGAACTAGAAACCAATATACATTCCTCATATTTAGAAAGCCGAAGATATAGTTCATGTGCTATTATTAAAGGTACATAATTTTCAAGCCATTCATGGAATTCTTTCAGTGCATTTGCTCAATCTATTTGATGTGTGCCTGCTCTTACCAGGTATTTCTTTGTCATTGGTATTTTCCGTTAACAGTAATTATTTGAAAAAATATGTCTGAGGTATCTACATGTTTAGTTTCATATATCTGGATATACAAAATGGAGGAATTGGCTTACCTAAAGTAATCATAAAGTAAGAAATGTACAGTTTGAAGTGACGGAACTTTTATAGCTTAATTACCCCAAAAGTAAATTCTTAAAAGAAGCAGTTAATGCCCACACAAAATCTGTGAACCACTTACATACCACTCTATAGCACCCAATACAGTGCTACATAAAGATACCCAAGTTTGTTCTGAATGAACTATATTCAGTACTGAAAGCAGTGCAGCCATGTAGCTCAGCACTCTCTTCCTGGCCTAATATACCCTGTTTCTCAGCAGGACTCAGCACTGTGTTGTAAAGACATATCCTTAGTGCCATATAAGCTCTCAAGATTGGACATAAGCAGAATATAGAATCATAGAAAAGTATGGACAGCAGGGACCTCTGGAGATATCTAGTTCAACCCCCTGCTTGAGGAAAGATCGTATCTATCCAAATCATCTCATATAAAATCCTTGTCTAACCTATTACTAAAATTACACAGGCGGCCCTGTCATGCACTAAATTGTCAGAGGTAAAGCAAAGGGATTATGGTGGCCAATATCCTGCTTCTGAAAGGGTTGTTAAAATATGCTCAAGAGATCCACGAAAGAGGGCAACAGAAGAAGGCAAAACTTTCTACAGTGCATACCAGTCTGACTGCAGTAAAATTCTTTCCCAACCCAAATGTGGTAATTCAGAGATTTCAGAGATTTCATAGACATTGGGGCTGGAAGGGACCTCGGAAGATCATCGAGTCCAGCCCCCCACCCGAAGGGCAGGAAGTCAGCTGGGGTCATAGGATCCCAGCAAGATAAGCATCCAATTTGCTCTTGAAGGTGTTC
>NW_017728931.1:96474111-96518657 GCF_001723895.1 Crocodylus porosus | reverse complement strand
GGGCAAGACCCTCTAGCCAGGAACCTCTGGATTTTAGTCCCAGCAGGGACACTAGCACAACCCAGTCAAAATCCCAAGCCTTGTCTGCAGCCAACATTTCTGAGGAAGGCAAAAAATTCTAACCAATGTTTATCCAAAATCTTCTTGAACATCTCCAATGGTGACTCCACAGCTTTCCTAATCTACTGCCTCACTACTTTAACAGTGATGAAAGTTTTTCCTGATATCCAGTCTAAACATATTTTGCTGCAACTTCCTGCTCTCTGTAGCAACAGAGAAAAGGTGTTCTCCTCCTTCTGTACAACAGCCCTTCAGATATTTGAAGACTGCTATCATGTCCCCTCCTAATCACCTTTTCCTTTAACCTCTCCTTTGCATGACTTGCCTTCCAAAACCTTCATCATTTTTGTTGCCCACCTTCAGGACCCTCTCTAACTTCTCCATGTCCTTTCTGAATCACAGAGCCCAAAACTGCACAGAGTACTTTAGGTGAGGCGTAACCGATGCTGAATAAAGAGTCGCTGTCACATCCTGTATCTTGCACTTAATGATCTGATTGATGCAGCCCAAAACCCCATTCACTTTTTGGGCAGCTGAGTCAACTGCAGCCTCATATTGAATTTGTGATCCACCAAGACTCCTAGCTCCTTCCCTATAGTGCTGCTATCCAGCCAGCTGTCACCAATTTTGTATACATGTTTTTTATTCTTTGAGAAGTGCAGCACTTTGCATTTGTCAGCATCAAACTTTATTCTGTTAGCTCCAGCCCAGCTTTCCAATCTGTCAATTTCACTTCTTCTGACTTGCACTCCCGTCCCCCAGTGTGTTTGCAGACCTTTCCAGTTACATGTCATCTGTATACTTGCCCAAGATGCTTTCTGTTCCAGTATCCAAAGAAATATTAAACACATTGAACACCCCTGGGCCTAGAAGAGACCACTGTGGGACTCTACCTCCTGTCATTCAAAACCTCCTGCCATTCCTACATGCCTCTGCTTATAAGTACCCTTTCTTTGTAGCTATTGAGCCAAATGAATATCCACCTATGGTAGTTTTATCTAGCCCACATTTGTTCAATTTGTTTCTGATAAAGTTCCATGAGAGCTCTTTGCATAAGGAAAAATGCTATGTGAAATTAGTTATACCCTCCAAGGAGTGTTTATTGGTTTTAAAAAACCCAAAAAACAAAACATGCTTTTCCATTCCTGTGGCTCCTTCGGGCTTGAACATACTCCATCTGAAGTCAATGGGTTTTACTGGGGACTTCAATGATTATTTTAAAAGTGCAACAAACCCCAAACAATTTCTATAGCACCTTAACATAAAGGACTGCAATTTAAGTCTCCCAAGAGGTGCTAATAGTGAGACAACCCTATAAATCCACTCTCTAAAGATTTTCTTTTGACTTGGATGGATGTTCACAATGTAGGAGGATCAAAATCGCCCCACTAGAAATGAACTTTTTTGTAATGGTCTTGAAATCAAACTACATTTTGGCAGCTGTTTTCTTTTCTGTGCTTTTCTCTGAGGTAATCTTCCATAAAAAGAAATATACAGGAGGGCAGAAGAATGTGCTCCCTGAAGTATTATCCAAAACCCACATGCTTTTTTAATTTCCAATATTGTGAAATCCAATAAAAAGCAGAGTAAATGAAATATCACTCAGGGAGACAGAAACAGGCACCTTTGATCATCAATGCCAAATCTCAGCACTCACATTTCATTCTAGTGGTTCCCATGACATCATCCGACTCCTATGATGTCCATGGCCTTGTAGCCCTGTCATCATTGAATACTGTCATGTGTATTGGCATACACACACTGCTATTTGTATGTCACCGCATGCTTTCTTGCACCAGCTAGTCTGAGGAGAAAGGCTGGCCTTTTATGAGCAAACGGGCTTCGGAAATACATTATTCTAGCCGTAAAACAATTACCATAAAATACATTGCCTGTTCTGTACAGTCTTCCCCAGGGTTTTAATAAATTGGCTAATGGCAGATACAGGTAATCTCTGGGAGTCCCGGTTTCCGCTCACCAAACATCCCTGACCTAAAATGAGCACGTTAGGGTCCCTCTCCTGGCGCTACAAGTCCAAAACAGGGAGTCCGCGGGGCAACCACGGCCTTTCAGACAAAAATCAAGCCATGAAGGCTCGCATCTGAACAGCATCCAGGATCCCTAATGCGCGGCAAAGCCTGGCCCAAATGAGCTCCTTCCCAGGCCAGAATGGTAAGTGAGAAGGGGTGGCTGGAGGAGTGCAAAGGCAGAGCCAAAGGGGAGAGAGCCTAAATCCCCTCCCCACCCCTTCCTCCTCAGGCTTGCCCAGATTCCCCAAGACACCCAGCTCAGCTAAGTATTGCAATGGAAATGTGCTGCTGCTGCCGCTGCTGCGCCTGCCTTGCCCTCATTGAGGCGGCTGCTGCTGCTGCTGCTGCTGCTGCTGCGTTACTGGGAGATATTGTGCCGCTGCGACAGGGGAGGACGAGGCAAGCAGCTCAAGGAGGCTCAGTGAGCATGCGCCGCCCAAGCCAGTGACTGGATTCTCAGTCAAGGTACCAAGGCAAAAATAAATAAATAAATAATAATAATAAAAAAAAAAATCAGCAATTTATAGAAAGAAGCAGCTCTGGTGTGTGGGGATCTCCAGCACCAACAGGTAGGAGGAGAGGGGCTGGGGGGGGAGGGGGGCACAGGGCTGATGCAGCTGCAGGTCTGTGCACACAGAGGGAGAGCTACCTCCCTTGGGGATTTTTTTTTTTTTTTTTTTTTTTTTTTAATAAACTGCATAATGGAAGTGGACACGGACAATGCCTCTTCCGCGGGGCTCCCCGCGAGCTCCCCGTAGCTGGAGAGCGTGGCCGGGCTCGGGCGGATGGAGCTGCAAAGCCGCCGCGGCGGCGCTCCGCCGGAGCACAGGAGCGTTTCGTCCCCGCATCGCTGTGTACGTATGTGCATGGAGAGGGGCGAGCGGGGAGCGGGGGGAAGCGGCTGGGGGGAGGCTGATTTCATGGTTTTAAACCGTTGCCATGATCTGATCAGCCTCTGTTTACACAGCAGCAATCAGGCGCTTTGTGCGGGGTAAGAATGCACGGGTTTGACTGGGATTCAGTGCGAGTCGCCTTTGTACACCCGAGGTGGCATAGGAAACACTCCATGGGAATAACAGAGCAGCCTGATCCTGCCTGCTGTGGCTCCCGGGTCCCTGGCTCGGGAAAAGCAGCAGTGTCTTCCTCTGATGATGATGATTATTTTCTGTGCATGAAATATATTCTGTTGCAGTTCACAGGGAGGAGTGGAGCCCCAAAAGAGAGCTCCATTTAGTCTCTCTATTAAAGCCAACCCTTCCAAATGGACGGGCACTTATTCCTTGGGTGTGTTTCCTTATTTTTCTTCAGTATTGAGATGAACCCGGGTTTAATCATGATCATCATAATATTGGGCTTCAAAGATTCGCATTAGCAAGAGCAGGGGGAAAAGCCCTCCCCCCCTAAAATACAGTGCTGTGGTCTGTCTAGCCTATGTGTTTATTTCAGAGCCTGAATGATAAAATCTTGGTTTATAGGGGGATGTAATGAATACATTTTATCTTTAAAATGTGCATGAACTAACATTGTGTGATTAATGTGCTTTGGTGACTTGGGTTAAAAAACATAAATTCTGCAGGGTTTCTTTGGGCGTGATCCATATCAACACAGCAGCTGCCTCTAAAACATTGACAAATACTGTAGATGTAAAATAAATGTAGGTAATGTCAAAATCTCAGCAGCCTTTTAGGATTTTTCAAAGATGTGAATAATTAATTTCTGGACTTGCAAGCTGGGGATTATTTTATTCACAAAGCCTCCAAGGCTTTAGCTGGGCATTTGCGTATTCTACCTAATATAAGGGACATTGTTTGGTCAGCTCTAAAATTGTAAGCAATTCAAATCCATGAAATCTGAAAATAACGTTATACAGAAAGTATGCAGGTCATATAAAGAACATGCCTCATGGTTTTTAAAAACAAATAATAGTACTCAAATTTACACCTTCCTTTGGTTCTTCCTCCATAAATTAACATCTTTGTTAGCACTTTATGACATCATTACTTGTTAACTTAAGAACTGATAGCTCATTTTTTTTCAGATATTTTGATGGCATGACAAATCAGAAAGAAGAAAAGAGGATGTACTGTATGACTAGACGCAAGATCAGTTCTGTTTGTGGATTACATTTTCAGTAAGATGTATGGATCTATTTTTTCCTTGTTCTTATATATAGATCATGAGACTTGACTGAGGCAATATCCATATCATCCATCCATCTATGGCGAACTACAGCCATGCAGCTGACAACATTTTACAAAATCTCTCTCCTTTAACAGCCTTTCTGAAACTGACTTCCCTGGGTTTCATAATAGGAGTCAGTGTGGTGGGTAACCTTCTGATCTCCATTTTGCTAGTCAAAGATAAGACCTTGCATAGAGCTCCTTACTACTTCTTGTTGGATCTTTGCTGCTCAGATATCCTCAGATCTGCAATTTGTTTCCCCTTTGTTTTCACCTCTGTAAAAAATGGCTCTACTTGGACATATGGGACTCTTACTTGCAAAGTGATTGCCTTTTTGGGGGTGTTGTCCTGCTTCCACACTGCTTTCATGCTGTTCTGCATAAGTGTCACCAGATACTTAGCTATTGCCCACCACCGTTTTTATACAAAGAGGCTGACCTTCTGGACTTGTTTGGCAGTAATCTGTATGGTGTGGACCCTTTCGGTAGCTATGGCTTTCCCCCCAGTTTTAGATGTGGGCACCTACTCATTCATTAGGGAGGAAGACCAATGTACCTTTCAGCATCGTTCCTTCAGGGCCAATGATTCTTTGGGATTTATGCTTCTTCTTGCCCTTATACTCCTAGCCACACAGCTTGTCTACCTCAAGCTGATATTTTTCGTTCATGATCGCAGGAAAATGAAGCCAGTCCAGTTTGTTGCAGCGGTGAGCCAGAACTGGACTTTTCATGGTCCCGGAGCCAGTGGTCAAGCAGCTGCTAATTGGCTGGCTGGATTTGGAAGGGGTCCCACACCACCAACCTTGCTGGGAATCAGGCAAAATGCGAACACCACAGGCAGGAGAAGGCTACTGGTTTTAGATGAGTTCAAAATGGAAAAGAGAATCAGCAGAATGTTCTACATTATGACATTTCTCTTTCTGACCTTGTGGGGTCCCTATTTGGTAGCTTGTTACTGGAGAGTTTTTGCAAGAGGGCCTGTAGTACCAGGGGGATTTCTAACGGCTGCTGTCTGGATGAGTTTTGCCCAAGCTGGAATCAATCCTTTTGTCTGCATTTTCTCCAACAGGGAGCTGAGGCGCTGTTTCAGCACAACCCTTCTTTACTGCAGAAAATCCAGGTTACCAAGGGAACCTTACTGTGTTATATGAGGGAGCATCTGTAAATCTTTAGCCTTGTGAAACACTACCATTCTCTGCTAAGCAATTGTGGCCTGTAGCCATGTCTTGAGAAGAAAATCAAGAATGGGATGTCAGCAGTTGTAAGGATTTGGGCAACATTTTGCAGTCTTTGCAATAGCTCACCTATAATCCCATTTTAAACCTAAACGTGTTCCTGCTGACCACTGCTGAAGGTTTGTAATTAAGAACAAAGGACTGAACTACTGCCCTGAATTCCTTTATGTGGTTGAAATCTAGATAATGAAAGTAGCAGGTGCTAAGTATCAGTGCTAAATGCTGTGTATATCACTACATAAAATAAGACCATCAAAAAGATTAGCATTGGACATCTTAATAAATTAAGTTGATATGAGGTTAATGTGTTGATAAAACTAATTTTAGACATCCGAAGACCTTTAAAACATTTCATACAGTTATTGTTTTGCAAAGACTGAAAATTGGGGACTCTTAAGTACTGTAACTGATTAAAGATGTGCCATGCAGTATTGGATTATCACACTTACAAATCTGTTTGCCTTGTGAGTAAGTTTTGGGGAGCATTCCAAACCAGTATTTTTGTTCAGATTAGATTTTCCATTTTTCCCCCCAAATATAATACTCTTTCTAAATACCATTTTTCCTTAACAGTGAAATTACTAGCAGTTAACTGTATTCTGTGGTTTTTGCTGATTTGGTATAAAGTTTCTTGGACTCTAATTTATATTTTTAAAAAGCTAGATATCAATCTGTTAGGCAACGTTAATGATAATATCCAGTCCTAATTGAACAGTCATAATTATACAGAATAAACACATGTTGCCTTAAAGGGTTATCTAGTATCTTCCATTTTGTTTAGCATTGAAGCAAATAAGCAAGGAAAATTGAATCAGTAACTCTGGTCAGTCATTTGGGAGTGCATGAAAGATCACTTAATCCTCTATTTCCTTTTTTTTCCTCCCATGGTTCCCAAAATCAGTATGCACATCACTGGGATGATATGATTTTTTCTAGGTGTGCTGCCCATTCTAGTTTGTTCTGAGAAACACAGGCAGTTGATGTATGTTTATATTTTAAGACAGCTGTCATGGGGAGACCGCAGCCTTAGTATGATATCTTGCACAATTTGTGAAGCATTTATTCTACTGAAGGCACAGTCTTGTTTATATTTTCTGCACATTTTGGTGTATTGGTTGTTTTAAATTATTTAAGTTTTAAATTGTGGAAGCATATATGATTTCTTAGTATTTTAGAAATACATTAGAGTCTGTGAGTCTTTCCTTCTTTAAGATACAGATGTGTGGATTTCAATATAAAGTTGCATTTGCCAAAATTTACCTGTGTAGCCTGTTAATTTTCTTGGAATAAAATTTACATTTTTCCAGTTATACAATTAACCTTTTTTATTTTGTCTAGTGAGCTAGCATGAACTATTGAGAATGTAGCCATTATGAATTATTATTCTTTGCAGTCACTGTATTCCCAAACTGTAAATGCATGAATGATGGGGACCACAGGATTGATAAATGATATTATCTACAATAGCACTGTTGTGTAGTTTATCATAATTACCCCTCTATCTATTCCAATATGTCAGTTATATTTAAAGTTACAACACAGTATTTGACAAATTTCAGTTTAATTTTAGAAAATGTGTATATGAAGCACAACATCATGTGTTGGACAAACCTAAAGAACATTGGCTTTCTTAATTTTTGAGAGAAAAGACTGGTGGTCTTAATTAAATATTGGTGTACTCTGTCTTTCATTGTAGTTTTATGACCAGCAAGTTAATCTATATATACACAAGCAGCAGTCAGTAACTGAAATGCTTAAATTTGTATGATAACATTATACAGCATATACAACAATTCAGAGAGTTGTATCTATATATGATCAGACAACTTGATCAAAGATTTAGTGAGCAATCTGTTTGACCTCATTTACACTTTATACTGAGGTTGATTGGTTGAGAGGCATGGCTTAATATACTGTGTTGAAACAGAAAAAATCACTACAATAATGACTCCTCATCAGTATAAGAATATTTCAGAACATAATTTGAAATGGGACCAAGAGACTTCTACCAAAAATACTTTTTTTTATTACACTGAAAAAGGTTTTGAAATTAAGACAGCTAAAACAATTCTCTGCAATAGCAAATGGAATAAAAAATAAATTATATATTGAGAAAAATTCTGAAACTTATCCCACTAAGTTTGCTAAAAGGTTGATTGGTAATAACTTCAGTCTAATTTCTATAAAATAGTAACCTTTACAAGGAACATTGATATTACATATTGTAATAAAGTACATATAAATAACTAAAGTTGTAAATACAGTTATAGTAGTAGATGTAAGTTCTGAAGATTATAGCTAGGTAATTTTCAAATAAGGATTTCAAAAATTGCAGGGCCTGACCCTAGAAAACATCTGTTTGTGTTTTCTTAATAACTTTATTTGGGAGGAGATGCAGGCCCCAAAATTTATATAATACTATGATTCTGGAATACTAAGAAGGCTGTACTTCTTATGCAGTAAAAAAAAAAAAAAAAAACCTATATAAAATTATTTCCCTGGAAATTTTGCAAACAGTCAATGATGTAAATTAAAAAAATAAACAGTGAACAAGAATGAAAGCACATATTTTGCTAAATGTTTTTCTTTTTGACAGTAATATGGAATGTTAAAGTCTGATACAATTCCTTTGGTTTTTTTAACCAACTGCAAAAGGCACCATTGTTTTATTACTTGACAACAGAGCAGAGATATTTTCCTTTTAAGTGTATTTTCATAATTACTTATGTCCCATGAGAGAGGCACTTCCTTTTATTCTGTCCCATTACAAAAAGAACAAGAGGATGTTCAGTGAAATTAAAAGGCAACATGTTAAGTAATGTTTTATGCAATATATAATTACTCTGTGGAACTCATTGGCACAGGAAGTTGTTGAGGCAAGTATCCTAATAAGGATGCTACATGGATTATATGTTTACATGAATTAAATAGTGTCTCTAGTAATTCTATTGTTTGTCATTTGGATCCTAATTAGTGCATCAAACCTCACACTTCAGGGCATGCATTGACGGGGCCAGGAAGATTTCATTGTAGAAATAGGGGCTTTTTGTTTTTCTATGAAATAACAGGGTTTAGGCCACTGCTGGAGCCAGAATACTATATGGGTAGGTTTTGTGGTCTTTTCCAGTAGAACAATTGATATCAAATGTAAAATGTCTATATTTGCATTCTATTTTTACACATTTAAGTTGAAGCTGGCTGTTTTATTTTTAATTTTACTGACTCAGCTGTGGAAAACAGGAGGGAGCAGCATGACTTCAGCCCTATTTCTTTGCCCAACTTCCCCCTGGACAGCCCCTCTCTTAATCCCACTTCCAGCTGAAATGTTTCATCTTGCTGTTCTCACTCTGCTCCTGTTCCAATGCTCTTTCATCTGTTGGCTCCACTGTCTACCCTTAATAATAGGCCCCAGGGCTTGCCAGTGTCAGTACCCTATCTGAAGAAGGAGGTAGAAGATAGCACGTTCCTTCCAGCTGCTGCTAGTAGCTCTCAGAGCTGTCATTCCTAGATTTCTGTTTCATGGAGTTTCAGCCTTGAAGTAGGAGCCATCTACATGATGTAGAGAAAAATAGTAAAAAAAAAAATACTGCAATGTTTTTGCCTCCTCAAAAAGGAAACCGCAGTCATTGATCTACCCAGAAATGATCTAATATTGAAAATCTCATTCAGTTAAAAACAGTACTAACCATGCTTTAAGTTAGAGAAACATACAGTTAACCAATTAAAACAACGTTTTTCTACCACTAGAAAATATTGGTGCAAAATGGCTTTTAATCAGGTTTTAGGCCTTGAGGGCATAGAAGTCCACTGTGTCTATCTCCTTTTAAGGGTATTGCCTTTGTTCACTTACACTGTCTTTGCTCTGTCTTTCATGCATGAGAACATTTACTTTTATTAATAGAAGTCCAGTACTGCAGAGGCCTATTATTACTCTAGAATAAAAGAAGGTAGTTTGATGAGTTTTGAAGAGGTGAATTAGAATATGTATTCTGACTAGAACATTATTTTTTTCAAATATGAAACAAAAATGGTGAGTTATTGAGCAATTTTTAGTTAGTTTTATGTATTGTGCAGAGAACTTCCTTCTGATTTAAGTGAATTGAGAATTATTTAAGGACATATTAAAGCTTTAGTCTAATGGACTTTTCAGAAAAAAAGGAGAGAATATTCATGCTAAGATCCTGTCCACAAATAAAAGTCAATATAAATTCCTCTTTTAGTTATTGCAGTGACTTTCAGTAAGAGGAAGTCAGTGATCTCCATTTAATAAAAGAAGAGTCATAAGCTGTCCTTTACAGATGGGATGATACAGCACTGTGAAATGCATGTCCCTATACCAGATCAGATGGGTTGATACAATATCCAGTGATTCTCCTGAAGTGACCTAGAAATAGCTGTTGTGCTTTATAACCAAGCAGATAGTGAAGAAACTTTCAGGATACTGCTAAAGTCATTGCTAACTAGCATGGAGAAAGCATGTGTCTGTCTTGCCCCATGATAATAGCAAGGTTCACCTTTTTTCTTGTGTAGCTAAACAGCATCATTATGTAAAAATATGCTGACCAAAGACATGCAGAGTTAATCGCTTTGATCTTCCTTTATTTTCTAAGTGGGAAACATGGATCTTAAAGTATTTAATGATTTGAAATAAAGTATATCTGGATGTACATTTCATGCATAAAATTCAGATTCACCTATTAACAAATAATAAGGATCAAAAGTCACTACTGATTTTGGGTGCTTACCTTGAGACACCTTTAAAGGCCCTATTGTTCAAAGGATATGCTATCTGGAATTCACATGTTGAAATTCAGCAAGGACAGGTGCAAAGTCATGCACTGTGGACAGAACAATTGCATGAATAAGTACAGACTGGGCAATGACTGGCTAGGCTGCAGTACTGCAGAGAAGGACCTGGGGGTTACAATGAAGCATAAAATGTATAGAAACCAACAGTGTGGTCTTGTTGCAAAAAGACTGATAGCATATTGGGTTGTATTAACAGGAGCATCACTTGCAAATCTTCTATTCTTTTCAGCACTGATGAGGCCTCATTGGAGAGTACTGTGTCCAGTTGTGGAACCCAGGCTTCAGGAAAGATGTAGACAGACTGGAAAGGGCCATTGAAGAGTGATGCAAATGATTAAAGACCTGGGAAACACAACTTATGAGGAAAGGTGGAAAGAACTAGGTTTTTTAGTCTGGAGGGGAGAAGACTCGCAGAGGATAGCAGTCCTCAAATACCTGAAGGGTGATTATAAAGAGGAAGGAGATAGGCAGGATCAAGAGCAAGGGCCTCAAACTGCAGCAGAGGAAATTTAGATGGGAGATTAGGAAGAACTTCCTTACTATGAGGATGCTAAGGATTTAAATAGGCTACCCAGAGAGGATGTGGAATCTCCATCTTTGAACATTTTCAAGAGTAGATTAAACAGACAGTTGACTGGGATGATTCTTCTCTGAGCAGGGGGCTGGACTAGATGACGTCAGGCGGTCCCTTCCAGCCCTACTTTCTTATGAGCCTAGGATGTGGTCTTCAACAAAACCTGTATTGATTGTCTGCAATTACCAAGTGAAATCTGTACAGTTATTACAATAGCTGTCTGACTCAAGGACTTACTCCAAAGTATCCTTAAATGACCTGTGTAAACTTATGCTCCACCTATGTTTAGAGGCAACTTTTGATAAGTAATTATGTTTTCTTGGTCCCTTCCCTGGTTGCTTAAAACAGGTTTTGCTGTAATGCGTAACTGAATGTCCTGAGTTAAATATTATACTCAACATTCCACTACCAGACCACCATTTTAATGCATTGTCATAACTAAATGTTAAGTGTGTCAGTAAAAATTATGACTGAAGAATGGAATAAATGATTGATAATATAAAATTGCAACACAAATTTAAAATTAGATCATATATGTTGAATTCAGACAAACTTGGAGTTCACAGTTCTGCATCAACAAAGAATGCCAATTCATGCTTAGAAATAGTAAAAAGAAAAGGAAAAAAAGTCAGAAATGCACAAATTAAGATTCTCATAGCAACAATAAATGTTAACTCAGCCATATCTCATTTTCTGTATGGAAAAGTATATATTTAACAGTTCTGCAGGTCTGGTTACAACTTAGCAACATATATGGGCTACTTAATGTTATGAAAATATTAACTTGTGCATTTCCTTACTTAAAAAAATCTTGCAGCATTAGGCTTGCTAGTATGAGTAGTCCTAATGAAGTCAGAGATTGCTCATATTGGAAAGCACGAGTGTTAGAAAGGTTAGGTCCTCAGTACACAGAAACAGAAGAACAGATTGAAACCACCCTGGCCTGCTGACTGCCAGGATGAAGGGGAATAGTCCAAGGAAAGTTTTATCCCATGTTCACAGACCTGAGAAATGGGTTGGGAAAAATCCCAGTTCTTGTGTTCCTAAGCCAAAAGCCTACACAAGGCCACTTATGTCTTAATGTGAATGCCTTAGTAGGACCTGAGGTGTATGTATGTCTGATACTAGCTTTCTGTATGTAGTGAAGTTCAACACTGAGTTCACCACTGAGTGAAGACCAAGAATATCAGTGCTGCCAGCAATGCCAGACTCCCCCCAATCCCTCTTCCTAACAAAGTACCTCAGCCAGAATAGAGATGCACACTTCCTGCTGTCAGAGTTTAGGAGCAGCTGTTGTCCTTTGGGATTCACTCAGAGGATCTCCAAGGTCTCCTGCTGGAAATGAGTGCCACCTCCACCTGCCCACGCTTTCCCCTTCCTTGTTCCAAACTTAGCAATAACAGTGTAGCTCCCCTGCTTTTAAAATTAATCTTTTCATTGCAGTTACTTTTTAAGAGTAAGACTGTATATAGCTGTGGTACTGGTTATGAAGGAGTATGGCACTGTACACTTCTGCACATTTCCATAAACTTCAGCTCTTTATTGCAGCCACACAAGCTCCATTTCTGAAATTTGTGCCATTTTGTGTTAACTAAATTCTCTGTGAAGGCCCTTCAGCTGTTATGTGCTTACACACAGTATTCATTTTTTCATCTTCGAGGCACATACTTGGGTTATAGTGATGATGGGTTTTTTTTGATGTGGTAGGTTTGATTGGTTTTTTTTAAACACCACTACTATATGGAAAATGTAATGTAAAAATGTGTGAAAGGACAACTAGCGTGGAAGTGATATTTGTACAGAATGAGTGTACACATGGGATATAAACTAATTAGGAAATAAAATTCCAAAAAGTTGTCAGCTAAAGGAGTCTGATCTAGCTGCAGCACTATTGGCACATCATCACTACACACTTATTGAGGGTTGCATTGAGTATATAATTGATCCAATCCTGCACTTGCTTCTCAGGTAAAACTCCCATTAATTACTGTGAAAAAATGTACTCAGTAAAGAATCTTTGAATCTTTGTTGTTGTTATCAAAATTACAAAAATCAGGCTTTCCAATTGACAGGCCCTCAATAAGAGCCAACTATGTGGAAAACAAAGTTCAGTCACCCAAGTAATATGTGACCGTGAGTTAGATGTGCACAATGTATATGCATCTAACTCAGTAACAGACAAATGGATTATGCTCAAGCATCCCCAGACAACTTAGTTTGAGACCAAGCATGGAAAGTTTGAGCCTGAAAAAAGAGCTATTGAGAATATTATGTACAAGTAAAAACAGAGGCAATGATTACTATTGCTCTTCTGCAAAAGCTGTAAATAATGCTTATGGGCTCCATTGTAAGCCTTCCTGCCTACCAGTGGTGCCTAAGTGGATATAAGGGCCATGTACAATGTCACATCCTGAGTGGGGAGAAGAAGCATTGCCATTTGAAATTTTTTTTGCCTCCTTTTCCTTCTCTTCTGCACAGAAGAGCTGGGATTAGATGCACAGGGAAATAGAAATCACAGTCCTGTTCCCATCCTCCTTGTGAGCATTTTGAATGATATTAACAGCTGCTAAACCAAGCAATCCCAGGATTTACATCAGATGGCTAGCTAGGTCACAATCCAGCACTTTTAAAGGAAATGAGTACATTTTAATCCATTCCTGTTTTCTGTAGGAAATATCATGAAGACTGAAAAAAAAGATACAATCCAATCTTCCCAGTTTGCTCTAGTCAGTAACCACGCTTTCAGTTTAGCTTAGGTAGGCACATCTGCACAAGTGCTGATCTGATGACCTGCCCCAACACCCGGCTCTTATTTAAGGGTGATGGGAGGTTTTACACCATGATTTAGAACCCCTACTGTATAGAGACACTACAGCATAGCTGATCTACTGCCTCTCTTCCCCCAAGACACATATCACAGCGTGTTAAGTGCCAACGTGATCTTTGCTTAGTCCTTGTCAGCAGAGATGAATTTCACCCAGTTTGAATGTTTCAAGTTAAAAGCTCACATAACAGAAGTCACTTCCATTCATAATAAGAAGATAATTTGTCAGAAAGAAAAGGGTACAGCAAAAGGATAGTTGACTCACAATAATAATTGATCCATATTAAGCCAGGGAACTGAAAGACTAAGGAAGAGTCTACATAGTCAAGTGCTCATAGAGTGTCTCCTTGAAATGATGTCCCCTCCATTTGTCCATATGCACCATGAACGTAATGTGGACACCATTAGAGCAGGACTTGGTCAATATTGAAGTTTTAAAGCAACGTTAGAGCAGTCCCAAGCACCACTATCATGAGCCTACCAAATACTAAGAGCCTAATTATGGTACTGGTTATGTGACCCTTTTTCAGCATTCTGTCTGCACAGAATGGAAGTAAATTGGCCAGGTGTGTTTTCATGGCAATGCTCCCTACAGCCATTCAGAGTGGTGCTGATATACCCTAAATGGTAATCTCAAAGACAGGCAATGGAGTAGTCCTGGAGTAGTCCAGGCTTGGTAAAATTCTTTAGGCAGCAATTAAGTGCTCATACATTAATAATTATAAGACATTTCATTTAATTGTTCAAAAATGTAAACAGCTTGAATTATCTTTTTTTTTCTTTAATTTCTATTGCTCTACTTCATAAAAGATAAGTTTGGCAAAGAGGGATACTTTGCATGTTATTGACATCTCCTAAGCCGTGCAATCTAAGGACAAAGTACTAACCTCTAAATAATGTATTAATGTAAAGCTCAGAAGAGACTTGTTCTTTCTGTGTCAAAGTAACTGCAATGGAAACAAACTTCCTTTTGTTAAGTAACATATGTAATACACTAAAATTGGCTCTGGCTCACTGGATGTTGTCAGTTAACATACAGAATTAATAAGGATAGAATTACTTAGAGATCAAACAGCTAATAGAGTATCTACTGAGAGACTATAACTTTGGGATATTTCTATTTTTCAACTGAATATGATATATGCAGGTACAGCACTGCTGCTGCTTTACAAAATTGTTTTTTTTTTAAGTCAGCTGAAATAACAGAGATAGGAGAAACCTGACATCACTGAAACTACTGATTTCAGTATGACCATAATTACCGCCTGTTTTTTGAAGGTGCTGAGTACTGAGTTCAGTTATAGCTCTTGGTGCAGAGCTTTTTTGGGAAAGTATGTCTATAGGGTCTGGTCTATAGGGTCCTAGAGTCCCATCTGTCTGTCTTTCCTGTTTGTCATAATGGTATCTGAGATCCTTTTATTATTTATTTTTTCTTTATTTCTATTACCATAGCACCCCAAACCCCAGCTGTGGAACAGAGTCCCCTCTTCTAGGGAACAAAAAGATGGTCACTACCCAGAGAACTTGAATTTTAGTTGAAGACAGAAATAGCAGATGGCAGCAGACAGATTGGGGGAGCCCAAGGAAACAATGAGACACTATTAGTCAGCAAGATGCTCAGACGTCTCAACAGTCTAATTGTTATCAAGGTTTTCATGGGCATCAAGGAAAGGGTGAGTCTTAAGAAGATGTTTGAAGGTGCATATTTAGGTAGCTTTTGGGTGCTTATGAGGTATTCCTCCCAAAGGAAAAGGACATAACTGGGGAAAGCACAAAGGTGTTCATGTGTAAATTTATCATGGGCATGGAGGCTGACATCCTGGGATCAAGTAGAAATCTTGATGGTGAATAAGAGAAAGATTGGTAATCTGAAAATAGTCTGTGAGGGTGTGAAAGCTTCAGTACACGAAGTCCAGTAATGTATATTTGATGCTATGGAGAAAAGAATGCAAAGAGAGGAGGGACGTGGACAAAACTTCAGGCTAGAGAAATAATCTCTGAACCTTTATGAATACATAAGGCGGTCCTGTATTTGTCAAGGCCAGAGAAAAGGATGTGTTGGGGTTTAAGATAATGCCAGGCTGGATGAATATTTCGGTAGCATTAATGGTTTAGGAAAGCTTGTAGTCTTTATTTAGAAAGAATCTACAAGTTTTAGACATAGCATTGACATGAGGATCTGAGAGAGATCCAAGTTTAAGATGATACCCTTAAGTTATTCAGGTGACAAGCCCAAATGACAGTGTTGTAAAAAATGATCAAGAAAAAAGGAAGGGAGGTCTTGTTGGGGAGAGGTTAAGGGCATGCAGCATGCTGCACTTGGGCCATTCCTGAGCATGCCCCACCCAGAAACTTCCAGTGATACATTTTCAAAAATACAAATATGCCCCTGAGGTTGCTTTAGAGCATTCCTCTCTGACCATTCTTGAACCCCCATCTCCAACATGCTTGACAGCACTTGCAATGGAGTGTACTGGGTGGCCTCATCTGTTTATTTCTGGGTTTGAAGCACATCCACGGGAGCACGGTGTGCTTAAGAATGGCCTGACAAGAACATGCTGCCACTGCAGTATAAACATTCCCCAAAGTTACCTGCTTTAGACATGTTGAACTAGAGGTGATGGCGAGGCATCCATGAGAAGCTGCCAGAGAACCAGGCTGAAATTTTAGTTTGAAAAAAAGAAGGCAGGTCTGCAGTCAAGAGATAGATCTATGAGTTATCATCAGAGATGGAAGGTGAATTGTTTTTACAGATGAGTTTATCTAGATCTAAGGGGTGGAGGGAAAACAAGACCAAATACATTGAAAGTTGGAATTGTGGATGAACAGCATTATCTGAAGAATATGCCAAGGAAGTGATTAGAGAACCAAGTGACCAGGAGGGGGCAAAGTCACAGGAGCCAAGTGAGGACAAGATTTCAATAAGAGAATGGTCAACCATGTTGAATGTGTCTGACAGGTCAGCACTTTCAGCTTTCCTAGAAAGAGGACATTAGAAGAACTGGAAAAAGTGATGTCAGCTGAGTGGAAAGTTTGGAAGCAGAACTATAGAGGGAATTTGGTCACTGCTTATAGACAGTGAGTGTATTGGTTTCAGAGATGAAAAGGGATGATATCCAGTGGTCTGTGAGATAAGTGGGCTTGTGGGTAGATTTTTTTCAGTATAGATGAAACAATAACATGCTTGTATTATGAGGGCAAAGAGCCAGAGGAGAGTGATAAGGAAAAGAACAAGGAGGAGATGGCATGAGGAAGATCAAGGGATGAGACCAGGTGAAGTCATAGGGGCTGATGGAGAGATACAGGGCAAGCAAGAACTTCTGCCTCTGTGGCCAGAGAAAGCTGAAGGAAGGGAAGGCAGGCAGAAGAAAGGGAAAAGGAAAGGTCACATATTTTTTCTCTTTGAAAAAATTAGTGAGGAGAGAAGTGTAGAGGCAGGAAGATAGAACTGTTTGAATCAGCCAAAATGGTGAAAAGTTGACTGCAATTGCAGCTGTGAGTTAAAAATCAAGTCAAAGGGATAGATTTGTTTAGCTGAAAAGGTGCTGAACTGCAGGTCAACAGTCAGATTTATAGTACAGGAAGTCAGCTTCATCAAAGCATTTTCTTCAGAGACAGTCTTCAGTATGAAAGTGGGAAAGAGAAGCAAACAAGTCAGAAGTGAAGCATGAAGAGAATCACCATCATGATGGAAGAAAGAAAAGAGAGTATAGGAAGGGAGGTTGGAAAGCAAGCAAAAAGTTAACAATGTTGATGGGATGGAAATTAGGTAAAGTCTGAATGATAGGATACTAGGGATGAGTAATAGGAAAGGGGCTGATGGGTGACATGATAGGGTTGAGAGGGGAAATTTGACAGCAAAGAGACTGGTAAGAGAGAGCAGAGCTTGGTGAAGCACCTATCAAGTAAATGACCATTTTAGTGAAAGATTTGAGCCAGAGCTATCAGTCAAGAATGCATGAGTACAAGAAAGTGTACAGGTAAGAGGTCATATGGAATCAATATAGAAGCGCAAGCCATGAAGGGAAAGGGGATTTGTGGGAAGAGGGAAAAAAGAGTCTTAAGTCGAAGTTAAAGATCCAGGAAGGTAGGATGTAGTTGGGTGCATGAAAGATGGCAGCAATGCATAGGGAGAGAAGAATCAGAAGCAGTGCTATTCAGAAGAGGAAAAAAACCAGGAGTCAAGTGGGAAAGCTTGAAAGTGACAGGAATAAAAGAGGAGAAGCCTAACAGTCTGACTTGATGGTCTAATCTAGGAAGAGTGAGAAAGGAGGAGAGGGCAATTGCAGAGGCAGTGTCAGAGGAAGGGTTTCAGGTCCCTGTGAGAGCTGGGAACTGAAGAAAGAGAGATGAGAAAACATCATGAATGGTGAAAGCATTTAAGAAGAAATAGGGATGAAGAGAAGGTAAGGGAGAGGAATTGGTGTGTGGTAAGAAATGGTGGTTCAAAGGGTGAACACTTGTGGGAGAGATGAGTATGGAGGCAGGTCCAGAGCAGGGTAGAGATGTCACCAGAGCTGATTGGAAGGAACTGCAAAGGAAAGGGAAAGAGAACCAGCTGAGGAAATGGAGGATTAAGGAGACAAAAGGATTTTGTGATGTAGAAGAGAGATGGGTTGAGAGCCAAGGGTGAATGGCATAAGGACTGGAATAGAGCACAGGAGGCTGATGTACAAGAGAGATGGGTTGAGAGCCAAGAGTAAATGGCCAGGGAGAGATATGTTAGGCCCAGAGAAAAAAGTGAGGTGTAAGGAGCTCCTGTGTGGGGATAAGAGGCTTTGCAGCAACTCATCTGGCCTACTGCTTATGAATTGAATAGGCATTTAGAGATGGAATAAATCTGGATTAGACCCATCATTTGCGTTTGGTTTTTTTTATAGATATAATAAAACAGTATTTCCATTCCAGTTTCTTATTCCAATTCTTGCTTTTTCTAAAAATAAATATTAGTCTACTAACAGACTCTATGTATTTTTGGTACCTTTTCTTATATACTTAGAAGGTGTTGGTCCAGCAATTTTGATATATTTCAAACTGAATAATAGCTTTTAAGGGCCATACATTTTTGGTGTGGTTTGAAAGTACTCAGGGCTTGTTTTCACTGTAATGGCCATGGGTCCTGGTAAAGATGGGGCTGAGTGTGTCCTACTTATAGACCCAACTATTTCCACCCACTGAAGCACTCCAAACCTAGACATTTTACAGTGAGGCTGCTGTGTACTCATCCTCAGCAGCTGCTCTCAAGCTGCTCAAGAGTAGTCATGGACTTATGACCATGACCCCACAGCAGTCTCACTGATGTTTTTCTGGGCTTGGACTGTGTAGCTGGGCACAGGTGAGATGCCCTTGACATCATCCTCAATGCCATCACGGTGTAAACAAATCCGCAGTGTTTTATCATCAGTAATTCAAATGTTTTATCAGCAGCAGCAACTCTAAGGTTCAAACTGCACTTTTGCCACTGACCTCACTCCCTGTGTGACTTTGGATAAGTTATTTATGTTTTCAGCTTTCTACCAGATTTAGAGGCCTGAGCTTTGGGATTTTCCACCTGAGATGGTGATGGCTCAAATCCCAGGGGAGATGAGCACTAATAACAACTGGCTAAGTTAATGGTATCTGTGAGCCCTCTTCGCTAGAGGTAGCCCATTTTTTCTTCTTGTTGTTGTTTTCCAAAGTGTCTGCTTTCTGTAGAAATGTTCAGCTTTCAGAACCCTTTAATGTGTTTACTTTCTTGATGAAAATGTGTAATGTTTTTTAAAATAAATCCTTGGTTTTTGACAAGTTTTACATACCACCTCTGAAAAAAAGCAGCTGCAGTTTCAGTTTGGATATACAAAAAATAACACCTCAACAAATGGACATTTTTAGAAATGTTGGCTTTAACCTTTTCTATATCTTCAGCTTGTCTTACCTACAAAATGAAGACAGTAAAACTTATTTTATGCAGATGACATAAGAATTCATTAGGTAATATTTGTAAAATAAGGTAAGAGTGCTTAGTTTTGTTAACATTATTATAAAATATAACTGCTTTTAGATGTTCAGGTAGTTCTGTCCTGCAGTGTCATATCCTGTTAAAATATGACAGCAACCTCATTAAGCTGTCAAAGAATTGAAATGTATGTATTGCTTATTCATTTCTTGTATCATTATTTAACTACAGTTGAATTCCTGACCTCAGGTATAATGTAAGCTTTTATGAATAGACATAACTGATACCTCTACATAAACAGACACTCTTGCAGCAAAAATAAATTTTAAACAGCCAGTAGAAAGCATTTCTGAGAGCTAAAGAGTCACGAGAGCACTGACAGATGGCGACATATCCAAATATAAAAATGTCTTTCACAGTGCTAAAAAATGCTGCAGCATGGGTCAATGGCTTTTCAGTACAATTAATAAGCCTTTCTCTACTCTGAAGAAAGGTGGCAGCAGTTGAAGTGGCTGATCTGAAGACATGTTTTCATCAACATGAGCTTTCTGAGGGCTGAATAGATAATCTGCATGATTTTAAATGTTAGAAGTCTGTGTCAGGGTAAGTGTGCTTGCAAAAATGCAAGTTGGCAGTTATACACAGTTAAGTCACAATTGCCTGGATAATTCCTTATCTGGCTACAAAAATAAATTATAAATATATGCAAGTATTAATACCTGGGTTTTTATTATAAATATTTCCTTTGCTCAGGCAACAGTGCTCTCAGTATTTGGACAACATTCAAGCACTATTTGATGTTTTAATATTTGAAGCTAGATCACCGCTGTGTTTTAGTAGACCCCAGACTTTTAAAACCTAACTCTCATGTGTAGCTATTTTCAGAAAATGGGCCACAAATTCAGTTTTGACTCAGTCTTTACTCACTGATCTCCATAGGAGCATCACCTCTGTAAAGCCTGGAGAAAACGTTAGTTTTCTCTAGATATGCACATGGAAAAAAACCCATTAGTGCCTGGAGCTGAAACCTTCTGCACAAACAGAAGGATAAACTGTCTGTTTCTATAGTAACTCCCTCTTATGTCTCAAGGGCAGACTCCTCTCCCAGTCAGAGATTCTGGGTGTAGGGATGGAGGAGGACCAGAAACAGTCAGGCAATGAAAATACTAATGAGAAGATTCTAATTAGTTCCTGGAAGGGTTTTGTTTGGTTGGTTGGTTGCTTGGTTTGGGTTGTTTGCAGCCCCCTGCGTGTAATGAATCCCTTGCCCCATCATGGGGAGAGGTCTGGGAGCAGCCAGTGAGAAGTGAAGCTCTTGGACAGGTGTTATCAGGAAGCAGATGAGCGTCAGGGCTGCTGCTAATGGCTGTAATCTCCGTTTGATCCTTCAAAACCCACAAGATTTTAGAGAGTCCACATGGTTAGTGGATGGGACCTAACTGTTCTGCCAACTCCCCAGTGGGAGAGTTTGAACAGGAGTCTGTCAGAGTGACCTTGCAGTGCTCCTCCGCCCTTGTGTCTCCCTCACAAAAGCCTTAGCACAGAAGTTCACTCCTAGATGAGGACTGACTTCTAGACTTGATGCAAAGATACTACTTAAATCTGAAAGAGTTTATAGGGTCTGGTCCTCAATCCATCAAATGATTGTGCTATATTCACTTAAGGCATTCAGTTCACTAAACTTGCAGGGTGTATCTGGCATGTCATTATTTAAAATAATTGGGATTTTCTTGGCTGGATATTTTTCAGATTGATTTAGTCTACCTCCTCAGCTTTTGACAAACTTTCAAAATCACACTATGTGCATGAGCACAGTTAATGGGTTGGTTGCAAAGCTAAAATCATAAAATGTATGTTTTCAAGGCCATTATAGGATTAAGACTTAAGGCTATTTAAGCAAGTCTGCATGTGAGTAAATAACATTCATCCTCCTGATGTCCAATCGGTGCAAAGGCAAAGCTCAGAGAACCAAAGCTTTCAGCACAACACTGCCCTCTGGAGCATTGTGAGTCACTCCTCACATACCAAACAAAGGAAATAAAAGAGAAAAATACAAGCAAGAGGCCTTGCTCTTGGCTGCTGAAATGAATAGCACATTGCAATGAGTAATGCAAACAGCAATGCTGCAAAAGCAATAGAAATATAAAGACATTTATCTAGAGCACAAAGACCAACAAATACCCTTTCAATACTAAGTGGAAAGCAAAATGAAATTGGGAATTTAGAATTATACTGGGAGAAGAACATATAACAGCAGCAATGCTTTCAAAATTTTTTGCTTGAAGGTCCTTTGGCAGGATTTTTAGACAGCAAAATTGAAACCCAATTCAAAAAAAAATAGTTTGCTGTGTTAAATGCGTTCTAGATGCAGATCTTTTACTGCAATGTGTTCCTTCACATTTGATAGTGTTTGTGTCAACTCAAAGATGATATGTTAGCTTGTGCTGTCAAGAGCTTACCAAAATAAACCTCATCAACAAGGCATTAAATAATAATATCACCTTTCCCCTGAAGTTTTGATACTCTTTGTGATGTACTTATGAATATTTTTAAAAAGGAACATAAATTATTGATTCCTTCTTTCCATCAAATCTGTCTAACCAGTGGAGTGTACAGATATTGCAGCCCAGTTCTAAACTGTATTAAAAAACAATCCACAACCCCTAATCATGAACTTGATAACATGGTGTGAATTATTGTAACTTGTTAAAAGGCCCAATTCTGTAAAGTCTGCCGTAAACAGGAACATTGTCTGCAACATGGTATCAATAAAAGTATTCCCAGTCAAAAATGTTAAACTCAGTAGAAGAATGCACACAACAGCATGCTAGGATATAAAAGGTACATCAGAATATCTGCTTTCTTTCCAAACATTCTTAAATTAATTGTTTTGGAATTAAACATTATAAATAGATAATAGCTGTTACTGCATGAAATCATCTCTTAGAGAAAAAAATTATGACCAGAAAAAGAGAACCCCTGAGCTATATAGACTGAGCTGATATCTATTTAAATCAATGGGAGTTCTTCCATAGACTTCAGTGGATACAGGATGAAGCTCTACATTGCCAGCATGAGTAAAGTAAAGAGAAAAATGTTACTGCCCCTGGCTGAGACAAAAACTAACAGAAGATTTTCTTTCTACAGAAACAAAAATCAATCAACAGCAACATAAGTTTGTGGAAATTACAAATGACAAATATTCTGAAGATTCCTTTGAAAAAAATTGTTTGCAGAACTTACCTGTGAAAAAAAGGTTTTACTAAATGAGTAGTCTATGACCATTCCTTTATGTAAAATTACATATAGGGATGCACATGCTTGAAGACCTAGGAAGGTAATAGAAAGGATATACAAGAATAGCAGTCACTAAAAATGAGAACACACAAATGCCATTTTCCAGGTGCTCTTCAGCCCCAAAACCTAGACCAGACATAAAATCTCAAGTATTATTTAAATGACTGGTTCCACTGAAGCCAATGGCAAAGTTGCTATAGGCTTCACTGTGACCTTTGTTGTCAGAGAGCAGGTTCAGGCTAGACATCAGGACTTTATGGTTAGGGTGGCTAGGACCTGGAACCAACTTCCAAGGGAAATGGTGCTTGCTCCTACCATGGGAGTCTTTAAGAGGAGGCTGGATAGACACCTGACTGGGGTCATATGACCCCAGCATCTGTTCCTGCCCAAGGTGGGGGCCAAACTTGATGATCTGTTTAGGTCCCTTCTGACCCTAGCTACTATTATACTATGATACTTAGGTTTCTAAGAGCTAACAAAAATTCGTTGGAGAAAAGAAAAGGGGTGGGGGGTTATAGTGATCATCCATGATTTTTGCTCAAAAGAGGTCTCAATCCAATTCAAAATCCTGGTCCTAAATTGTCTGGTGCCTTCCTTGCTCAATGACCTACTTTCTCCTGTTTCCCAGAGTGGGATCTATCTTCAGCTAGGTTACATCTCACGGGGATAAAGCAGCTTTCCTAATTCTAGGGCCTGTAGTGAGCTCCACATTTACCACCTTTCGAGAATGTTGAGGGATACGCTCATTTGTAAGAACATTATTATATGTTATATATCGTGATCATTTAGGATCTGTGCATTAAAAGAGTCTGCCTCATAGTCTATGTGGGAACTGATAGCAAAAAGACAATTTGTGTGTTTGAAGTTCACATGTTAAAATTCTTCACAGTATTGGACCCTAAATACATATACGAAGCCACAATAGTAAGAACACTGATTGTTTGATATTTTGACTGATGTGAATGAAAGCTTCAGAAATGCCTCTTGGAGCAAAATGGTTAAGTTCTGAGCCTAAGAAGCTGACATCTTCAGTCTATGGCTTTTAATACCCCACCCAACTGAATTTAATCTTGTAATCCTCAACATACAAAAAAAATTAAAATTTTAAATAAAATTATTAAATTATATTTGTTTCATTCTAAAATATAATATAGTACTTTAGTGACACAAAAGATCAAGAACGAATGAATAATATATTAACTCAAATTGTTAGAGCATTATAAACCCTTTCTTTAGAAGTAGAATAGTCTTATTCAGAAGACAGAATTACTTTAATGTGTACAAAATGCAACTTAGGGCCAGATCTTCAGCTTGTGTAAATTAGTGCAGTTCAACTGGCATCAACAGAATTAATTTACCCTATCTGAGGATCTGGCCCTAGAGTCTGATCCTAGTGCACTCAAATCAATGAGAATTTTGCCACTCCAATGAGATTTGTCTCAGGCCTATAATGAATTGGTCCCAGATTATCTGGGGCAGTACAGCTGCTTTGTATCACACCACTGGCAGAATGTGTCCGTGGAATTAATGTATCTAGCTCTAGGAGAATCAGCCCAGAACAAAAGAAATCTTCTAGTGGCATAGTGAGGAAGGACGGACTGCTCAGCTTACTTCCTTGCTCTACCAAGAGTTCTCTGTGACCTCAAATGCAAAAAACTGAGGAGAAAGTTGGAGCAGACTGTTGCTACCACTTCCTTCTCAATGTCCTGGTAATTGTTAGCTGTTCTTTGTGTGGTTTTTATTCATTAAGGGACTTGGGAATGTGTGATCAGCACTAACAGAACTGTTAGATAAATGGGTAGTTTTTCTACTAGAAATGACAGACTCCATCCAAAATGGATTTATCCAAAACAGATTTTCTATCAAAAGCTTTTGATTATAAATGCATTCATTAGATTTTATAAACCGGATTTATCAAAATAAGAGTGATATAGCAGACCAGACCACACGCCAAGAACATTTTGGGGGAACTCTTCACCTAACTTTGTTAGTTTATATTTCAGTAAATAATTCAAGGCAAAATCCTATAAGCTAGCAGGTGCTAAGCACCTCAGCTCCACTGGAGTCAATGGCAGTCTCCAGTATTAAACATCTCAGAGTAGTATGCAATGTTTTGGTGAATCAGAGCCTGGACATCTCCCTCTCTTTATTGCACATTTCAGAGATCCTCCAATATATCTATTATCCTACTTACAAAGGTATAACTGTCACATTTAAAAATTTTAAAAAAGCAACATTAGCTGTTAATATTGATTTCCAGTAACAAACTGGAGGTCTGAGAGGACTGAAGAAAGCTATTATTATTCCACTTTTAAAGTGGATAAGGAGGATGACACAGGTAAAGACAGGCCTGTCAGCTTGATATTGATCCAAAGCAAAATTTAAAACAGTTAATATGGCAATTGATTAATAAAGAATTAAAGGCAGATAAAAACAAGAATAATGTCAATCAACACAAGTTTATCTATAGACCTTAGATTTTTTTGCTGAGATTACAATGTAGCCGATAAAGTAATAGTGTTGATGTAAAATACTTATACTTCTTTGAAGTATTTGGCTTGCTACTGCGCAATATGTTAGTTAAGAAACTTGAAGGCTACAAAATAATCATTTAATTAATATTTCATTAAATGAATTAAAAGCTAGCTAACCAGTGGGTCTCAGCATATAAAAAAAGAACCATCATGAACAAGTGTTTTTCACGGGGTACTGCTGGACTCATTTCTTGGCTTTATGAAATTTAACATTTTTATCAATAACTTGGAAGAAATTATAAAATCATTACTAATAAAGTCTGCATATGCTACAAAGATTAAGGGAGTGATAAATAAGGAAGGAAGCAGATCATGGTGGATACAGCACAATCTGAATTGCATGGTAAACTGAGCATAGGCAAACACTGTATGTTTTAGTACAATCAAACGTAAGTCATACATCTAGGACTAAAGAGTCTAGGCCAGAGTTGTAAAATGGTTCCCTAAGCTGGGAAGCAATAACCCTAACAAAAGAATTGGGCCCACGGTGAACAATCAGCTTCACAGGAGTCTCCAGTGTGACACTGTGGCTGAAAGAGTTAAAGTGATCCTTAGACATGTAAAAAAGGAGAATGCTGAATAGTGGTAAGGAGAGAATTACCTCCATATTTGGCACTGGCAATTATCAACTGCCACTGGAACACTGCATCCAGTTCTAGCATCCACAGCTGCAGAAGAAAGTTGGAAAATTGGGGAAGGTTCAAAGAAAAGCCATGAGAATGACTGAAGGATTGGAATACAAGCCTTATTTTCAAAGACTCAAGCCACACAAACTGTAGAAAAGTGATTGGGTCTATAGGTATGTTTACACTCCAGTTATTTCACAGCCTGATGCTCAGCGTAGGCTTCTCATGTGGGTTTTGCAACCTGTGCAGAGCTGAGTAGCCAGAAGAGCTAACTAGTCTATTAATAGTTTATACTATACTGTAGATACTGCCATGACTGCTGTGTAAATATACTCTATAAGTATCTACACAGAGAATAGAAATTCAATCATAAAAGAATCCTTAATTTAGCAGAAAAAGTCATAACAACATCCAATAGCTGAAAGTTATTGATGGACAGACAGACTAGATATAAGATGCATGTTTTACTAACAAGGATAATTAACCATTGGAAAAACATACTATGAGCTGTGGTGGATTTGCCATCACTAGAGATTATTAATTGTAGTTGACTTTTTTCCTAGGAGAGATGATCTAGTTTAATCAAGAATTAATTCAGAGAAGTCTTATGACCTGTGTTATGTAGAATGTCAGACTAGATTATTACAGTAGTCTTTTCTGCCCATAAATGATAAGGATCTATTAAAAGGATCCTAGATGCCAAAGAAAAAAAGTCAGTCCCAACCTTGTTTTTTTTTAACTAAAAAACTATGTGGAGAGGTGGGTAATTGGGCCACTCTTTCTCTAAATTCGAAGATGGGCAAAAGCCTGCACTTTCTTCCTGCTTGTCAATGGAAGGACATAATTTTCCTCATTCTATTCAATGTATTTATAAATGAATAAATACATTGTAGAGTTTAGGACTGACTGCCTGTAGAAATTGAAGAGCATAATTTTCAAAGATACACAACAACCCACCCAAGAAGATGCAGTATGGAATACATTGTAGCATATATATGGGAATTCATGAACAGGGATCTTGATTTTTCATTCACCATGGAAAAACAGAATAAAATGCAGAATTTCTCATTTTAAGGAGAAAACAGCAGATCTTCTCTGTTCAAAGGAGAAAAATCTGTATCTGCCTCTTCCCCATGGGCTTTGCTCCGGCTGTGCCGCTTATGGGGGAGGAAGAGCTGGACTCCACTCTGTGCTCCACTCTGGCTGCAGCAGCTGCCACTACCCACAGGCAGCAACGAGGGCACAGGTGTTGCCTGGTGGGGGTAGGGGGCAGAGGACTGTGGACCTGGGTCCCTGGCCCTGTAGCCTTGGCAGCTGAGGGCCCCCTCTAGCAGAGCTGGAGGGGTTGGGGGACCATGGATGGGGAGTGACAGGCACCAGCATGTCCAGTGGACTTTGGGTTATGACTGAGGGGCACCAGCAGAGCTTGGGGGGCTGTGGGTCAGGAGCAAGGGGCAATGGCATGGGCAGGGCACTGGTGTAGCAGGGCTGCTCAGCCAGAAAGCATTTGTGCAGGAGACAGCCACAGCTGGACCTGTGTCCTGGTAAGCAAAGGGAGCAGGGGGAAATCTGATTTTCCATGATAAAAAACCCAAAATTAAATGCCAACATCTATAGGTATTTGGAATTTATTTTATTATAGTGACTGAGGTACTGGTAGGCTTCCAAAACACTTTAAAATTGTAACTATATTAATAAAACATTGTGTTCAACTGATACCTATATAAATAATGGCAGTTCATTTTAATTGTAGGAAAACGTGGATTTGGGGGTTTTTAATCAGAGAATTCGCCATTTTTTAATAAATCAGAGGATTCACAATTTTTAAACAGAGTAAACCAGGATCCTTGCTCTTGAACCTGGAGCACCAGCCTTGAGATAACACACGTTGTATCCTCTGTGGGGCTAGTAAAGGGACCGAATTGTTTGGGTCAGGGCCTAGGGCACAGAATTCCATGGGGCAAGTGTGTTTACGGTGGGAGTTGAGTAATGACTACATTAAATGCTCTGCCACCCCCACTCCTAATGTCTGGATTCAGCCCTGCCATCTGGATTTGACCTGGGGAACAAAGTGAATTTGATATCCATGGTTTAAGGGGACTGACCTCAGCTTCACCTGCGCCTGTTAACTTGCCACCTATAATGGGACTGATGGTCCAGAAATTGGGTGACCATAGTAAGATCTGCAGTTCTGTAGTATATAAAGAGAGGCCTGTGGCTTAATCAGAGACCTATAATGATCTTCCTGAGATACACATGTAGAAGCCAGAGCTTGAGGATAACTGAAGAGAGGCATTCAGCCTAAGAAGGGTTCTGAGAGAGACGCCTACAGATGGTCTCAGGAAACACTGTCAAAGGGATGAGAGTTTAGGAAGGAAGTCAATGGAAGTGAAGTGGAAGTCTGAGTAGCATGGAATTTTGCTGCTGCTTTGAATTTTGCTGCTAGACTGTTCTCAGTGGTAGCAGATGACAGAACAAAGAGCAACAGTATCAAGTTGCAGCAAGGCAAGTTTTTGTTAGATATTACAAATAATTTTCTTTTTAAAACTGGAACAGGTTACCTAGAGAGGTGGTAGAATCTCCATCCTTGGAGTTTTTTAAGACCTAGCTAGACAAAGCTTTGGCTGGGATGATCTAGTTGGGGATGGTCCTGCCTTGAGCAGAAGGTTGGACTAGATGACCTCTTGGGATCCCTTCCAACCCTAATTTTCTATGGGTCTATGGGTTTAAAGAATAGAGCCTGCTAGAAATATTTGGGCATAGAAGATTCTAAGACAGTACAGCTGTAAATTGGGACCAATCCATTGTCTGTGAATTATAAACTGGCCCTTGCTTTTGCTAACTAATATCACCTCTCTAAAGTATACCAGCTACAAATGAATTCAATGAGAGTACAGTATGTGACATTGTGACAATTTTATTTTTGGAGTCCCAAACCTGTCTTATCATCTAGAAGCTTTGCCAGTATTGCTATTATATTTAATGAACCAGAAAATAAGAAATGGCCAGCTTAATCTTCTTCCAAAATGTCTATTGTCCAGGCCATGGCTAGGGGTAAAGGACACTGTCAATAGTGTCATGTTACAAGAAGTCATTTACCCCATGGATTCATTGCACCTGGTAATATTTAGTGCTTGGTATGGTGTCCAACTTCTACTGATGGCAAGGCAGCCTTCATTTAATCCTAGAATTGGTGGGGGGATTGGCTGAGAAATGTATTGTCCCCTGCGGGGGAAATGGCCTGCAAAGTGCAGTACTGTTTTGCAATTGTTATTGCACTCCAAATGTTATCAAATAGTTGACTGGTGGTAGCAAGACAGTTAGGTTAAAACAAAAATCAGTCTAAACAAAGACCGAAATTTGAAACTAAACCTGAGTAGAAGTTTATTTTATGAGAATGCTGAGTAAAATGTTTTAAATTGCTTTACATTCTTGCGGGATGGTGTGCTTTTGGACCCCAGTGCTAAAATAGTCTGTAAAATATTATTTGTGGCCAGACTGGCTGTAATACTGCAAGATTTATGAAAGTCTGTTTTATTGAGATTATCACCAATTCTCCTGATGCAATGATTTGATAATTTAGATACTTGGTTAGCATAAGGTTCAGATAAACACCTTATCTGAACGGGTCTTCTAAACTTTCTTTTGTTCATCTATCTGTGAATAAGGATAAGGGGCCTGATATCCTTGCATAGATCTAGAAGATAAGCTTTAGAAAAATAGGGCTGGAAGGGATCTCATGAGGTCATCCAGTCCAGCTTCTTGCTCAAGGAAAGATCATCCCTGACTAATCTATCCCAGCCAACTGTCTGTCTCACCTGATCTTGAAAATGTCCAAAGATGGAGATTCCACATTTTCTCTAGGTATCCTGTCCAAATGGTTGACCACCCTCATAGTAAGAAAATTCCTCTTAATCGCCAAATCCTCTAAATTTCTCCTACTGAAGTTTGAGGCCTTATGGCTATGGCCCTACCAAATTCACAGTGGAAATGGGCTGCAGTGGAGCTTCTTTAATCCTGCAGGTTCCCCTGCATGCCCTGCTCCCCTGTCCACTACTGATTAGTTGAGGGGCCCCACTTGCAGTTCACTCCTGATTTGACAGAGAAGCAAAAACTGTAGTTTTAAACATGGCATCATTTTGCCACCCTGCCAGTCAGCAGCAAGCAGTGGGGCCACCAGAATCATGTGGCCAATCTGCAGCTGGGAGGCAAAAATGATGCCAAGTTTAAAACCATGGTTTTCAGTTCCCAGCCGATCAGAAGCAAGCTGGAAGCGGAACTCCTCCACCAATCAGCAGTGGGGAGGCACATGAGTGAACTTGAAAAATTAAAGGAGCTGCAGCACAGCCAACTTCTGCCATGAATTAGGTAGGACCTTACTTATGGCCATGGAGAAAAGCCCATCTTCATCCTCTCTCTTATAGTTCTTCAGGCATTTGAAGACTGCTATCAGTTCTGCCTGGATCTTCTCTACTCCAGACTAAATAATGTTAGTTCTTTTAGTTTTTTCTCATTTCCCAGGCTACAGTCATTTTTGTTACTCTGTGCTATACTCTTTCCAAACTGTTCACATTCTTCTTGAAGTGTAGGGCACAAAAAAGGACACAGTATTTCAAGTAATACCTCACCAAGGCTGAATAGAGTAGAAAAATAATTTCCTTTGATTTGCAAGTGAAAATTCTATTAATATACCCAGAATGCTGTTAGCTTTTTAAAAGCATACTGTTAGCTCATACCCATCTTATGGTTGACTGTGACCTTCAGGTCCTACTTCCCTGCAGTACTGCAGCATTGCCATTCATTCTCTAGTCTGTATTTGTGCATGGAATTATTGGCACTTGTCCTGGTTGGATCTCATCTGATTGATTGCAGACCATTTTTTTTCTAATCTATCCAGGTCTTTCTGGATCCCCACCCTACCCTCCAGAGTGTCTGGAACTCCACCCAACTTGGTGTTGTCTGTACATTTGTTAATTGTGCACTCAATCTCATCACTGAAATCATTAATGAAGATACTAAACAATACCAGACTCAATACAGACTCCTGGATAACTCCATTTGATACCTCTTCCCATCTAGACATTGAGCTATTGAGGACTACTTATTCAGTATGCTGATCCAACCAGTTATGTATCCACTTAACAGTACTTCCATCTAGTTTGCATTTCCTTAACTTGTTAATGAGACTATCATGGGAGATGGTGTCAAAAGACCTTCGTCAAAATATATCATATACACTGTTCTGCCCCAATTCACAGAGCCTGTCACCTAATCATAGAAGAAAATCAGGTTGGTCAGGTAGGACTTATTCTTGGTGAATCTATGCTGGTTCTTCCTGATCACCTTGTTCTCCTCTAGGTGCTTCCCAATAGATTCTTTGAGGACCTATGCCATAATCTTCCCAGATATATTGACCTGTATTACCTGATTGACCTGTAATTCCCCAGATCCTCCTTCTTCTCTTCCTTAAAGATGGGCTTTTTCCAGTCATCTGGAACATCATTTGACCTCCACAAGTTCTCAAAGAAGGTAGCCAGTAGCTCTGAAATTACTTCAGCCAATTTCTTCAGCATTTTACGTTGCATCCCATTTTGCCCTGCTGACTTGACAGCATCTAGCTTCTGTAGGTAATCCCTAACCTGTCCTTCTATTACTCTAAGCTGTTTGCCTCCTTCCCTATCTTCACTGCCAACTACAATTGTCATCTGGTAGCTGCCCCTGGTTTTGAAGATTAAAGTTAAAAAGGTATTAAATATTACAGCCTTCTCTGAACCATCTGTAACTAGACTGCCTTTTGCATTTCATAAGTGACCTACAGTTTCTATGGTCTTCCTCTTACTTTTGACATACTTATAGAATCCTTTTTTATTGCCTTATATGTCCCTTGCCAGCTGTATCTCAAATTGTGCCTTGGCCTTTCTAATTTCCTCCCTGCTTGCTTGCACAATACTTAGTTCCTTGGTTATGACCAAGTTTTCACTTTTTATAGGATTCAAAGAGTTTCAACTCATTCAAGAGATTCCTGTCTACCCAGATTGGTCTCTTGTTATGCTTCCATTTCTTCAGTTGCATCAGGATAGTTTGCTTCTGGGTCTTTTTAAAGCACAGCCAGCTCTCCTGGACTCCTTTTTCTCAGACTTTCTTCCCAGGGGGTCCTGCCTACTAGTTCCCTGAGTTTGTTAAATTCTGCTTTTCTGAAGTATAATGTCCTTATTTTGCTGTTCTCCTTCCTTCCTCACCATAGGATCTTGGGGCATTTACAGTTGTGCTCACTGGGGGGTGGGGTCAAGGGGTTTAATTAGCACTGCTGCAAAAGCCACACTAATCAAAGCACCTGAAGTATCATGTGTATCAGCATCCCCATGGTGCAAAATGGCTGTGGTGGTGCTTTAACTGAAGTTCATCAAACAAACTTTAGTTAAGGCACCCCTGCCGCCATTTTTCAGTGCAGGGACACTGATACACATGACGCTGGAGTCTGCTGGAGTGCAGGAATTACCACACTCCAGCAAACTCAATTAATTGAGCCTGCTCCAATGTGCTGTAAATCTAGCATGTTGAAGCAGCCTCCCTGCATGTGCATAGGAGCCCTTGAATTCTATCATTTCATGGTTAGTGTCACCCAAATTATCTTCCACCTTCACCTTCTCAACCATTTCTTCCCTGTTTGTGAACAGTAGATCAAGAAGAGCTTCCCCACAGCTTCTCTAACATTTGTATCAAAAAATTATCCCCAACACTCCAGAACTGTGATGAACTACTTGTGCACTGCTAGGCTGCCCTCCCAGCAAATGCCCTGATAATTAAAGTCCCCTATGGAAACCAAGTCCTGCAATTTGGAAGTTTCTGTCAGTGGTTTAAAGAAGGCCTCTCCCTCTTCCTCCTCCTAGTTTTGTGTCCTGTATCAGATGCCTATCATGACATCCCTCCCCCCACCCCCCAAGTTTGCCAACCCAAACAATTTTTTTAAAACTCAAAACTGTTTTTTTCCCTTTCAGGGAACACATCATTTTATCAATTAGTTCCCCCACCTATTCGAGACTTAAATTTTTGTCTGCTTTTTTGTGGTAGAATGGCCCTGTTTCATCTCATAGCCACTCTGTCCTACCTCGGCCATGCTTTGAGAATACTCCTCACTTTTTATGCTATGCTTTCTATACCAGCATGGTGGGGCAATATTATGGGGATCTCAAGCCTTCTCTCCATGGAACTGCAGTCAAGAGACCCTGAAATAAGCAGCAAAATTCCATGCTACTCAGCCTTCTACCTAACTTCCATTGACCACTTCCTGCCTAAACTCTCATCCCTCTGATGGTGTTTCCTGAGACCATCTGTAGGCCTCTCTCTCAGAACCCTTCTCAGACTGAATGTTTCTCTCCGGTTATCCTCAAGCTCTGGCTTCTACATGTGTATCTCAGGAAAAGTAACACGAGGAACTGGGTTGCAAACTGAAGCTAAGTTAAGAGATGTTCAGCCTACAGAATAGTTGGTGTGGCACAAAATGATTTGTATGAAGACACTGGAATATTTCACAAAAAAGAATAAAGGAACTCTCATTTCCTGACAGTATGATGAAAAGGTTGGAAATTTCATGTCTTCATGGGAAGTAGAAGTCACTTATTAAATGGCTTGTGTCAGCTTTACTGGAAAGGATCCAGGCACTGCTGCTCAGTAAAAGATGTAGAAAATGTCCATGGTTTCACTATATAATACCACAAACCCAAAAAGTCTGGACAAGAGACCATGAATGGGACTGTTACTACATGACTAGCAATAATTGTAACAACTCTTCCTTCATAACAACTAGGTGCCTGGCAAGTACCTATTAACTCTGTCTCCTATCTAGGGAGACTAATGCAAAATGGATTACAGTTGTCAAACAACTTGAATGACTCACCTGAATGAACTCTTACAAGAAACCAGTCTCTGCAACTCTCAAGATGAGCTGTCACTTCTAACCAATATGTCAAAAATTAATTTTTATGCATGTATTATTTACCTAAGTGATGCATGTATTATTTATCTAAATGCTGACATGCTTCTCAGAAAGTACATGCTCAAGTCGAAATACTCCGAATAACTAAAATGTATATTGTGTACCTGTATTTCCCTACCAAGTTTAGTTCTAGTGGTGTAGAAATAATATTAGTTACCAAGAGGCAAGGAATTTTTGTAATATCTTTTATAGCTGGGAAAGTGGCTATACAAGCTTTCAGGCATTAAGGGCCATTCCTCAAGTCACAAAAAATCTTTTCTTCTTGGACGTTTCACAGTTACAACAACTCTTCAATCCTACTATAGCATGGAAGCTAATTACTAACATAGTTGAGATTATTTACATGAAAGTCATTGCACTAAATCAGTCTTGTACCATTTGAAGCAAGAAGCTGTTTCACCACACAAAAACTACTGTTATAAATGCTGTATGTTTCAAAGAGTAGAATTACACAGATTTTGTAGTCCAGAGCATTGACAGCTTAGACAGTAAGAGGAACTGGATTAGCTTGAAAGCTAAAGAGTTTATCCCATTTGAACCCAGATTCATCAGGGAATGGGGACCAAATCCCTGAGGTAAGTAGAGAAGCAGGTGACCTGGAGGATGTGCAAGCAGGAGTGGGCAACAAGGGAGGCATTCTCATTCTTCCTGAGAAATTCGGGAAATCTGCCAGTTCCCTTAAGTGCATGTACATGAATGCATGGAGCCTTGGAAACAAGCAGGAAGAATCAGAAGTCCTCACACAGTCAAGGAACTGTGCATGATTGAAATCACAGAGAATTGGTAGGATAGTTCACGTGACTGGGGCTTATAAGAAAGGGGAAACTTATAAGAAAGGGGACAAATAAATAGGGAGAAGTCAAAGAATGTCACGTGGGCATGCAAGAATGAAGTCAGGAAGGTCAAAGTGCAATTGGAGTTGCAGCTAACAAGGGATGTGCAGGGTAACAAGAAGGGTTTCTACAAGTATGTCAGTAACAAGAGGAAGGTCAGGGAAAGTGTGGGTTCCTTACTGAATGGGGGAGGTAACCTTGTGACAGAGGATGTAAAAAAGGCTCAAGTACTCAATGCCTTTTTCACCTCAGTCTTCACAGTCAAATTCAGCTCCCAGGCTACTGCACCTGGCAACACAGTTTGGGGAAGAGGTGAACAGCCAACTGTGGCAAAAGAACAGGTTAGGAACTATTTAGAAGCGCTGGGCATACACAAGTCCATGGTGCCATATGGGATGTATCCAAGGGTGCTCAGGGAGTTGGCCAACGTGAGTGCAGAGTCACTGGCCATCATCTTTGAAAACTCATGGCAATCTCGAGAGGTCCTGAATGGTTGGAAAAGGGTGGATATAGTGCCCATCTTACAGAAAGAGAAGAAGGAGGATTCAGAGAACTGCAGACTGGTCAGATTCACCTCAGTCACTGGAAAAGTCATGGAGCAGATCCTCAAAAAAGCAATTTATAAGCACCTGGTGGAAAAGAAGTGCTTAGAAATGGAACAGTCAGCATGAATTCACCAAGTGCAAGTCATGATTGCCTTCTGTGATGGCAACCTGATTGCCTTCTGATTGCCATGATGAGATGACTGGCTATGTGAATGCAGAGAGACCAGTGGATGTGGTATACCTTGACTTTACCAAGACTTTTGATAGAATCTCCCACAAAATTCTCCCAAGAAAGCTAAGGAAGTATGTGTTGGATGAATGGACTGTCAGGTGGACAGAAAACTGTCTGGTTCATCAGGATCAGAGGGTAGTAGTAAGTGGCTCAATGTCTAGCTGGCAGCCAGTATCAAGTAGAATGCCCCAGGGGTCAGTCCTGGGACCAGCTTTGTTCATTATCTTCATCAATGACTTGGAAGATGGCATAGAGTGCACCCTCAGCAGGTTTTCAGATGACACCAAGCTAGGGGAAGTAGTAAATACACTGAAACTCACTTAAGCCCTCAGCACATATTAAAATAAAACTGCAATTGGGATCAGAGGAAATTTATGATTCACCCCAAACCTCCTGCCTCCTGCCATGCCAAACATGTATAGCAGGAGGTCTAAACCATAAGACCTAAATACTTCTGAGTTCCAAATACCTGCAGATACAAACTGGGGGGAGGGATGTATCCAAAGTGATTATTTTTTAGTTTGCTTGAGTGGGAGAATTCATATTTTTTTACATTAACTGTCTTGGGTTCTAACCCCAGTTCCAGCCTCTGTATCAGTTTCTGTGTATATGACTTTAGATATTTCTTATTAGTTACTTGCAGAAAAAAACTACCTGTTCATATCTTATCTGTAGCAACAGTTTGATAGCTAGAAAATGACATTTAGAGGTTTGCTTTTGGTAACTGGATTGTAGGTAAAATAGATACACAGTAAAAAATGCTCCAAGGAAACAGGAAGAGTTAATTCATTTCTAAAAGCTTGTTTGTGACAGTTTCCTTTGAGGCCTGCAGGCATACACATCCTGGGACATTAAAAACATCCAAACAGTGTTCCATAACATGAGACAGGCTTGCTGCTTTGGCACCAGGTCAAAGTGACAGCTACAGAACCCTAGGAATTTCTGGTTTTGGTGGATGGGCCAAATTACGAGGCCAGAGCATGCCCAAATTAAGATGTGTGCATGTGATGGGTTTGGAAAACAAAGGAATATGCTGACAGGACAAAACATGGACAGTATGACAATCACAGGGAAACCAACCAACGGTACCTGAGAATAAAGAGTCATCAGAGGAGGGAGAGAAGAGTAAAGGAAGGATTTCAGAGCAGCAAAGGGTCCCCGAGGGGGGAACCTGAGGCCACCGTGGACAGAGGGCACACCACGAGCCCATTTCACCCACCCCTTTGGGGGAGGGAGGGTGGGCCTCAGCACTTGACCTCCAGGCTGCTGACATCTGACATTCAAGAAAGAACAATGGGGTGAAGCTCACACTGGCCAGATGTAACTTTCCTCTGTGAATCCTATAACTGGTAGATATAGAATCAGTGGCAGGTGGGGGGGCAGTATTTTGTTTGCCTTGCCTGCGTTATTCTTATCTGCTATCACTGTGTATCAATAAAATTTGCCTATTATTGAATGGAGAAGTCCTGGTTGGTCTGAGGGTTTGGGTCTGCCTGGAGCAAGGTATCTGGGTCATAAATTGAGTGCCACCACAGCTCATATTTAATGATAATATTTTAGATAATGAAACACTTTTACAGCTGGGAGTTAGCAAGTGCATTTTTCCAACTTTTTATTTATTCTGTTTATTTGCAGAGGCTGTGTAGGAAGTCAAATTAAATTAACCTATCAGTAGATGTCTTTTAATATATATAAGTGTAAACAGTGCACTTACAGCCATTCTCCTCACAGCGTAAGTGGACATGCTCCATATTGGAATAATTTACTAATGAATCGATTGTCCTCCAGCTTTCTTTCTTTTTTCTCCTTAGAAGCTGAGCCTTAAAATAAATAACAGTTGTTCCTCCCTAGCTTGGTTAGATATTAAATATTAAGAAATTTATTTACACTGGAAATTTAAAGTGTTATTTTCATCTGTTCCAAAAAATTCTCTCTTTGCTGGAAACAAATTTATTGCAGTCAGAAAGATGTATGATAGTCATCAAAAGATGTCTGTAGATGAGTTTTAAATGTTATCACTTAGATGATTCCCATAATAGAGACTAAACTTCAGACCAATAATGCAGTACATTAGAAGTGGAGGAAAACATCAAACATTAGAACTCATTTGAAATGATCAAACAATAGTAAAAGGTTTGCATTTGCCTTGCAGTTCAGAGCAAACATAACTATAATATATAAACATTAAGACACTCTGAGCCTTTTGGATAGGGCGGGGTATAAATCTAATAAATAAATAGATATAAAATGGTATATGGATCAAAACCCAATTGCTAGACCAAAATTTTAAAAAGTGATGTCTGATTTTGTATATCCCTTTTTCTGGGAGCCCTATCTGACTTTGAGACTAGTAGTCTTACATGTAGCCTAGACCAAGAATTGTTCCTTATGTTAGAGATCAGTGTGGCTGCCCAAAATAAACAAGAAAGCTCTGATTATTTTTATAGACGGGGAACTGAGACAGGAAGAGGATAAAGGCTAAATACACAAAGGGTGCTGACAGTGGGGGGAAAAAAAGATGCTTTACTTTAAGCTCAGTGCACACCTGCATCAAGTGCAGTGGTAGCCCAGAAGAGGCAGTGCATTAGTTTGACCCAGCTTCACAGCATCTGTATAGATTGAGCACTTTAGTGGGGCTTTTTGGCTCATTTATCTAATAGCTGATTGAATCAACTTTAGATAAAAGTGCCCAAAAGCCCCACTGAAGCACCTGATCAATACAGACACTGCAAAGCTTTGTCAAACTAATGCACTGCCTCTTCTGGTAAAGTTCTGGGTTTTGGTGGGAGTGAGGGGGAAGTATTCCACATCTGCTACTGCCCAAAGGGATCACATTTTTCTCTAGTAAAACTTCCCTAATTGCCTGCAGGGCCAAATTATTTTGATGCCCCTTCACTAAGCCATACATAGTCTGGGTTGCATACTTCCTCCTAGCCTCATATATCTCCCTTTCTTGGCTGCCCAGTGAGCTTCCAAAGGAGAATGGAAGAGGATCTAGCCAGTGCCTGGGACATGGCTTGGTGGTTATAGCACTTTGCTGAGAAGTAGAACATCTAGATTGTAAACCTTTCTAGGTGAAGAAGTCTAGGTCTGTGGCACTCTGGACAATTAGGCTGACCAATAAGCTATAGTACAAAAAGGTAGGAGGTTCCCCTTTGCCCTGCCCCAGTTGTGATTTTTATCTAACTAAAATGTTTGGCAGTACATCAAGTGTAGGCTAGTGCAGGCAATGCTGAACCACAAACTGTACTATTACACTTAGGTGTAAGAAGGGTAACTGGTATCTGGCCCTTAGATGCCTAATAGGTAGAACAAAATGTAGCCTTCTGAGAGGCTTTATGTAATGCCTCTGCAAATTCTCTGATGATTTCTGCACTTGTTCACTACATAGTTATTTGACTCCTTTGTTTCATGAATCACCATCAAGTGATAACAATTTAGGAAATCATGCAAGGCATCTGTATTCTTGATTATACCCATACTTGATTATTCCCCACACTTTAGTGCTAAGGTTACTAGGACTGCTTTGTATGCAAAATTGTCTCTGTGCAACTATTCATGTAGTTAATCAGGCCTTAGAATAATCATTTAAGCCTTATAATATTAGTTGGTTCACCTTAAAGATTTCTATTTCATATTGGCTTCTTGACCGTTTAGATGCATTGGCTTCTTAGATGCAATACCTTGCTAGATATATGTTTGCTAAAGATTAGGTATTTGTATGATATTAATCACACTTCTATTTAAATTAGGCAGCACAAACCAAACTATTTGCAGTAGTGTTGGGCAGGTTACCTCAAAATGAAGGGACCTGCTCCTGAATTCTTTAGATAGCTTTTATTTTCTGATCTAATTTCTTAAACTTTGTATTGACATAGTTTAGATTAATTTTACTTAGTATACTTTAGGATGTTGCGGATTGATCTATTTTATTTTTACAAATGTATAAAGCATAGAAAATAGAAGAAAAGGGTAAGAAAGGAAGTTACTTCATAACTTAGCAAGAGTTTGTGATTAACCCTAGCTTCTTAGCTGCTATAGTTAGGTGACCTACATCTTCTTTGTATGAAATGCAGAAGCAATGTCTGCTGTTGGCATAATTTAAAGGCTTGAGCTTAAGTTATGAAAAAGTACTGGCATGTGTGTGGATTGCTGTACTCAGAGTTTTGTCCACCACTGTTTCACCTTTACTGTATTCATTAACAGAGCATATCTGAGCCTATCAACACATGAGTGTTGCTCTCTTTCCCTAGCCAGCTCACAATATTGAAACTTTTTACAGGATTGCATAAGAAGGGATTTGTTCCTCTACCTCCTTTAAGGCCAGAATAATTAGGCTTGTCTAGCCATATTAGTAGTGGGTCTTAAGGATAACACAAGTGTGCAACCTACTCACATAGGTTCATGGATGCACTTCAGAACTGGAAACTCACTTAGCAGGCCACTCTGCACTCACCTTCAGTGACTGTCTTTAGCCCGTTAGTCTCTGACAAGACTGGGAATGATTACTTGGACAAGTCAAGAGCAGCAAATACAGGCCCTGGAGCGCATCAGCAAATTGAAATGGGCAGAGCATTTGACACCTCCCCAGGACCTGCCACTAACATGGAATAGACAAGCCCACTCTGACACACTGATCCTAGTTAAATAGTAATTCTAGCAGGCAGTGCAACCAAAGTTGTAGGTGGAGGGCTAGACCTACAATAGGAAGTAACACATATATTAACCTTTCATCCCCAAGCCTTATCCCCCTGAGCAGCTCCTCCATGCTTCACTCAGATCCCGGAACAGACTTCCTTTTGAATAAATGGCTGAGGTGCACCACTGGCTCATATTTCCAGGAAGCCATGTAAATTTACTATGACTTGTTTGCTTTTTACAGGTCAAGTACTAGGCATTGGCTTAATCACCAAGGTCACTATTCTGCTGCCCTCACTCACGGTGCATAGTCCAATTTTATTCTATGGTCTATCCAGGGCTCAAATTCCACTGCGACTCTTGCAGGGGTCTGCAGTAGTGGCAGCCAGAAGAAGCCAGAAGGAGCCGCCGCCACCACCACTTGAGCTTAGAAAGGCGCAGGGCAGGCCGGAGGTTCTTGTCTCAGGCAGGGAGGGGGGCTCTCTTCTCTTATGGTGGGGCTCAGCCACCCCAAACCTCCCCCATATTTCAAACCCTGGGTGTATCTGTGGAGGAGATATTATATAATACAAGCTAAATTTGCAGAGTTTTGCCATAAAGTTTGAGCAAGGCCAGTTCTCTTCAGCTGAGGGCTGCAATACATGTTAGCTACTGCATTCAGTTCTATTCAGGTTCTCACTGTAGTACTTGAAGCCAGACACAAATTGCTTTTGTAAGTGCCTAAATAGGATAGGCAGAATGTATGCACCTATGTCACAAACACCAGCTGATTTTGATTGAGTACATAGTTGCTTAACTTTCAGCGTAATCCAGATTGTTGCTTAAATATTCAATCTGTTAGACATTAGCAGAGCATGCCTAACTCCTGACTAAGACCGACAGCATCAAGTTCACAGCATCAAGTTTGTCCTCACACAAAGTAGAGGACCCAATCATTCAAGAACATAGGCAGGGCGATAGTTTTGCACAGTAGCCTAGTTCAGGGATGTCAAACTCGCACCACTCATCAGGCCAGATCTATACACCAGAGCTCCCTGCAGACCAGATCTGGACCCAGCAGCAGCAGCTGAGCAGTAAGACAAGTGGTAGCAAGGCAAGCAGAGGCAGCAGGGTTAAGTGGCGGTGGAGCAATTGGCAGCAGTTGCAAAGCAAGCAATGTTGGCAGTGAGCAGTTCTGTGTCGGCATAATTATTCCTTGCTCCTGCCACCAAAGACCCTATAGCCCCAAATTATGTGGCAGACCCTACTCATCCAAGAGGAAATGCTTCCACAGGCAGGATCTAACTGGCAAACTATATGTTTGCTACCACTGGCCTAATTGATTTTTTTACATAATAGTCTAGTTAACACTGTTTAATCTTACACAGTCATTAAAAAGGCAATCCAGGTCTTCCCCCTCTATGAAGAGTACCCTCATCACTGGGCTAGAGTCACAGGTGATGTGTAAGCCAGGCTTTGGGTCCAACTGGGCTGCAGCCCCACACCACACTCTTGGTGCAGAAATGCCATGGACACCACTGTCACCACTCCCACTGCTGATGGGCCCTGGCTCCAGCCAGGCTGCAGCTCCATGTCCCACACCCCTCTGTAGGTACAGAAATCTGGAAGGGCATGTGCTCCCCACTCCTACCCCAGTGCCTCCTGATATGTTGCTTATGGCCACAGTCATGCAGCCTCTTGCTTCTTGCACTTCTTCTGGCATTATGACTTTTTCAATTTTAGCTGCATAGTCACCCAATTTCAACAGGAAGTTTGGAGCATGCCATACCTGCTCTCTCCTCATCCAGCCTGGCCCATAGTCTGGTGGTTAGGGCACCATCTTGGAAAGTAGGAGTTTGAGTCTTTTCAGGTGGCTAAAGATAACCCAGGTCTCCCATGTTCTGTTTGAGTGCTCTTGTCACTAAGCTATTGTGGTAGCACAACTACACCGGGTGGCTATATTTACAATAAAAGTTGCTGTAGATGCTTCAGTTGTGAGTCAGACCCCTCCCCTGTAGGCACTCTGGATTCCAAGATGATGTTGTGCCCAATATGCAGCCCTGCAACCATCCAAGTTTAGCGGGCTTGGAGTTCAAACGCACCTCTGGTTCTAGCATTTTCCATTTGGTTACAGTGGGTGTATCTACACATGAAATTAACAAGCCTGAATAAACTCTGGCGCAGTTCACACTGGAGTTAATTGATCCTGGGTGCCATGTTTCTACATGTGCCCAGGTCTGCAGCATCTTGAGCTGGGTCAGAGCAGTCCTGGCTGGCAGGAGACCTGGAAAGTCAGCCTGCCAGCCTGGGGCTGCTCCAACATCGCTCAACATGCTGTGAAGGGGCTGGCTGAGGCACAAGAATGCTTCGGTGCAGGGCTAGCCTGCAGGCAGCCCCCATACTAAAGCATCCTCATGCCCCAGCTGGTCCCATCATCATCTACATGTGTGTTGCAGCACACAACGCCACAGAAGGATGGTACTTCTCCAAGTACAAGTACTATCCTATTGGGGTATTTATTAGTTTACTTCAGCCTAATACAGCTGCACATGTAGACACTGAGACTTTACTGTGGAGCTAATTAGTCAGCTCTGCAGCAAACATCTGCTGTAGACACACTCAGTAGCTGTCTCCTTACTCAGTACTAAGGGAATTGGGATAACCTTTCGGACATAGCTTATGTCTCAATGGACTGTATAGAGTTCCTTGATGCCTAATTATTGCTTGCAACTGCCCTTCTGGGACAAAGCACAATACCCAAATGTAGGCATCTGCAAGAACAATTTGGATCTAGCTCTAAGTGCCTTCAAGTAGTAAATTAAACAATGTAACTAGTATCCACCACCCGCTGGTCTTTCTTCTCCTTCCTTATCTTTTTTTTATTAAATTATACATGTGCATTGTATTAATTTTAGCAGAGATAAGGTTCTTTCATTTTTTATTTTGCAAATAAACTTGTGATGAAGTAGACCGAATAAACATAAAATTCCATGAGTTCCTTTTGCTAATTGTTTCATTTAAGTTAACCTTGTTTAAGCAAGTTATGCCTATGTGATACTGGTATTACACATAACCCTGTGAACTCATTTAGGGAACAGCTTGTTTAAAGAGTTGAGATGTTTCTTTCATTCTCTACTACAAGCCAGTAAGAATAAATCCTATTAAAAGTAATGCAAATTGCTGTCATTAAGAAGATAATCCTATTTGGCCTACATAGAGTTCACATCTTTCTCCAGCAAAACATTACCGATACTTGCTTCTTTGGGCAAGAAAGATGTATTGTTGCCCAAGCAAGCTGTGCTGCCTTTATAGATAAATATCACACTATCATCTTTTTATTTTTATACCAGTCTTGATATTAGCATTGTTTTATGCAAAACAGCTGTGTATGCTAGAATCAGCTGTGCAGCCTGTAGAAGTAGGACAACAATCCATTCCTTTATTTTAGAGGAGAGGTTACTGGTGAGTGCTAAAGAGGAGATATTACAAAGAGTTCCACTGTGCCAGGAACATGGTTTGCCACTGACCTGAAGGTTATTATATTTCCCCATGTGCTATATTAATAATATGCTAATTCTACTGATCTATTGTACTTTACAATGTGCAGTCATTCAAATGGATATATTGTCAGTGGAGGAATGACAGCAGATTCTGTGACAAAAGAATTTTATGTTCTAAAACAGTGATTATGTGGAAGATAGCACATTCTAACTAAATGAAATCTGAAAGCCTGGCATCCCATAATCTCAATTCACAGTCCTAAAAATATCACACTGTCCTTCCTGAAAGTAATATAACCATCACATTGACTTATTCTGAATATACTAATGGGGCTTTTAACTTAGAAATGGAATAGACTGAACAAGGAGAATGATTGCAAGTACTTCAAATGTTAGTCAAAAATCACAATTTTATCCACACTGTTTCAGTTTTATTTGAAGAGCATTACAAACAGAGGAATGGTGCTTGGATTTTCATTGAGGACACTTCAGACTTATGAGTTGCAAAGATGTATTTAAGCCACAATTATGCCCTCTTCCCCCACACCTTGTCCTACAGGCTCCAGTCTGGTCTACAATAATAAAAACTGTTCTAAGAAGTTACGACAGCTGTCAACAGAACCAAGACACTGTTATGTTTCATAGTTTCATAGTAGCTAGAGTCGGAAGGGACCTAGGTAGATCATCTAGTCCGACCCCCTGCCTTGGCAGGAAAGAGC
>NW_017728931.1:96436097-96474100 GCF_001723895.1 Crocodylus porosus | reverse complement strand
AAGGCGGAGAAGCTTGCATTTTTCAGTGTTAAACACCTTCAGGTTCACGTCCATCCATTTGCTGAGCCTGTCCAGGTCAGCCTGGATCGACCACCTGTCTTCAGGTCGATGCTTTGCCCCAGAGTTTGGTGTCATTGGCGAACTTGGCCAGTCTGCTTCCGACTCCAATTTCCACATCATTAATGAAGATGTTGCACAATATGGGTCCAAGGACAGAGCCTTGGGGGACCCCACTGGTCACAGGGCACCATGATGATTGTCTACCTGGGATTACCAGAAATCAAGGACATCTCTGTCAATTTTACTTTTCTCCTTTGCTTATGAGCAGAGGTTAATGAATTTAAGCATTCCCATAGGGATCCTGTGTTGCGGGCATTATCCAGTTTCTGGACTCAACATTTTCTAGGCTATTCTGTATCTTCAAAGCAATGAAAAGCAACCTGAGTTGCCAAGTATTAAGGTTATTATGCACATGCTCAGAATATTTCAGTTCATTCATTACATTTAGTATATGATGGCAAGTGCTCCATTTTGTATTTAAAAAGTGAAAACATGGGGTTCCATATCAAGGCCCTGAAAAGCTACATATGTTGTGTGACTGGGATGAAGTCTTCAGATATGCTGGGCCATATTTCAGTGGAGTTAATCATTCAAAGCTACAGCCAAAGTGAAGTGCAGATGCTGAGTATCCCTCAAAATCCAGGTCCAGATATCTCAAGATGGTCATTCAGAAATAGACACACTCAATATTAACAAAATGGTTCAACATTTTTGATTCATCCTCAGGGTATCTGCTTGCCAACCTGTAAAAATCAGAAACATTATTTATTTCTGGGCTCCAAAGCATTCATAGCTGTAGTAGAAAGTGCTACACACACAACATTGATAACTGAACACCTGCAGAGAGCAGTAATTCAAGAAACAAAGGGAGAAGAAAGACATCATTGGAAGAAGATTTAAAAATTATATTAGCATCAATACTGCAGATGGAGAAAACATCTTCATGGGTATATTTCTGGATTTGGAAGATTCAGCAAGGAGCAGGAGCTGCTGAGCAATGTCCCAGTTAGGACACTCTTCCACTGTGGCACAAACTACCCTTTTGCCTCTTAAGTATCTAAAAGTCAGATCCAAAGTAGGACTTAGGTCTAAAATTATATTGAGGTAGTATATTGGCACCTAAATTCAAAATTGCAGCCCTGAGAAGCTCTTTTCAGCTACTGCCTAATGCTAGAAGTGACTGAACTCCATTTACTTTCAAGTTTTCCAGAAGCCAAGAGTTGCAACTCTGTGCTTACCCAGGCAGCTCCATCCTTAACAGAACCAGGCACCTGGGCAGCTATTACACTCCTAAAACTTGTCAGGATCTAGAAACTAGACATTCGACCAAGTTAATTTCCCTAAGACAAACAATCCAATGGGTATTCTCAGAGCAAGTCTAACAAATACCAACGGGATTACATGAAACTGCCACTTACATGTAAAAAGTGGTGAATGTGGCAGCACTCACCTTTTATATACAGATTTCCTTCACCAACCATGGTTTTGAGCATCCACACTTAATATTCTACATACCATTTTGGCTACCATGGTATACAGTTTTGAGTAACCACGGTTTTCCATGGCCACGCATCAGCCTGCCACCTGTCATTTTTCCCATAAGCCTTTTGTCTTGCCAACCACAGGAACTTTCAGGAACCTAACCCCAGTGGTTGGTGAGGGAAACCTGTAATACTGTTTAGGCCTTTCTCTCTCAGGAAATGGGACACCCACTTTCAGTACCCTCATCAAACCAACGTTTTCCATTTCCCAGAATAGCAATGTCATTAAGGATCATTGACATCAGTTATTGGAAAAATGTGGATAATAATTATTCCCCTATAAAATAGGTTTTCTTCCATAGAAAAGACAAATGGTAAATATTTCAAGGACCTGAAGCTACAAGCTCCTAGAGATATATGATCCTACTACTCAAAAGAATCATGCCACTATTTACGAGCAGAAGCATTCTCAAGATTGAGCTGCTGTTGTATGTTCTTGATTGTGTCTTGTGGAAAGATAGAAAGCCTTATTCAAAGTTGACTAAAATCATATAAGCATTTTACCTCCTGAAGTGTTTGGAGTAGCTTGTCACATTCACTAACCATCACAGCTACAACATGAGTCCAATGATACCAGATGTAGTACTAATTTAGCATTTAAATGATCCATAATATTATTCCAAGCTATGCCATACAGGCGTTAAGATCTGATATGATACCTTTTATTATTTCCAGAACGCTGCAGTTAAAAATGCCCTTCACCTTTCCTTTACAGTCTTACACAAGGCCTGAATATATAACAAAACAGAACACACTTCCATTTCCTCAGAAAATAAGAGTATTTTAGTCCATGTAACAACATTCTTTTGTCATTTTGTTATTTCCAATATAAGAAGTTTAATCTGATGCAAATAAACAGTAAAGATAAAATCTACATAATATTTAATAACTAATGATAAATATCTTTCCAGTAGTACTACATTGGAATTCTGTTTTTTCCATAACATCAGCCAATTGCTATTTGCAAATCCCTGAGATATTTTCCATATTAGTATGATAATAATCAACTTTTCCATTTTTGTGCATTTCTAAGGGGGATTTTTATAACAATATTGCTAAAATACTTTACATGACTAAAACTTTCAAATGGGTTCCACATTCTCTTTTGGAAAGCAGTATAAAACTTAATAGAAAATGATAATTTTTCTATAGCTTTGCTGTAGAGATTGAAGACCCCACAGAAATTAATAGATGCCTATATCCTTGCATAGAAATAATAAAAAATGAATAGAAAGGTTAACATTTCCATTAAATTATATAAAGTTTTAGAGTGACATCTGCAGCACCCTAATTAATCAATAGAATATTCATAGTTTCAATGCTATTCAATTCTAAGGGACTCTCATAACGATTATATATGGAAAATTATACTAATATATTTTACATTTCTATAATGCCTGTCATCAGAGGATGTAAAAGCACTTTACAGATATTAGCAAAGGATGCCATTCCCATATCAAGTTTTGTGATATAACATAGTTTGGTAACTTCATTTTCCAGAGGGCAAATTAAGGCATTGATAGATAAAAGGACTTGATTGAGCAACTAATATTCACGGGGATATATATGATTGTTCCAGGAAATAATTCCATTCACTAACACTCACAGAACTTTACTATATGTGACTGGCCCAAGTTCACAAAATAAATTAGCATCAGTAAGAAAGAAACCATAGGATGTCTTCAATCCCAGTCCTTTGCTTTAAGCACAAAAATACTGTATTATTTTAAAAGAAGGAAAATGGGCAACTACAGAAAACTATGCAGTAATACAAATTTTCCTTCAATTGAGAAGTTAAGATCTATTTGTAAGATCTACATAAACCATTTTTTGTGTAGCAGATTTTAAAGTAATCTTTAAGCTAAGCAAAGAAAACAGTAAGGGACAAACAGTAAGGGACAGGCTAGTGATCCAGGCTGACTTGGATAAACTTAGTAAGTGGGTGGATACAAACCTGATGACATTCAATACCAAGAAATGTAAGGTACTCCACCTTGGGGAATAAAACCCGCAGCATATGTATAGACTCGGCAGTCCTATGCTTGCTAGTACCACTGCTGAAAGAGACTTGGGGATCATGATTGACCACAAGATGAACATGAGGCACCAATGCGATGTCACAGCTGGTAAAGCAAACAAAACTCTGGCTTGCATCCATAGATGCTTCTCAAGTAAATCTCAGGATGTCATCCTTCCGCTGTACTCAGCCTTGGTGAGGCCGCAGCTGGAGTACTGCATCCAATTCTGGGCTCCGCAGTTCAAGAAGGATGTCGAGAAGCTTGAGAGAGTCCAGAGGAAAGCCACGCACATGATCAGAGGGCAAGAGAATAGGCCTTATGAAGAGAGGCTGAGAGCCATGGGACCCTTCAACCTGGAAAAGCACAGGCTCAGGGGGGACCTGTAGCTGCTTATAAGTACATAAGGGTTGTACATCAGGACCTGAGAGAACGTCTGTTCACCAGAGTGCCCCAAGGAAAAACAAGGACCAACGGTCATAAACTCCTCCAAGACCGTTTTAGGCTGGACATAAGAAAAAATGTCTTTACTGTCCAAATCTCCAAGACCTGGAATAGACTCCCTCCAGAAGTGGTGCAGGCACCTACTCTGGACTCATTCAAGAAACACTTGGATGCTTATCTTGCTGGGATCCTTTGACCCTAGGTGACTTCCTGCCCCTAGGGCAGGGGGCTGAATTTGATGACCTTCAAGGTCCCTTCCAGCCCATCTGTGAAATCTATGAAAACTTGCACTCTCTGTGCAGGCAAAACTCTGACTTAAATGGGCACATCTACATGAGACATTTACTGCAGTTGCCTCATTAGCTCCACAGCAAACATTTCAGTGTCTATATATGCGGCCCTATTAGGCCACAGGAAACTAATATACTCCACAGCAGCTTAGTACTTGTAAATACAAGTACTATCCCACTGCAGAGTTTTTTTGTGTGCAGCAACGCATGTGTAGACATGACCTAGCTGGCTGGGGCACCATGGTACTTCAGTGCAGTGGCTATCTGCTAGCTAGCTCCTCACTGGAGTACACTCATGCCGCAGCCAGCCCCTCTGAAGTACATTGAGCCAAGCCAAAGCAGGCTTGGGCTGAAAGGCTGACCCTGCTGGACTCCCAGTCAGCTGGGTCTGCTCCAACCTGGCTCAACGAGCTGCAATCTGAGGTCCATGTTCAAATGTGGAACCCAGGAACAACACACTTCAGTGCAATATGTGTTGGTGTTTATTGCTCCACATTAATTGCATGTGTAGATGAGCCCAATGATACCTAAATACATGCTTTAATCTATCCATATTCAGAAAAGCAAGTCTCCTGAGCTTTGGGTTTTGTCATAAAACTCATCCTTTTCCCCACACTTTTGGAAATGGGGAGGGATTTTTAACTGCAAGGCATAATTTTCAAAGAGAGAGAGATTTGTGGGGAGTGACTCTAAATACTTTCCTTGTATTTTTAAGTAATGTCAAAGTTAGCTAGGGCAGGTAGGTAGGAACTCTTTGGGCAGGTTTTGACATAAATAAAAATTAAAATACCTATATAAGTCATAGAACCCCCAACACTGGAGCAATACACATGAATAATAGCACAAGTTTGGAGTTATATATTTACAAAGGAAATAATATACAACAATTCTTATAAAATATCATTCTATATATATATAAAGGGCTTAGTCTGTCTGTGTGTTGGTCTGTGAGTCTGTCTGTCCGTAACACTCTTTGTCAACTGCACCTGTGCTGCCAAGAGGGTAGTGATTGGCTGACCAGGCCCAGGATAGTGCAGGGCAAGAGGAGGTGAATGGTGGGGGGATCACAGTGGCAGCACCCTCCCTGATGCCCAGCCCCGATGCCCCTCTATACCCAGCAGGGTGGAGTGCCCAATGTGCACATGCACCCCACAATTTTTATTGCTAACAGCAGGCAGGGAGGGGGAGGCAGCGGGTAAGAAGGGAGGTAGGGGAGTGGTGGGGGGAGGCATGGAGGTGGGGGGAAGCCCCACTGCTCAGGGGAGGAGGCAGAGGCAGGTGGGGTGAGGGAGTCCCCAGACCAAAGGCTGGAGGAGGAGGCGGTGACAGCAGAGAAAGTGTTTACATGGGCGCCCCGCCTCCCCTCCATCCCCCGCTCAGCCTTTGGGGCCGGCCATGTAAACACTCCTTTGAAATCCATTATTCTTGATGGGCAATTGGCTAGTCATCAATATAATGTTTGTATATGTTAATATTCAAACAATATAGCTAGAGTGGCTTACTGGCTAGTGAATATACATACATATATATAATAGACATCTATGACTTTAAGCGAGTATCTAATGTTTTGGTCAAGACTGATGAATCAAAGTCAGACTTGAGTAGAAATTTGCCTGGGTATATGCAACAGGATTTACTGTGAGGGCACAGAAATTATCTCTAGCTCCCCAATCAGATCAGTGATTCATTTAAGTCTAAGATCCTATTTAAATCATTTTAAAATAAATATCTCCATGAAGTCACATAAGAAAACATTTTCATGACAGATTTTCCTATTGTAATTCTGAGAGACATGCTTTCATGCAATGTTTTGCTGATAACAAAATGGCAAAAGCAGTTTGAAAAAGTAAATGGGACCAGAGTCCTTACACCAAATGATATTACTGCACTGATACAATTAAAAATTACAGCGGAAGAATAGTATTCAAATAACAAAAGTATCCCTTCCATAGAAGCTCGAAGACTGCAAGAAATTACTCTGTTAATCCTGAATCATAGTAAAAAGAATAATCAAGGAGCATAAGGACATTCTGCTTGGAGAGAGGGGTAGGAAGTGACAGGAAGCAAACCTAAGAGACCCAGAGAGATGGCTGGAAGGTGACACAATGCCAGATCCACTGCCACTGCCAGCTCTTCTTCTGCTTGCACTTGCGGAGCTTCTATCCAAGCAAAACCACACACTGTCAAGGCTTTCACCCAGGTCCTTTGGTGCTGAGGAGCAGGTTCCCTCCAGTGACATCCAGGTGGGGGAGTACCTGTGATGTGAGCAGTGCCTCCTGGTGGTGACCCTCGGGTAGTGGGCAAAAGTGCTACAGGAGGAGGTGGTAAGGCTCTGATTCATCCTCTACCATGAGGACTTTATTGATTTGATGCTGGAGAAGACTTCTAGGACTGCACAGGAAGGACTGCTGGAGGCAGTGCTAGAGAAGGAACAGGACAGTCACTCCCAGGAAGCTGGAAGCTTGTGACTTGTAGCAGCAAGCAGAAGTTTTCATCCCCACCTGCTAGTTTGCCTGGAGAACAGATATGGAGCCCTAGCAACAGAGGAGGAGGAGCACATTCCATTGGTGGGGAGGATCACCAAGGTTAGGAGGATTAAGACCACTGCTACCAAGAGGAAGCAACGGATGGTGGTAGTTGGAGATTGCCTTCTGTAAGGAATGAAAGCATCCATTTGCCAGCCTGACCTGTTGTCTCGGGAGGTTTGCTGCTTTCCTGAAGCCAAGATAGAAGACGTCATAGAAGGATTACCAAGACTTATCTAGCCCTCTGACTACTACCCCATGCTGCTCATCCATGTGGGCACCAATGATACTGCCAGAGGGGAACCTGAGCAGATCAAGAGTGACTAGAGGGCTCTGGGTGCAAGGGGGTAGGTTACAGGGACTCAGGTGGTATTCTCCTCAATCATTCTGGTCAAAGGGAAGAGCCAAGACAGGACTGGGTGAATCCTGTAGATCAATGCATGGCTGCACAGGTAGTGTCACCAGCAGGGCTTTGGCTTCTTCAACCATGGGATATTGTTCCAAGAAGAATTGCTAGGAAGAGACAGATCCATCTTATGAAGAGAGGGAAGAGCATCTTCACAAACAGGCTCACAAACCTAGTGAAGGGGGCTTTAAACTACGTTTACCAGGGGATGGAGAACAAAGCCTTGAGTTAAGTGAGGAAGTGGGTGACCTGAAAGAAGCACAAATAGGACAGGGCAACAGGGAGACCTTCTGAGAAAGGGCAATCAGCTAGTTACCTCAGATGTCTGTATACAAATGCATGGAGCCTGGGAAACAAGGAAGAAGAATTTAAAGTCCTCACACAATGCCAGAACTACATGTGATTGGAATAACAGAGACTTGGTGGACTAGCGCATGTGACTGGAGACCGCCATGGATGGGTATAAGCTGTTCAGGAAGGAGGAAGAGGAGGAGGAAGAGCAGGAGGACGAGTTGCTCTTTATGTAATAGAGTTCAGTGATCGCTCAGAGATGCAGTATGAAATTGGAGGCAAGCCTGTTGAAAGTCTTTGGGTTAGGGTCATAGGGGAGAGCAACAAGGGTGATGTCATAGTGGATGTCTGCTATAAGATACGAGAACAGAAGCACGAGGTATATAAGGCTTTCTTCAAACAGCTAATGGAAGTTTCCCAATCACAGGCCCTGGCTCTCATGGGGGACTTCAATCACCCTGACATCTGCTGAGAAGACAATACAGCAATCGAGGAAGGCAATCCAGGAAATTTCTGGAGAGTGTTGGTGACAACTTCCTGGTACAAGTGTTGAAGAGGTCAACTAGAGGCCATGCTCTTCTTGACCTGCTGCTCACAAGACAGGGAAGAATTGGTGGGGAATGTAGAAGTGGACAGCAACTTGGGTAGCAGTGACTATGAGTTAATTAAGTTCAGGATCCTAAAGAAAGGAAGAATGGAGAGCAGCAGAGTAAGGAGTCTGGACATCAGAAAAGAAGACTTTGACTCACTCAGGAAAGTGAGAGGCATGATCCCCTGAGATACCAGTCTAAGGTGGGGAGGAGTCCAGAAGAGCTGGTTGTGCTTTAAAGAAACCTTCCTGAGGGTGCAGGAATGAACTATCCCATTCCATAGGAAGACTAGCAAGTATGGCAGAAGACCAGCTTGGCTTAGCAAGGAACTCTTCAGTGACCTAAAGCACAAAAAGCAAGCTTACAAGAAGTGGAAACTTGGACAAACAACTTGGGAAGATTGCTTGAGCATGCAGGGATGAAATCAGGAAGTCCAAAGCACAACTGGAGTTGCAGCTAGCAAGGGCTGTGAAGGTTAACAAGAATGGTTTCTACAAGTCTCTTAGCAACAAGTGGAAGATCAGGGAAAGTGTGGGTCCCTTACTGAATAGAGGAGGCAAACTAGTGACAGATGATGCATAAAAGACTGAAGAACTCGATGCCTTTTTTACCTCAGTCTTTACCAGCAACTTCAGCTCCCAGACTACTGCACCTAGCAGCCCAGTGTGGGGAGGAGGTAAGCAGCTGAGGCAGTGACAAAAGAACAAATTAGGGATTATTTAGAAAAGTTTGATGTGTACAAATCCATAGGGCCAGACACGATGTACCCAAGACTGCTAACAGAGTTGGCCGATGTGATTGCAGAGCTGCTGGCCATTATCTTTCAAAACTCATGACAATAGGGAGCAGTCCAAGGCAATTGGAAAAGGGTAAATATAATGCCCATCTTTAAGAAAGGGAAGAAGGAGGATCTGGTTCAACTGTGCCTCAGTCCCTAGAAAAATCATAGAACTGCCCCTCAAAGAATCAATTTCTAAGCACTTGGAGGAAAGCTGATTAGGAACAGTCAGCATGGATTCACCAAGGGCAAGTCATGCCTGACCAACATGACCCCCTTCTATGACAAGATGACTGGCTCTGTGGATGTGCGGAGAGCAATGGGTATGAGATACCTTGACTTTAGCAAGGCTTTTGATACAGTCTCCTACAGAATTCTCACAAGCTAGCTAAGGAAGTACAGGTTAGATGGCCTGTAATGTGGATAGAAAACTGGCTGGATCATCAGGCTTAAAGGGTAGTAATCAATGTCTAGTTGGGCACCAGTGTCAAGTGGAGCATTACCAGCAGAACAAGGGAAGTGATTATTCCCATCTATTCAGCATGGGTGAGGCCACATTTGGATTACTGTGTCCAGTTTTGGGCCCCCCACTACAGAAAAGATGTGAATAAATTGGAGAGAGTTCAATGGAGGGCAACAAAAATGGTTAGGGGGCTGGGGACACATGAAGTATAAGAAAAGACTGAGGGAATTAGGCTTATTTAGTCTGGAGAAGAGAAGACTGAGGGGGCACTGGCAAAGCCCTGGAAGAGACTACTCAGAGAGGTTATGGAATCTCCATCCTGGGTCAGGTTTTTACACCTGGTTAGGAAAAGCATTGACTGGGATGATATAGTTGGAAATGGTCCTGGTTTGGGCAGGAGGATGGACAAGATGACCTTCCGAGGTCTTTTCCAACCCTAATTTTCTATGATTATGTGATTTCACAGGAACACAACAATTTCTCTATGTCAGATTTTATCACAAAGCATACTGGAGAACTAACTAGTCTTTCAGGTAAAAAGACAAGGCACTGTTAGAGGCCAATATGTCAAAGAATAGGCATAGAAACAAATTAATAAAGTAAGAAGTAACACATCACCTAGACCACCAGGGATTCCCCCTACAATTCAGAAGGAATGATGAGAAGTACTTTTCTCTAATGAATAAAGCACAGGTCTGGGACTTAGAAGTCCTGGGTTCTATTTTCTTCTTTGACACTGGTTGTTGGGTATTCTTGGGCAAGCTATGTAATCAATTCTCTGCGTTTCCATCTATAAAACATGGTTAAACTCGTAAAATATTTTGAGCTCTAGTAATAAAGAAGTTGTGGAGGCAAAAATATATAATCTATTCTTAAAATCAGAGACAAAATTAAAGACAGAAAAATGGACAGTAGTAAATATCATACTTGCAAAATATCTTTAAAAAAGACACTGTGTGTGGTCCTGGGACTGACAGACAAGTAAGCTTTACTTCAGTTCTAGGTACTTTGGTAAAAGTTACTAAAAAGAGAAAGCACAATCTGACAGATACAAATCAGCTCACTTTCTGTAAAGCAAAATCATGCTTCTCTATCTAATAGACGTTTTGTGTGCATGTGGATAGAATAATAGATAAAGGAGAACTCAGTTAATAGTACACTTAAAATAAAAGTGATCATGTCACTCACAGGAGTCTGCAAAGCAAACTGAATTGTTAGAATTAAGACTCTGTCAAAGATTATGAGGTAAAAGAGAAATCTATGATTAAAAAAAATGGTCAGTTTTCAGTACAGAAGAATAAATTAATGGTAGGAGATTGTAGAGTTCTGTGCTTTCCAAAATATTTTTTACTGATCTGAAAAAGGAAGCAAGCAGAGATGTGGCAAAACTTACAGATGACATTCATAGTCAAGAATAGAGAAAAATATGAGGAATTAGGCTATTAAACAATGAATTTCATTTGAGGCAAGTGCAAGGTAATTGAAAGGAGAAATTTGGACCGTATATACATACTATGAACTCTAAATTAGCTGAAACCACTAAGGAGAAAAATCTAACTGTTCAACTAAAATAATTTTACTTAACAAGGTAGGAGCTAAAGCAGCATATAAAATGTTAGGCTTCATACTGTCAGGTATCCAGGTGGTAGCTGTATTGGTCTAGAGGCAAAAGGGATCAGAACTCATGGTAGGAGTGATACCTTTTATTAGACCAACTAGATATTTGCATTAAAAAAATCTTTATTTTCAAGCTTTTGAGTACTGGCACCTTTCTTCAGGCATAGGAGAAAAGATTGCAGAAGTTCTTCTAGGTAGAAATGAAAGTTCATATTTCATAGTGTTGAAAGTGTGGCAAAATCTGTTTGGAACAGTTTCATGCAATTCATAAAGTTTGAACAGTTTCATAAAGGTCATAAAGTTTCATAAAGACTTCATACTGAAGGACATTGAAAATAATGAAAATTATATGATGACATCATATAAATCAATGGTATAACAGCATTCAATTCATAGTGTTCATATTGAACACTATTATTATAGAACCAGTCATTAAAACAGCTTAGTTTTCAAAAATATTTTACAGACCGTTTATGCTGAAAAATTCTCCTTAAGACTCAAACCTTCAGTGCTGAGCTGAACGGAGTACAATTTAAATATTCTTATTTTACTTTTGAAATTAAATAGATTCAAAATTCACTTTAAAACCAAACTTTTTAAAGAAGTTCTGTGATCTACAAATACAGCTTCTGGAAACTGCAGTGTAATATGAGAGATATTTTGATGTATTTCGTAAATCAAGCACAAATTTCCAACTGATTTCAGTAGATGCAAGATCATAACCACTGTAAGTGCAATGAAAATCAAGGATTACATCATTGAGGGACATCCCTTTAACCTACAATTTAATAGAGCGTTCTTCATTTTGTGGATGATTCTCTGCCATCTAATGTACTATATCAATAAATAGATGTATTTTGATACTTTACACATAATCATGCAAATGATCATGCACTGTGATCAAGATCAAACAAACCACTTTCCTATGTTTTTCATACAATATCATAGATTTTAGAAGAGAGAGTTTTTTGCCCATTTGTAGACAACACTTATTAGTGGATTTAAAGTGGGTTAAATACCTTGTGCACTGCTTTAATGGCATTGCTGTTTGCACATTCAGCAGTGTATTGCAGTTAATTCTAGCTGCTGTAGCACATTTGGCAGTAATGCACCTTAAATGACTTTGGGATGCAGCAAATGACTTTGGGAGGAGTTTTAGTTTCCTACCCTACAGCTGTGAATGGAAGCACTGGGCTCCATGCGACTCAGGGGCTCTGCAGGCAGACTGTGCAAGCAGCCAGGAAGCAGCCCGGGAAGGCAGGCTGCACAGAAGGGAAAAAAACAAGTGGTGAGCCTGATCTTTTTTTTTTCCCCCTGGAGCCTGCCTGTCTGCCTGAGCTGCGTAGGGGGCCCAGTGCTTGTCTCCATGGCTGCAGTGCCCCCCAGGACTGCCCAATCTGGGTGCATGTGGGCAGGTGCCGGCTGGGGAGTACCAGCTTCGGCACAGGGAATGTTCTGCCCACCAGCAGCTCGTTCTCCCCTCCCCACCGCTGGAGAGTCAGATAAGGATTGGGCTCCAACATGGGTGTACACAACATGGGGGTTTACATCGCCCTAAATTGAAGTGGTGGTGTTTTTCAAAAAGCGCGGCTTCAATTTAGGGAGAATTAAACCCCTGTGTCATCTACAAAAGCCCTTTATGATTATCTAGTCTGATCTCCTGCACAAAATGAGGCATCAATTTCTTTAAAACATAGATTTTCTCATCTGTTCTTTCACTGAAACTTTGATGGCTGGCCAAAGACAAATGACCAACTGTTGGACTTCCTTCTGGCATGAGCAGTCCTTACTCCCAAAACAAAGATGTCAAAAGACTGAACTAAAGTCATAAAAAATATAAGCATATGAAATAAAATAAAACAATACTTATTCAAGCAGGAGGCTCTCACTTTGACAGCCTCAAAGGGTACTCCTTCACAACTTTCCTGAATGGACAACATCCCTGGTTGGGAACCACTGAACTATTACATTGTTCTCCATATGTTCACTGTGAAAAGTGTTTTAAAGGTGGTATAGAGGGACCATGGAAAACTTTCCTTCATTGGAAGGATGCAGTTGGACCTGAATGACCAAAATACATGATTGAATCATCTACCCTTAAGCCAATAGTGTTCTCATTCCTACATTGCAACACTTCAAGACTTCTCTCTGACTAGATTTCTGATTTTTAATCACTTGGCACATAGCAGCATTGAGGAGTTAAAAGCACTGTTCAGTCTTTTACATTTCTGAAAACTGCTACAGTGACTTTGACCAGATTTTTAAAAAAAATCCTTATGAATCTGGGATACTGTTTCTCTACCTCTGCCTGTTTAAACAATGAACTAAGTGTATGTGTTTGGGGAATTAATTAATACAGACTTATTTTAATGTCCTGTGATTAATTTCTGTATGAATCTCCTTTCATTATACTGCATAGCTTTTCTCTTTTGAAATCTGCTACCTCAACTTATCACAGTGGCTCTCAGCTGGGGTTCTGCTGCTGTCACCAGAACCTGGTAAGTTGCCCTGCCCATCCGCCACACTGTCTGTCTGAGAAAGGATGCAGCACACATTCTTCTGCCTGCATTAAGGATCTCTGATTAGCCTAAAGCAGACAGGGGAGCCAGCTGGGGCTGCAGCCCTTCTCACCTTGACCCTGCATGGCATCTCCCAGAAACAGAGGTGAGGGAACTATCCCATGCACTTCTGTTTCCAGAAGTGTGGTGGGGACGCATCGGGAAATGCTGTAGCACAAACGAGTTCTCTTGCCCACTTTAGACTTACCAGAGAGGACTAATGCAGGCAGGAGAGTCCACACATGCCACAGGCCCTTAGGACACTTTTAGCTGGCCACAGTAGCAGCAGTGGCACTAGCACTGGGACACCTCTGAAGGGTTCTCTTGGGGTGCCTGGTTGAGAACCACTGATCTAGACCAGTGGTTCTCAACCTTTTTGTACTAGGACCCCTAAAATAGTAGCAGTATTCTCTTAAATCTTTTAAGAGTTCCTTTTTAATTTGGGAGGGACAGGAGATAGCAGGGATACGTGCACACTCCCCCCCCCCACACACACACATGTGTTTGTGTATGTTTACATAAATTCTTGTATGTCTTATCTGGTAAATATTTATTTACCTCCCTATTGCTAAATATTAATTTTCCTTTACATTTTGGATAATGTCAGCATTCCAAGATACCGTGGTTGAAATGCACTGAAGCTGCCAGATTTTATTATAGCATAGGTTTAAGTATGTCTAAAAGTTTCACTTAATGGATGGCTACTACAGGACATTTATCAAGATACAAGGGGGGAAAAAAAACTACTACCTTTCTCTTAAGTAAAAATAATGTTAACTTAATTAGCATTTACACTAAAAGCCTATTTCCAACTGGCAAAAGGCTGGTTGAAGTCAAATCTGCTTGTTAAAATAAAGCAGTTAGATTAATATACCTGTACCATATTAATGAATGTCATAAGGGAAACATTTGAAAAGCAGACTGTTCTGCATAGCAGCAGATTCACCTGCTTGGGTGCTGTGTCTGTATGCAAATTGCTTTCTCTTATGAGGAGCTGTGCTTGCTAGGGATAGATTCATCGTGGCAATGATAGGCAGGATCAGTCTGTCTCTGTGTAATTTCACTGATGGAAAGTTTATAATCTGTCTGTAACCTGCATTCAGTAAATTGCCATTGAACTAGAATAGCTCACAACCACTGGGGGCAGAATAGATGCAGTGGAATGGCCCATCCTAACTGTATGGCCACATTGGACTCTAACAGAATAGAGGGTAAAGACTGAAGATATTTTGTAGCCTCCATGTCTGAAGTCCTCCATTTTTGGAAGACTTTGTAATGTCAAAAGTTCACAGCTTGAACTGGTGGAATCTATTAAAGGACTCTGGAATATTCTGTGTAGAACTGATTCTTAGATGTTTATCATTTGATGTATGCTTACTCGATCTACTTCAATTGCTCAATACCTTTGTTCTTTCGTTCCCATTAGAGAAAGATGCCACTGCTCCAAATAATCAATAGAAGAGAGTGTTTGTGGAAATGTTGACTTAGCTCAGTAGAGTAGCGGCAAACTATTTTAGGTACTTAAAATTTCACATCAGTTTCATTTCTTGAAGAAGCCTATCCTTCTTTCATTGAAACTCTGACTTTTAATAAGTGGATGTTAATGTTAAATTATAATGGATCTCCTACCCAGGTATTTATATGTATTCAATCACTCAAAAATAAACAACAGCATGACTAATACAATTGTAAAGGATAAGAAAGTAAATGAAAAGGATTACTAAAAATATCATCATCATACAAATTATGTTTAGAATAACAACTGCAAACAACAGCAAACTGGGAACATCTTTCACAAACACAGTGTCCTGTATGAAATCCAAACAGAACAGAATAAAGTTATTGTAACCAATTTTGCTAATGTAGAACCAAATTTAAAAATGTGTAATATATTGATAAGACAGATACAGGAAGTCAGCACTTCCAAAAGGATCCATAGTTCTGGATACCTTGATGCCCACATGATCATTGACTTGTCCCTCCATCCTCCACCAATTTCTAGCTTCCAAGCCATGTGTTCTTTCTTCAGGCCAAAAATGGAAACCATGGCTTATGCTCTTAAATCCATACACCCAACTCACATTCCTTTAAGCTTTCTTCCCCTCTCCATGTCTTATTTATACCCCTTCTTGGACCCCCTGCGATAAAGTGGTTAGCTTTCATTTAGCATACAATAATATTGGCATGGCAGCTGCCCGCACCCCCCTGAATTCGCAACATCTGACTCATCTCGGTAGCTGAAGTCAGAAAAGGACTGGCTGTTATTTGTAAACATTTACAGTATTTCTTTATTCTCCTAGAAAAAAGTCTTTATTAGGCTTATGAGTACTGCCATTAATCTTCCTCAAAATATTAACTGATGCTTCTTCTTAGTAAGGCCTACAAAGTTTTTAGGCTAAGCCATTTTAGAGATATGATGAAACAAAAACAAACAACACCTCTCTCCCACATACACACACACAGTTGGCCACATTTGAATGACTTAAAGTAAACTACACCTACAATGGGGCTCTTCAGCCTGGAAAAGTGCAGGCTCAGAGGTGATCTGGTGGCCACCTATAAATTTATCAGGGGTGCTCATCAGGATCTGGGGGAATGTCTGTTCACCAGAGCGCCCCAAGGGATGACGAGGTCGAACGGTCACAAACTCCACCATGACCGATTCAGGCTGGACATAAGAAAGAACTTCTTCACTGTCCAAGCCCCCAAGGTTTGGAATAGACTGCCACCAGAGGTGGTTCAAGCGCTCACTTTGAACGCCTTCAAGACACATTTAGATGCTTATCTTGTTGGGATCCTATGATCCCTGCTGACTTCCTACCCCTGGGGAGGGGGGCTGGACTCGATGATCCTCCGGGGTCCCTTCCAGCCCTAATGTCTATGAAATCTATGAAATTTTAAATACAAAGGATGAAATTCAGTAGCAGAACTCCCATTGACTTCAACAGAGCAAAAATGTTATGTTACCATTTATACCAAAAACCTGAGAAAAAAATACCATAGGATGAGATGTGATGTAAAAAAATTCAGGATTTTTTTTCCTGGGGAAGTTAGGATTGGGGAATTGAAAACTGGGTGCATAATAATTGAGCTAGCTTCTGCCTTAGCTATTAAGCTACTAATACTGGCATCACAGGAATAATCTAACTTCTCTTTCAGCTATCAATAAACTATAACACTATAAAATTAGTTACAATATACTTCACATCAAAAAGATAAAGGCTACATGTCATTATATTTTGAAGAGCATACATTTTTGTTTAATTAATGATAGTGAGAATGCTTTAGAATAAAAATGGCATGTAAACACTCCAGATTATTATTTCTATTACCATGTTGATTTTTTTTTGGAAGATCAGATGAATCACTCTATCTGGTACAGCTTATTCAGGGGACCAGTAGTGATTGCAGCTATAGGTTTATTTGGTTGTTTATATCTGATCTTTAAAATTAAATTAACATGTTGCTGGCTACATGTTCCTATACCTAGCTCTCTCATTTTCCATCAGACATCTCCTTCCTTAGCCCTCAATTCTGGAAATTGTAATTTCCAATTACAATTGGAATTGAAATTGGAATGAGTTTACAATAAAGTGTCCAATAAATTTTATTATTGAACTCAGTGGCACTTAAGTACATGCTTTAGGTAAGCATATGCTTACTTTTAATTTAACTAGAAATGGATGAGAAACACGTGTTTAAGTGCTTGTATGAATCATGGCCTTAATTAGCTATGCTTACTTATAGTGCCTTAAATCCTGATCCTGCACTTAATCTTTGTGGGAAGAGCCAAGGGCTCTAGTAGAATTTTGCTCAGGCAGAAGGATCAGAGACCTTAAGTTAGGCTATAAATTTGTTGTGACATAGACCAGATTACATCCTGGCCTTGATGAAATGAATGGAAGTTTTACTTTTGGTTATGCCTGTGCTGCCTCCCTGATGAGCTTGGAACCGTCTCTGAGAAACAAACCCCACTGACTTGCTCCTATTATGTGTACATGTCTAAGCCTAGCACCTAGACAGCACAGCCAGCTTAAAGGGGTCCTGAGCATATGTCTAAGGGGAGCCTGAGAATAGTGCTGGGTACTAGTGTTGAGAACAATGCTCAGGACCCCTCTAAGCTGGCTCTGATTTCTACTAGCTGAGAACACACCAGAGTTGCCAACTGTTCCATAAATTTATGGACACTCCATAAAGAATCAGACTAAAAACCCCTATCTGTAAATTCCACAAAAAAATTAGGCAGTCTGTAAATCATGAAGCAAAATCAGTTCTGTAAAGGCATAGAGCTACTGAAGCTATGTGGTCAGAAAACAAGCTGAATGCACTGTTAAAGCACAGAAGGCATAACAGTACCACCTGGTACACAAATGGGAATACAGCACCTTGAAGGTAGCTTTTCTCAGGGCTTTCTGAATCCTTCCCCAACTCCTGCAGCCATGTGCTGGTGCTAATCCTGATGCTACCACCTATCTGCCTATAACACTGCAGGGTGACAGGTAGGCAGATAGTTGTACTTCTCTGGGGATCCATGCTGGAACGGGGGCAGTGGGGCTGGTTTAGAATCATTGCTGCAATCAAGTAGTTACCAATCCCAGAATACATATTTTTTTACTGATAATCTCCAACCTTTTTTACTATAGTTTGAAACCAGCCCTTGTCCATGGTCTGGCAGAAGGGTTATATTTACATTATGTAGAACATATGTCAGTAAAAAAGTTCCATCATCAGTAAAAAATGCAGATTGTCTATAAAAAATAATTTTTTGGGGGGGTTGACAACCCCTGGTATATACAGAATTGTAGCAAGTGGGCAGGGCTTATTCTTCAGAAGCAGTCAGCTCAGCAGGGAGGGAGTAGGAAAATGAGCACTGACTCCAATAGGACCTTTATTTCATCCAGTATTTTTCCATATATTTGTACAGCACCAGTCTCAGTCAGATGTGCATCCCAACTAAAGTACCTATATACTATCCTAAAGTAAATGTTGAGTGACACAACATTCCTATCACTAAATTTACCTCACTTCTGCATCTAATTGTGGTCTTTTGTCATTTGTTAGAACTGCAAAGGCCTGTAGAATTTTATAGACATGAAGCTGAAAGGATGTATAGAACATAAGAAGGATTCTATATGATTCTAACAATGTTTACATGTTAATAGGTTATAACCCTATACAATAGGTTGGTTACAAATAGTAGAAAATGGACTAAACCATAAGATACAATACTTGCCAAATGTAGGGAATGGTGTTATTAGTATCGATAAATGCTTGCTCTTAAACATGGAGAAATACAAGAAGGGACACTGAAAGTGCCCTATCGATTTGAGATACAATAAAGCAGATAGTTTCAACTAAACTTCTCTTTCTACATGACTAAGTAACTGGTAACCAATCTATAGCACTGATTTCTGTATGTAAAGCATGCCCTTATGATATTCTTGAAAAGTCAAGTAGGTCACTTTTATTTGAAGGATGCTGAAAAGATGAATCATGATGAAATTATACTAAAGCTTCTGCTTTTTTCTTAAGAATTCTAGTTCATTGCCCATTGTTTCCTAGGAGACAGCCGGACCAGGGATGGCCCTAACAGAAATGCACTGGAACAAAAAAAGAGGAATAAGACATCCTCTCCACGTTGTGGCTCAGATTCCTGACATCTTCAGTTGTCTCAATAGGGCTGATGCATGTTGATGGATAGATAGTGCAAGAAATCCAGGAAGGAATTGTAATTGAAGCACAGTATCTTCCTTTGGGCTGGCAACATGTCACTCTTATGAAGAATAAGAGATTATGCCTCAGTGTAGTCCAAAGTAAGAGAACAGCCAAATAAGTCATACAATTCAAATACAGTCATGATCCATGTAAGCTATGATCTACCAGACCACAATAAACTTAAAACCATGAAAAGGTCTGATTACTGTCCAGACTGTAAATTCAACGTTCAAATCTCAACTATATTTAGCTGTCTTATTAGATGCCAATATATGTGCATATGTATTAGTATATTATATATGAACCTATATATAATATATATGAACATAAATAAGCATGCACACACACATACACACTAACAAAGAACCATCTAACATATAGAGGTCAATTTGAAATTCCAAGTGACGTATCAGACAAAGGTTACAGACCCTACTTTATGACATACAGGACCCATCTACATGAGACGCATTAATGTGATTTAACCTAGTTTACTGTGCAATAAAAATGGGTAATCACAACTAAATTTGATACCTGCAAATGCAAGTATCAAATTTAGTTATGATTAGTTAATGCACAGTAACACACGTGTAGACACAACCCAGTGCTAACTTTAGTGCCAGGTCTGCCCTGCTACTGGGGTCCAGCCTGAGCCCAGCACCAGGGTTCCTGGCTGGAAGCCTTCCTGCCCTAAGGATGGGCTGTTCTCTGGGGCCATTTCGTGCCTTGGGGCACACTGCACAGAAGCCTGGTGAGTCCTGTGCAATCCCCAAAACCAGTGCAGGCCTTGTATGCCTGGACTGCTGGACAGAACACAGGCTACTTCTGCCTGGCCTGTCCCTTCTGCAGAGCTGTTTGGCCACAGTGAGTGTTACAAAAGGCTGCAGCTTGCTGCACCCCTTGCCCAGCCCTGAGATCCTCCCAGGGCTGCTGGTTGGCTGCATCTGGCAGCAGGGCCAGCACCTGCTCCCTTCTCACCCCCAGCAGTGGCTCCTGTCCTTGCAGGTCCTGTGGTGAAGTGCCTCTGCCATTCGGCTCCCAGTCCCAGGCCATGCCCCTGCGCTGGACACTGCTAGCAGCTGTCCAGAGCTGGAGTCACAGGGACAGCTGAGCAGGGGGCCAGAGAGCCAGCATGGAACATTATGTCCTCATCATCCTCCCTGTCAAGCCCCTCCCCTGCCTGCATGTACATGCCTATGCTGACCACCTGGGTCCCCAGCTGGACTCAGGAAAAGGTTGGCAACCTCATGGCACTCTGGGGTGGTGCTGAGGTGTTGAGGCAGTTTGAGTAGGGTGGACGCTTGAATGCCCACATTTATGAGGCCCTGTAATGCAACATACAGGAGCGAGGGCACTCCTGATCAGCATTGCAGTGCTGCATTAAGGTCAAGGCCTTGTGGGCACAGTGGATGGCCAGGACCAACTACAATTGTCAGTCCAGTTATGGACTGGTCTTTATGTGGGAAATGACCCGGATTTTGGTGCCCACTACATACTGTAGGTTGTGGATACTGGGCGCAGCCAGTCACCCTTACCAATGGGGAGGCCCGTGCCACACCACCAGCTTCACCAGCTCCAGACATGTGGTGAATCCTTCACTGGGGAGAGGGCCCTTCCAGCCCCCACTCCTACCCCTGTCTCCAGTCCCAGCCCCTGCCTCTGGCCCTGGTCCCTGCCCCAACTCCCTGCCTGGTCCACCCACACTCCCTTGTAGCGGGTTCCCGCTACAGTACACGGAGAGGCAGGACACAGGTCAGAACTTTATTTAGCAGCCTGTGTCCCTGCAGCTAGGCAGGCATGGGTCCCTCAGATGCTGAGGAAGTTCTGATGCTGGCAGTGATATCCTCCTCAGCAGTGGGGAGTAGGGACTTGTAGCACTGCCACTGATAGCCCTCCATGCAGTGGTGGAGGTTGTGGGACAGCCCAGGCTTGCCCCCTATGCTGTCATAGTTCAGGGCCCCAAACCAGGAGTGCAGGTGTGCCCAGGGCACCAGGATGATCATCAGCAGCAGGGCGTAGTGGCTCAGGCACCCGTCAGCCAGCACAAACAGCTCATCATGCATGCTCAGAGCATAGTGGCAATGTGTGTGGGGGGGTGACCCCAGGGCACCTTACCAGACAGGCCCCGACTGGGGAGGGTTGGGGCATGGCCACCCCTTCCTCCAGTTGTCTAGAAACCCCACACACCTCAGCCTGGGTGCTGTGGGCTGGGCAGTAGTGCAGCAAAGTGGGTGGCCTGCAGGGGAAGAAGGGTCTTGAGCTATGGGATCAGGTGCTACCAGCAGCCTGGCCTGTCCTGCCCTGAGAAGAGGTCATGGTAGGCAGGCTGCCTGAGACCAGCATACAGTGGGCCACTGGCCCCAGGAGAGCAAGCAGGGATGGGCCTCAGGGCAGCAAGTGGGGGTGGAGGACTTGACTGGTGGCTGCCTGATGCCAGGCCTGCCTAGTCAATGTGGGCCCATACCTGCCTGGCATGGTCCCTGAGCACCTGTATATGGCTGACCCTTAATCTGAGGCCGGGCAGTACACAGTTCCTGGTCCAGAGCATCTTCTCTCTGAAATGTTGCAAACTCTGACAAAACTCTTCTGTCTGTTCCCTCTTCAGGGCCAACACCTGGATGCAGGACAGAGCCCACCAGCCCCAGTGGGGATGCAGGCTCCAGGTCACTACCACCCAGCACTGGAGCCATCCAGATGCACCAGCGGCTCACACTGGCTGGTGGTGGCTGCAGAGGAGCGGGAGGTGCAGGAGAAGGGTGGAGGATATCACCCAGGAGACCACCTGGGAAGAGGAGTGGGACTGGGCACAGGGGAAGCACTGGGCGTGAATGGATGCCCTGAAGTGAGCTGTTCCAGCAGCAGGTAGCCCTCCAGACCTATGCGGTGGAGGCTGAGGATGCTGGACGCTAGATCCTGGACACTGTCCTGGTCATGACAGTCGCATCCATGCTCCCCCACTGCCCATGGCCCTGCAAGGCCCCAGGGTCCCGCCTGCCACCCTGCAGCAGGCCTCTGCCTGGGCCTGGCAGGGGGTCCTCTACTGCATCCTGCCCACAGAAAGCCCTGACCCAGCCCCCACCCTGGACCTACTGCCACGTGCCTGGGCCCAGGCCTGCCACTCCCCCATGCCACATGCCCAAGGATCTGTACATGCCTCACAGGGATGCTTGGGCTGCACTGGGGCAGCTGGAGGGAGAGCTATCCACCGTCTGGAAGCACCGTCCCAAGTGGCCACAGCACAAGGCCACCACCCACTGGATTTGATGCAGCCTCCAGACCCATGAGGAAACAGCCTGAGGCTGGGGTGCTGGGCTCTTCTCCCTAGGCCCTCCCACCTCATGGCCCCCCACTCTGGGAGAGAAAAACAGAGACATTGTAAATAGTTTTGACATAAAGCAGGTCTTTTATTGTTGGTGGGTGTGGTGGGCGGTGGAGGGGCTCTGTATGTTGAGTAGGGAGGGAGGAAGGGGCTGTTTGTTGGGAAGTTGGGGAGGGATGGGGGTGGGTGTTGTGAGAGAAATAAAGCTAGTTTCAAACATGTGCCTGGCCTGAGAGTGGTTCTGCAGATAGGCAGGGGGCAGGGGATGAGTGTGCAGTGGGGCAAGCAGGCTGGAATGGAGAGTACAGGAGAAGAGGGTTGGCCAGGGCCTGCAGCACCCAGTGCCCTGGTCCCCAGTGGCAGTTGTGCAGCTATCCTGGAGCCTGAGAAGGGGGGGCCTGCTTTACCCAGCATGGCCAGCAGGAGCACAGGGCTTTGGTCATCATTGCCAGGGGCAGGGCTAGAGCAGCGGAGCACTGGGTACTGCTGGTGGAGGCAGGTTCTGGAGTAGCCATGGTGCAGATAGGCAGGGCAAGCAAAGAAGGAGCTGCCACATGCTGCCCCTGCACTGGGCACATGATTCCTGGGTAGGGAAGTGGCTAGCCAGGGATCAGAAGGTGAGGGTTGTCAAGTGCTGGCAGCAGGTTCTGGCTTCTAAAGATGGCTGCCAAGTACTGGCAGTTAGAGCCAGACCCTGGAGCTCCCCCTGGTGGCCACAGAAGCACATGGCAGGGCTGGTGGGACTTGGCATTAAATTTGTAGACACCTGCCAAAACCCACTTACTGCACATTAGCTTAATGCACAGTAACATTTACTCGCAACTAACTGCATGTGTAGACATTCCCAAAGATTTTATTATCCTTGTGGATTTGTGTGCCATAATTTTCAGAAAGGAAATATGAGGAAATATTTCAATTTCAAATAATAATTAAGCAATGTAGTTCAAACCAAAAAAAAAAAAAAGATTAAGTCTTACAGATCTTTGTTTTAATTACTAGGGAGAGGGGCACATACATTTTCAAAAACTGTTAATACACTATCTCTATAAATTTCAAATGGTATGGACAGATGAGGCAATTATAGCAGTATATATTAAGTTAAATCGCTGAGCCTTTAAATTTTTTTTCAGGGTTAAAATTGCTGTGGTATAGAAACAGACAGAAAAAAAAACAATTCTGTCAGCTTAGCTGATGCACATTTGCAAAATAAGTCCCAAATCTCTTTTAAAATGGTATAATATAATCTCTATTCACAATTAACATATAGAAGTTAAATCTAAAGTTGAGCCTTGATCCCGAGTAAGACTAATCACATCTTGAACATGCTTAGCACTATTGACTGCCCCTACTTAAATTCACCAAGAGAAGTGTACACTTATCACCAAACACAAGATGCCAGAACCTTGCAGGGTAGGACCCCAAATGTCTAAAGATGACAGTGTAAAAATCATCCAGACCAGGGGATGAAAGTGAGGGATAAGGAAATTGGTTCCTGACACTTTATCCTATTAGTAGTTGATAAATAAATAGAGATAAACACTTACCACAGATTTGTCTGAGTTTCCAAGTCTAATTAAGATATAGTCCTCATTTAAACTGAACACCTAAACTGGTTGTCTTCTTAGCCATACCAAATTGTGCTGTTAAAGCCTTTTTAAGTCAAATTATGTGCATTAAAAATCTTGATGTTTTATTGAAATAGTGAGACAATTTTATCCTTTTAGAATAGTTTTCTTTTTTCTTTCTGATTGCATAATCGTTAAAAGATATCATTTTTGGTCACTTTATTTATTTTTTCCTTGCATTAAAAAGATTGGACAAATATTGCTCTTTTATTTATTGTCCTTATATGGCCTCCAATACTGTTATATCAGAGTTTATAAGAACACCTCTTTGGGGTACGAAAGTACTAATATCTTCATTTCACAGTTTCAGATGGTTTAAACCAGAGCTGTCCAGCTGGTGGCCCTCAGGACATACGTGGATCACAAGCGCTTAATATATGGCCCCCAAGCTCTCACCTGGCCACTGATGCCCCTATTACTCCAGCTGCAATGGTAGGCAGGGTCTCAGGACCCCACCTTTCTCCCTCAGTTTCTGCTGCATGCCCCCAGACCAGGGGGTAGGGCAGCATTGTACAGCCTGTGATGCTGGGGAGCCAGCAGCCCCGAGTGCCCATGCAGCACACCACCAAAGGGGAGCCCATAGGGAGCAGAAGGTTGCCACACAGAAGGAGCACCTGCCCATTAATGTACAGTGCAGCAGGGTAGGAAAGCACCTGAGCATGTGCATGGCACAGCAGGGGGTGCCTACCTGCACATGGGTGCAGGGCATGCAGCCTGGGAATCCATGGCCCTTGCTAGTGCAGGCTTCACTGGTATGGCCCATGAAGCATGTAGCCTCTGGCAACTTTGATGTTGGACAGCCCTGGTTTAAGCCATTATATCTTTTATTTTAAACACCTGTGTATCATAGACGGTTAAGTTTCACCCAGTTACCCCTGTAGTGAGCCCCAGAGTAGTGTTCAGCTAAAACAGATCTTCTAGAAAGACAACGAGTCTTGATTTGAACACATCAAGAGATGGAGAACAGATGGACTCATTGGCTTCCCAAGATCCTATAGGAAATCTAATGGTAGATGTCACTGAGTTGCTGCTGACCTCCCAAGGTAGGCTAAGAGTGTCTCGGTGACTGGGGATAGTCTAAATTTTGGCAAGGTGGTACTGAGATATTCCCTCCCCAGGGTAAGGCTGTTCCGGTCCTTGCTTGTTTCTCCTGCCATGACTTTGATGGAAAAATTACAAGAGGTGATGTTCAACTTAGGAACAGTCATAATCCATGGAGGGAAAAGAAGCAGAGACCACCAGTCCCTTATACAACTGTAACCCTCTGGATAAGTTAGCAGGCCTTAGGGGCCTAAATGGGAGCTCTTCCAACTTCTACACTCTCACCTTGAACCTCCACTGTAGTATTCAATGTCAATATTTAAAATCTTATTTTGTGCCCAGCGTCATAGCTGAAGGTGCCAGGTCTGGCTCCTGGAATACCCAAGAATCCATTTTGAATAAGTATAACAAAAGGCGAGCAGCTCAGCTGCTCCTCACCTGTCTGGTGCTCACTCACTCTGGTGTCCGCTTGCCACCGTGCCTCAGTTCCAGGGTCTTTTTGGGGTTTCCCACTGGTTATTTGCTCCAATCAGGAGCTGCTTCCTCCACACAGCTGGGGCTGGTAATTCCTGTGAAGGGAATGTCCAGGCTTTGATTAGCCAGCCAGCTACCTGGTAGCAGAGCTGATGCAGGGCTCTGGTCCTGCCCCAATCAGAAAGCCTGCTCGTGCCAGTGCATGCCTCTGCCATTGGCGCCCAATCCAACCGGTCTTTCCAGCATGGCCGGGAGTGAGGGATGGCCCCAGTCCTATTCTCCCAGCTCCTGGAGGGTCTCACCATCCAGGTGAATCCCAAGTGCACCGCAGATAAGGGAGGGCATCTGAATAGGCCCCTTTTCTCTGCTGGCTCTGCCACAGTAGAATGCAGAATTAAGTCTGGGTCTTCCAAATTTCATACTATGCATTCTAATCTTTGAATCATTCTTCTTCATTTGACAGCAAGATAGTTTCATATAGACTAAGAGACAACCTCCCCAAAGAGATTTAAAAAACAAACAAACATTAGAGATGATTTAATGTCAATAGAACACCAGACTAGTACATTTGAAAATTTAAGCCAACATTTTGTAACTGATGTTTCCAGACACAAGCAGCTTCACTTCCATAGGTGCTGAACTCATATGATTCTCACCAACTAATTTTAAATTATAGATTAAATTCAGTGAAAGCTGTGCATGTTTGGTAACTTCTAATAAATAGGCTAATATTATTGAGGAGTCTAATGTTAGACAACCAGGTTTGTAATTTTTGTCCTTTCGTCCTCTAATAATCCACAAAACAGTTATGTAGAGCCCAACTTCATTACATACCTGGAAGAACCACTTCTGAAAGTGAGAAAATAGTTCTGTTTTCATGATGTCAGTTACATTCTTGAGGACCAGGGGAGTTTTAACTGTGGCCATCTTTTGTTAAATACAGTATAAACTCATAAATCCGGCACGCTTGGGACCACAGAAATTTGAAAATTCCAGATTTTTAAAATCTGAATGGCAGCCAGTCATGGGGGGGGGGGGCATCCTTCTGTGCTGTTGCCAGTCTGACTTATATATCCACAACAAATGCATATCTGATGAAAGGGAAGTGCTGAGAAGAGTGGCGTTTGCTAGTTCCATGAATCTCAGGTCCTTAAGAGCACAAATGCCATTGACATAGGTTCTTCTGAAAATCTCATGCTTAGTCTCTTTCAAAGCAAATAGCAGAGTCACTTGGCATGTAGTACTGTGACTCTGTAATCGTTCTTCTTTTCTGTTTTCCTAAAGCCAAAATGTTTTCTGAGTCCAGCAGACAAATACAGCTAGACAATAAGGAAGAATAAAAAATCCTGTTAGTGGCTCTTCTCCAGCCTAAAGGTCCTAGCACTCCCTTGCACCAGAGTAAAGGGTGGAATAAAGTCAAGAATTCACTTAGAAGCAGACCTACACCTCTGTTTTCTCCCCGGGCTCACAAAGTCACTGAGGTTCCCTGTGAAGATGGACTCCATCTTATGCAGTATTTGTGCTCCTATTGTTTGGTTACCTCAAATGGTGCTCCTGCCTGCCCTCTGCTCCTGATATGTAAGCACTAGTTAGAGTTCCATATTTTGCCCTCTACAAACATCTGTAGAAAGGATTTTGTGTTCTACAATACTGAGGTGTTTGGGGGGGAGTGACTTACGTTAGAATTGCCTTGTTCTGTTTTCTTATGTTTTTTTAAACAAATCCACATTTATCATTCTTACCAACAAAGCACAATAGGATTCTGGGCAGTTAGCATTATAGCATGTATCCACATGGCATCTATTTTTATCTGGCTTTGAAACTCCTGGGACAAAGCTTCCTTCACAGGCAAAGGCAAATTTTTGCTGTATGGGGGCCAAATTGCTTTGGAGTTTCATTTTATGCACAAATGCAGTTTCACAGCTCAGTGCCTCAGACAGTGCAATCTGTCATAGCGGAGATCAGTAAAGTCATTCTGTACAGGTAGAAATGCATCCATTAGCAATTCCATAGGTGCAGAGAAGCAAAAGGATTCATCGTCTGAACACGGGTGCCATTTTTCACTCTAGGGAATGCTCCAGGTATGTACATGTCAGGTGTCACGATTTCATTAAGGGAAACAGGAATGTTTTCTACAATTGAATCCAAATATGTGTTCAGGATCACGAAACTGTACCCTTTACTATCATTGCAAGGTAATAGATTCACGGAGATTTAAAATAGCTGAGCTGGTATCTAGAATCACTTCAGTAGTCTGTGGCTTTACTTCAGAGATTTGAATGTCAATTAAACAATGCAATTTAGAAGGAGTGTGAAGTGATCTGCCATTACCTATGTTCAGGACAATAACAGTGGGCAGAAGGTCTGATTTTTCTCTTACATACACAGATTTCATGCCAGTGTGGCTCCATTGATTTCATTGGGATCATTTCTAATTTCAATCAGTATATGTGAGAATCAGAGCCATTGATTGTCAGTACCTAAAAACTGTGATGCTATCTAATAAAATACCTTGTTCTTCCATACTGATAACAATGGGCACATTTTGCAAAACATTATATGTAGGGACCTACCAAATGTGTGATCACAGAATTTTCACACAAGCCACAAATTTGGGCGGGCTCCATGAAAAACAGTGGGCTCCATGATTTTGGCAGACTCACTGCAAAAAAAAAACTATTGAAAATAAAATGCTGTCTCCCCAAAGGAAGCCAGCAGTCTTCATGCTGCTGCAGCCTGGTGGCACAGCCCACATGGGGGAGGAGAGAGGGAGAATGCCAGCACAAAGGGATGCTAGCAAGTTGGCTGTCACCCCCACCCCTCACTGCTGACTGGCTGAGAGGGATGCCTGTCATGGGGTGGGGCTACATAACAGACAACTCTTGCAACCAATCAGCAGTAAATGGTGGGGGGTTGGTCCTTGCAACCAATCAGTGGTGAGGGGCAGAGCCACTGAGGTCCCTCAACCAGTCAGAGGTGTGGGGGAGGGGGGACCAAGCTCAGCTCATGAAAATGGTGGCTGGCCCCAGGATCTGTCCATATAATTGGCCAGCCACCTCCCTGAGTTCAGTAGAGCCCTAATCATATGTAACTGGCTATATGCGTTATGGAGTCTCATGTTTGTTGTGATGCAAGATGCTGAGATGTACTGTGCTCATTAGATACACAAGCTGTATTCCATATGTCGCCACTTTGTCTTCCACCACCTGTGCCAGCCTGGAGATTTCAGGTATACCTGCTCCTAAGTCTCTTACTTCAGGCCTACCGTCTAGTTTGCTTCCGCAACACACTCAAGATTCTTCAGTCAGAGCAGCCACACTTTAACCTAATTTAGTGTTTCAGTCTAGGAGCCCTGGGCAGCTGTGATCTGGGTGAGTCCCTGTGAAACCAAGCCCAAGGAGCTGAAGGGGTCTATATTCTCAGAAAAAAAGACCATGGATTTCTACAGATTTGCCAGATTTCGGGATGAACCTCATGGTCTACTCAGAGCAGGTCCCACTGGAAACAAGTAAGACCCTTTGTGAGAATATCCTCATGGATATTTCCTCTCCTAGCATTCTCTATGATAGGTGCAGGTAAAGCTTTTGTGTTCATAATAGAAACTACTGTTGTTTTCAGTAGAACTGTTTCTGAAATATTATGGTCTTTCCTCAATGAAGTCTGACATGGTAAAGTTCATCCTCACTTGTAAAAATTACTCCTTAGTATACCAGAATGGTTCATGAATGCATCTATTAAAGCATTTCTCTCTGCTCCCGTGAGTACACTAATTTTTTGTGCTGTTAAAATCTCAGTTAATTTTCCAAGGAGATTAGAAATGAGCCCTAGGAACGATACATGCTACTTAAAATAATGGGAGAAAATTAAGAAGACAGCCCTATCACAATATATCTACCCTCCCTATTTTGCTAGGATTTGGTTATATTGAAGGATACTTTTTTGTGGATAAGAATAACAAGTCATCAGCTTTTTCAAATTATATGAAAGCATAATAGCTTCATTCTTCTCAGTCTCTTCTGAGTATCTGTGTTTCATTTTCTTCCAAATGAGCTTCTTGTAAAAATGTCACATCACAGTGCTGTTCAACGGCTACTTAATATTCTTCTTTTCTTAAAAGAGCTATGTATTCCCTGACATCTGAAGTTTCTTTAATCAGCTTTGATGATAGCCTGTCTCCCATATTGTTTTGCTTACTAAATTAAAAGGAAATATGCAGAAAGGGTAATCTGTAAATTTCTTGCTATAGGAAATAACAGGTTGAGTAACAACATTAATGAACAAGATTTTTTGCAGTTTCAAAAAATATTTTCTAAGGATGAAGTAATGGGACTGCTCACATATAGAAAGAATATTTACAAAACTAAATGATTTGTCAGAATTGGGCCTACCAATGATAAAAGCCAAAGAAAAACAATTATTATCTATAAGCACATTTTCTAGTTTCTTTCTCGTTTGACATCATGGTTTTGCAAAAGGAAAATATAAGTTAATTATTTGTATTTTAGTCTTACTACAGAACTAACAAGGCAAGATGCATTTGGTTATGGACTGCCTCTTAATCATGTACACCAGTTCCAAGCTTGCTAATTCCCAGACAAGTGAAAGAGAGCTAGAATTTCCATTGTGATTAACTTTGATCTTTGAAATGTGTTTTCATTCTAAATCAGAATAAAATACAAAGATTTGTTGCAAAACAAAAATGCAGGACCATGATTCTAAGTGCAGGAGTGGAAGGTACCAAGATCTGCAACCTTGCTGGGGAAACTGAAGGAAGAAGAATTGGTCATGTCAGCTACGAAATAAACCAGGGCATCATGGTAACAGAGTTGGAATGGAGCATGGATCTGAATACTGGATTTTGGTTTTGTAGCATGGAAAATGTTGAAACACTTTGAAGGTGTTTTGCATTTACAGTCATGCTTGTACAACAATTCACATCTAAAGAGACAGAAAAAACACCTGCTCCAGAGAGTGAACTCTACTTCTTGAAGGAAGACTTGCACAAAACTCTCTCCTGCAGAAAACAACCCTGGGAGTGGCAGAAGGGGAAAACAAAAGGGTGGAACTGGCAGAAGGCAAAGCAGCTGCCAGGTACATAACCATGTCGACTCTTATCAGCTATCTGATATGCCTCAGTGTCAGGGCTCTCAATACATCTGAGAGCCAGTAGTATCCTAACATGACATTTACAAAACCCTGACCTGACTTAGGTCCCAACTCCATATCGTTCAGTTTAATCAGAGCTTGCTTTTAGTGAGAATAGACATATAGGCTGCTTATAGATGTGCTCATTCACATTCGAATTAGAATGCTCTAGCGTTGCCTCACTGTCACATGTTTTAAACCCCTTGACATTTCAAAATGGCCATGGGGCGCTTTAACTAAACCTTGTCAAATGAGCTTAAGTTAAAGTGCCCCCACAGCCATTTAAAACATGGGGGGGGGGGAGTTAATACATGTGACGGTGAGCCAATTTATTTAGAGCTGCTGTCTGGGAACCACTTTAATTAAAATGCACCCCACTGTCTCCAAACGTGTACAGGCAGCCGTAATAGAACTATTATCTTTGAGGAGGGCCTTATGAACAATTTCAAGTTGTAAAATACACCAAAAATAATGCACCAAATTACACAGAAATATATTGTAGAACCAGACACAGATCTACTTCTCCTTGCGGATGAATCAAATCACATTACCTTGAGTTCTTCTTTACACCAAGGCCCCTTCGCACCAATAGCAGTATAAAAAAGCTTTAGCACTGTTTAGAACACATCATTTTCCCATTTAAATATGTTTATTCTCAACAAAGTAACACCGCAAAAATGGCACCATTTTATCTCAACTTTGTATCCCCTACACTCAGACTCATCTTAGCTTATCACTGCCATCATATCAGTCAGATATGGTCTGTTTTATGCATCATCAGATTAGCTGCCAAATTCTGGATGTTTGAGATCTTTATGCTGTCTTGATGTAAGTTGTTGTTGGTGTCTGAAACAGGTGAGCACATCTGGATATTCAGATGCAAAGTAACATTTTCTGTGTTAATTCATTTGGTTACTTTGCCCTTACAAATTTGATGCATAATAAATGTGAAATCCCACAATGTCATTTTTACCAAGTAACTTTTGTCAGTATAGCCACATTCTAAGGGCCAGATCAAGGTTGGTCATCCAGATACCTCAACAGGACTACTGTGAGACTTAGCACTTAACTCACCAGAAGCAAACTAAATCAACCCTGTACCAGTAGCCACAAAACTGTTTAGGTGCCTAAGGCATCTAAATTCATTAGATGCATCCATTTTGGCCAAAAAGCTTCCTAGATCAGGTGTCAGCAATAGGCTGGATTCTGTCCATGGAGCCATCAGATTTGGCCCATGGAACTGGGGGACTGTGGCAGCGTTGCAGCGGCAGGGAGCTTCAGCAGCATTGCAGTGGTGGGAGGCTTTGCCTACGCCATGGCCAGGCACCAGGGGACTTCACAGTAGGGTTCCAGGGAGCTTTGTTTGCACTGCAGTCAGGAAGAGGTGGCAGCCCACTTCCAACCAAACCAAGTTGTTCTGGTCTGCTGCTTAAAAATATTGCTGACCTCTACCTAGACTTAGGCTTCTGAGCAGATTCAAAAGCAATTCGGTTTAAGCACTAGGCTCCTAATGCCTGCCTAAATTCTACTGAAATCCAGATCAGAACTATGGCAGCTCTTAAATCCCACTTAAAATCCCTCCCAGGGACTTCTCAGTTAGATGTGCACAGAACATCTCTAATTTACTGAGACACTGAGTTCAACAGAAACTGCAGCACCCATGGTCACTTTCTCTTGGAAATACTGCGGTGCTCACGTTTTGCATAATAATCTAGGGATAGACTCATCCCCTCATCTAGAAAGTGGGAGACCTGAATTTCAGGCCTATCATAGCCTCCAGCATTCAAAGCCACATCTCCATCCCCCAAGAGAGTGTACTAACCAGCAGTTTATAGAATAGGTTTGGTTTGGGAACCTTTTGCCTCTCCTGTCAAGATACAGCCACTGTACAGAACTTAATACCAGATTCACAAGATCAGGAAGACAGCAAGCAAGGATGAGTATAAGTCTATAGCCTACTGATGACCGACTGTGCTAGCTGGGAGTAAACCTGAGGTCTGGATGCTATTCCCCGAGTTATTTCTGTATCAAATCCAATGACTGTCTAATGCAAAATAGATACACAGTGCTGGGAGCAGGGACCAGAATCCAAGTGAGCGCCCTTGTCACTAAACCAGTCGTACTCCCTCTTCCTTGTTCTCTTTTTCTCTCTCTAGCCCCATGATTCTTGCGTGGGAAGGGGGGTGACCCTTCAGCACTATTCTATAGCCTGGCAGTTAGGAAAGTCCCCTTGGAAGTGGAAAAGCTGGTTTTGAATCTCCTCAGACTTAGGAAGGCCTGTAACTCAGGTCTCCCGTTTCCTGGCCAAGTGCTCTACCTTCTTGGCTGTTGAGCAAAAAGAGGCACCCCAACCCTTATATTGTAACTAGGTGCTAGTACTCTAGATCTTTAGTTAACAAAGCTGCCTAATGTGCAACCTTATTCAAATGCTTAGGCTCTGAAGAAAAATGTGAGTTCATACATATCCCTGTGCCAACCATTGCCTATTGGTTAACTTTAAGTGCTTCCCTGTCCAGTACCTATATGGTATGAACTATCCTTGGGGGAGACATCTCTCCCCCAAATGACTGCCCAGGGATCTTTGGCTCCTGTCCCGTCAATTTGACCCGTTCCTTGGATTGCTTATTTTTTTCAAGCATGCTGAATCTCAAATGGAGGTGCTTACAAGAATGATTTGGATTTCAACTAAATCTGATTTTCATTTCAAGTCTCACCATTATAGAATTTTCTCTGGACAGAGGTAGGCTCATATAACTTTAAGCCTCACATATACAAAAAATTATTAATCTTTTCTGTACCAATACCAAATATTTGTATTGCATTCATGTGACTCCCTCTGGTGGCTAGTTTAACATTTCCAAATGTGGTGCAGGTTTTATGAAATATTATGAGCCTTTTGGTGGCTAGGTTAATGGGCTCCTATGTATCCTAGCAGTTCAGATCTTGCTGAGGTAATTGTTTTCATTTTTAAAATGTTTTTTCCCCGCTTAGTTTGATACAGCCATTTTCATGAATGATTTTACATGAAAAAGCTAGAAACATATGTTCCATCTGATCTGCTTAATAATAAACAATAAACATAATGTCCAAGAAATATCTGGTTCATTCTTTACAAGAAAGAACACAGCCCTCTAGATATTTATTTATGCCATCCTTAACACCATAGTATATCAATGTCTTGCAAACATCCTTAAATTTATCCTTTTAATACACAGGGAAGTGTAATCCTGATATAAAGATAAAAAGCAGAAGCCATCAGATGATAAGTGACTTCTTAAATGTTAAACAGGCAATCTACAACAGCTGCAGACAGAGTGATTCCCACACACATTAAGGCTACTTTACATCCTTCAGTGCATGTAAAAATGCCTTACAGCAAGTGTAATAATTTACTTTCACTTTAAAGCAAAGCCAAATTGGGAGAATTGGGCTCTGAATGCATATTTCTTTGGACATCATCCAGAGCCTTGACCACAAGACCTTTCTCTTTCTATAAATTGCTAAGGCATTTAAGGACCGAATTGTAGAATTCCCGTACATTCAAACCTTGCAACTTTAGTGGGAGTTTGAGAGGGCAAGGCCTGCAGGATCAAGCAGTGGGAAGAGCCAACTTCATGTGAATCCAGTCTGCAATAATGGGGCTTTTTATAACTTAGCAATTGTAATGAATGGCTAAAACCTTTTATAACAGTCGCATCTTTTTTCAGGTGAACTTTTCCTGTTATAGTTTGCCCTGTCTTATACATGTCTGATTTCTTTCACCGAATAAAGGCAATCATAACTGAAACACTGAAGAAGAAAGCTTTAAAACTATCATCAAACCTGCTGTGTGAGAGGGACAGGAAGATATTTCTATTTGTAACTCCTGCTGCTGCCATCAGTTTAGCTCTGTGAGTTATTTATTCACTAATCCATGTATAGAGTGCCAATTTTCTCACACAAATAATTCATCTGTCTCAATAGATGCTCCTCACTATGAGCCATGTTCTGCACTCTGTCAGACCATGCAGGTAACATTCCTGTCAAAGAGAGTTCAGTGCATGTAGCAGAGACTGAATAAGCATGCCCCCATGTGCAGAAATTCTAAACCCAGGACAAAATACAGGAAAAGTATTGTTAGATGTCTATGGAGGTCTCATGCTGCCTTTCACTAAATGAAGTATTATTATTTTAATTCCAGTTTGAAAATGAAGGAGGGGGGTTCCTTTTCTGTCTCTTTTTCACATATACATACATGCAGATGCGTTTTATATAATTTTTAATTGATTTGCATGGGAACTCTGAGATCACAACATCTTTTACTAGTTGTGGTATATTGGCTGTTTCTTACTCCCATGGAAACCAAAGACAGATCTCAGTGACTTTACTGAGAACAGGGCTGAGACTTCTACTTTTAATCACACAAATACTTTGGCCTGTGCTTAACTTTATGCACAGAGTAGCTGCTTTGATTTTCAAGTAGAAATGCGATATATATCTCCCAGTCTAAATTAGCTATTTTCCCATTTTGTTGAGCCTTGGTGTCTTTACAAGAAATTGTTTGTGGCATTTGGGTAAGATCTGAGGGATATAATATTTGAAGTTTATTTGTGTGCTTTTTGTGTAAGCAAAACACCAAGGTCAATTCAAAATGAAATTTCAGGAGGCTCAAAATAAGAGAGTGATAATTGTATAACATTTTCTGAATATGGAGAGACCTGAGAGCTTAAGTGAAAAACCTTGAACTGCTTAGACTGGCCACTGATATTAAATGTGACAATTTGATTTCAACCTCTGAGCAAACTGTAATCAGCCATTTAGGGGCAGGAAAACTTACTAGATCAACAAAGAGAACTAAGAAGTATACTGATGGTGTTGCTTTACTATTTAAAGGAAGAATACATATTTAGACTTTTTTATAAATACAATAACTATTTCATAAAGGAAGCATTACAAAAGAGTGTACAGTTATACTCATTATGCAGCTTCAAGGTCTCATTAAGTCAATACTCATTATTCTTATAAAAATATGAATGTTGGTTTTCATTAGTTTTGTACATGAATCATATGTATTGTGGATCCTGTTAAATGGAGGAAACTTGCCTTGGCTGGCAATGAGTCATAATAATGACACAAATAAATATAAACATATGGGGTACTTCTGTTGTCTGATACAGAAGCCTCCAACTATAGCTGTTCCCACTGTTCTCTGTTTCTGTTGTTGCTGTTGCTTGCCCTGCATTACACCTCCAGGCCAGGTACAGACATTACACTTTTACCAGTATAAGTTATTAGAAACCAGCCTATAACTGTAACAGAACAGAGGTTTGGCACACATAGACTGGTTTAAAAATGGTGGACCCTGGTCTAAGATTCCTTTCCCCCTTACCGCCCCCAAAGGGCGAGCATGCATTCTGTTCACTATACCAATCTAAAATATGCCACTTACAGTAAACTGCAAACCTCAGGCTTTTTGAATGTCTGTACCTAGCCCCTGTTTCTTCACGCTGTGAACTGACAAAAGCATGCACAAGCAGCTTTGTATGTAAATCAGAATACTTTTTAATGAAACACCATCTTGCCACAACCATGCTCCAAGTCAGATTTGATTTACAACTAATAAAGTACAATATGGTCTATTGTCCTTTATCATGCATGCATTGACTTGTCCTGTGCACAACTTTGATCTGGGAACTCAGGTACTGGCACAGAATTTGGCATGTCCTTGGTAGCTTGATTTCAAAACTAGTATGCCAACAGTTTTAGGCTTACAAGTGAGCACAGCAGCATCCACTCAGGTCTCACTAGCACACAGCAGCACCTGAGCATACAACATTTGGGAGAGGCTAACCTAACAGTAACAATAACTTTTAGCTGGTGTATGTTGATATAGCTCCATCAAAGCCTGTAAAGTCACTAGAGCTCCCAAGTTATATGCCAGATATGAACGTAGCCTATTGGTTCCCACAAGTCTGTGGAATAATCTTGTGGCTATGTATTCTAACAAACTAGATGTATGGCTAATGAAACAGCTGTGTATCTCTTGCGCTAGGGACAGACATTCAAAAAGCCTGAGTCAGAATTGATTCAATCTTTGCAGGTTAGTCTAACCTGGCTAGGCTAAATTAGTTTGTAACTGTACAGACATCCCAGACATGCAAGCACATGCCTGCAGTGGCTTAGGCTAGAAGCCAGGGGGTTCTAGAGCAGCCCTCCCCTCGGACAGTGCTGAGCTGAGGCGGGGCATGGCCAGGCCCCAGCAGGATGCTTTCATTAGGGAGGGTTGCCTGCATGGTCCAAGGCTTTTCCTCGCTTGCTGCTTGAGGGGCAGGAGTGTTGCCAGCCCCCAGCCCTAGGCTAGCAGTCTGAGGCACGGTGGGGAGCTACGATACATGCATCTGCTGATGATACGGAGCTTTTCAATCTCCTTCTCCCTGCTTCTTTATACTATCTTCAGCAAACTGACAGGCAAGCAAGCCAGCAGGAGGCTGAGAGTGTTTATCACCCCATCAGCAAAACAATAGCCTTAAAAAGCTTTTTCCAAGGAAGGAAGGAAGGACCTAACCAGCTGACCTGTTGTTTAGTTCCAAAAAGCCCTAAGTAGACACCGTCTTGTCTGTCCCACTGAAATTGGAGACACACAGACACCTCTGGGCATTAGCTAGCATATGACATGCCTAGGGGCCATGGGGCTGGGGGCTGTGCTGTGGGAGACTGGAGGGAGGGAGGGGGAGATCCCTCTTTGAGCAATGATAGGGGGTGGGGCAGGGGGAAGCCAGACAGACCCTGCTGTGTCTGCAGCCTCTGCCAGAGCTCTGGCCAGGGAGCAGAGGGGAGAGGACAGCTCTGCTGTGGAGGAGAGAGCCATGCTGAGATGCTGGGGGAGTCTGGTTTAACTTAAACCAGCAAGGGGTCTGGGACATACATTGCACAAACCATTTTCATAGATTTCATAGACATTAGGGCTGGAAGGGACCTCGGAAGACCATCGAGTCCAGCCCCCTGCCCAAAGGGCAGGAAGTCAGCTGAGGTCATAGGATCCCAGCAGGATAAGCATCCAATTTGCTCTTGAAGGTGTTCAATTTAGGTGCTTGAACCACCTCCGATGGCAGGCTGTTCCAGACCTCGGG
>NW_017728931.1:96418621-96435337 GCF_001723895.1 Crocodylus porosus | reverse complement strand
TGGACCCAAGGCCACAGTTGGCTAGTTTCCCCAAGAGGTGGTCATGGGATACCAGATTAGAGTTTAGCAAAGTGTGACAGTGTCCAAAAAAGAAAACAAAATACAGATTCTCTTCTGCAGAAGACCCCACTGCTTTGCCTAAGCAGTATTGTAGAATATAAGATGGAAAATGCAGGGTGTGCTTTTATTAAAATGAAACAAATGACTGACTCACATAACAAATAAATGCACATATAAATAATTTAAAGAAAGTAATTCAAATGCACAAAAGGATAAAAGAACCAGAGGGTGAAACAGAGCCCAAGTTACATATTGCAGCCATTATTGTTACATGTTGGAGGACCCAACCTGCAAAGTGTTCAGTGCACACATCCTATCAAATCAGGACCCAGATGTATAATTTTTTTGTTTTCATTAACTGTTTCCCTTAGTTGCACAACAGGCTAGCAATGGGCTGCTGGTTTCATGCTCTTGGTTGCTTTGTACTCATTTCAATCCAAAATTTCAGATTGCTTTGACCCAAATATGCAGCTGCAAGTAGCATTCTCTTCCATAAGTGACAACAAGACATCCTTCATCAGTCTCTGATCATAGGAAGCCAGGCACTGTGTTGGGCCTAATTTCGTGTTATCAGAGCCCTAGCGAAGAATGTCTTGAATTCAAAAGCTTGTCTTACTTTACCCAAACTACATGGTTGGTCCAATAAAATATATCACTCTAAGAAATCCTCACCTCACATAATTTTGGGGTCATCACAGTTACAATATCACTCTTGCCGTAACATAAGTGATAACCATAGGTACACATCTGTCTAGCAGTAGAATCTGGCTTTTCTCAAGAAAGCCCCTGAATGTGGTCGTTCTTACTATTGGATGTTGCAGTAGTTTTTGAGTACTTTGAAGGAAGATTTATTCACACAGGTTGACCTATTATAGTGTTTGTATTTTTAATATGGTTATACAAAATAGCTGCAGGCAGTATTTCCATGCTTATAAATTTGGTATTACAGCTGTTCTCAGCCCGGGTGTAATGAACAACATACATTATTAATAACTGTTTCCTGCAATATTCTTACAGAACCCATGCAAAACCCCATGGGCTCTGGGGAGATGATTTCAACCATTCTCTCTTTCTGGCTACTCAGCAGGCAAGTAGGATTCAAAGCGGTTTTCTGTTCTCCGGTAAAGATAAGAGCATGAAAAAACATTAAGAACTACAATAGAACTATATAGGTTCATTCTGTGAGTGGTATTTGCTTACTGTCATGGTCAGAAACAGCCTGTACTTTCTCAGTTAGGTTGTGTTCTCATGGTTTTTCTGCATGGGGGCAGTCACCTTCTTGGATGCTGGTGCAGAGAGTGCAGTCAGAGCCAGCCATAGGGGTGTGTGATGTGGGTGACCACCCAGGATGCTGTGGTCAGGGGATGCCACACACACACACTCAACACGTGAGCAGCCCGCACTCACAATAGTGCTTTCCCCACCCCTGCCCTGTCTCACTCCACCCTAGCTGATCCCTGCCTCAGGCAGGAGGAGCGGAGCAGAGCAGAGCCCAGCCCAGCCCAGCCCACACCTTGCCACCAGCTGCTGCTTAGGAGGAGCCAGACCAGGCCATGCATTACAGGCAGCAGCAGCAGTGCCTACCCACCCATCTGCATGGCACACAACAGTGCTCCGTCTCCCTGCCAGACTGTGCCTCATGCTCCTGCCTGCCTCCCTCTGCCTGCAGCAGTGCCACTGATTGGGGTTGGGGTGGGGGGGCAGGCCAAAATACAACTTTGCCCAGGGCACCATTTTCTTTAAGGCTGGCTGTGATTGCAGTTACCCACTGTCAGGTGTAAGACTGGCAGCAGCTTTGACAAGCACCTGTGACTGTATGAACTACACTTGTTGTGCTGAAAGACCATAGGCACTTTGAGCAACTTGTGGGGAACTTGAATTATCAGTGAGGACTGCAGTGGCCAAGCAGCTGCACTGATGGCTTAAAAGCTGCTCACTTCCTTCTTTCCTCATTTGTGTACTTGTCATTCATTGAAAAAAAAAAAAAAAAAAAGGCTCATAAGAGTGTTGGGAAAGCCATGTATTCTTCTGTGTGATACCTAGTACCTTATCTCAAGGTCTGGGTATGAGCCAGGCAGAGAATGGAGAGTCTCTAACTGTGGGCCAGCTATTGCTGTGCAAGGTGTGAGGCTGCTTGAACTCCTAACTGAGTGATTATCTTAATCATCTTCAGTGTGTCAAACTGAGAGGACCCACAGTATAATTTCAGACACACCTCCATAAAATAGAAGGGGACCTTAATTGCCCAATTTGACTGAAGTGATAATGCCTACAGCATATAATGCAACTGCATAGGGGCCAGGAGAGGGGTGCTGGTGGGACAATTCCCAAGCGAGGACACTAGGTTCCAAAGCACACCCAAAGTATAATCACAGGAAGGATGGGGGAGAGGAACAGTGGGGCTATCCCCAACTGAGGCCATAAAGTTCCAATGCACACCCACAAGGTAATCACATGGAGGACAGGGAAGGGGTGCCAGCCACTGTGGCAATCCCCAAACAAGGCCACAGGATTACTCAGGGAGTGTTTTGCTTCCTTGCCCACCCTGTCACATTCTTCACAGCCTCTCCCTACTCTAACCTAGGTGTGGGCTGCCATTTATCTTTCACAGATGTGGGTTGGGTCTTGTTCTGCACTAAGTCCCTGGGACTGGGTTTGGCAGATTGGCTGCCAATAGGGAGCTTGTGAGCCCTGGAGTGGGTTGTAAGCCTGTTGGCTCTGGGATGCTGACCCAGGGCAACAGGGCTGTCCAGAATGCTACAGACAGAGGACAGCTAGAGAACTCCAGCTGCTTACTATCTGAGCCCAGATGCACTTTTGAGCTCATGCCATTGTCTGGGACATCCTGTGATGTCCTTGACTTGGCTCATCTGTATTGTTGCTAATGCCCTCCATGACAGCTGCATGCTTTCAACCGTGGTGACATGAGAGTCCTCATTGTTGTGCCTGGAAATGCAGGCTGTATTCACTACATTCTGGCATATCACCATGTCATTCACCACAAAAACATGAGCTAGTTCCTCACATTAGGGCCATGTTACCCTGTGTATGCCTGACACATGGTTGGCATCCTATGCCCTCACACTGCCTCAGTACCTTGCACTTGGAATGACATTGGGCCCAGTCATGGTCTGTCTATGGGCCAGCATTTCTGCAGCCGTCCATTTGAAGACCTCCGCGTGCAGGTTGCTTGAAAAGAGTACCCAACTCTCCCCGCATGACGATAAGATGCACTACTTCCTCCCTAATTTAGTTGGTGGCTCATTTGTACAAGTCTCTGGATATGTTCAGAGGGGTGGATGAATGAAGGCAGGTGGGTAGATGGATAGACCTTGGCTCTGCAGGTGCTGGATGGCTCCAACGATGTCCTTGACAGACAGATGTGTCCATGATTGTTCAGGAGGATGCAGGTTCTGATGCTAACCTCAAATGGCTAGTGCACAAAGAATGGTTAGCAAGTCATCATACACAGCAATTAATAGGTGGTTAAGACCACCTGTACCCTGTCATTTCCAGGCAGTAGACTTTTGCCACCAAAGCTAAAAGTTCAAGAGGGGTCAATATTGGGGCAAAAATTATTCATTCTCATATTCCTTGAGGGCCAACAGGGCCACTTGTCTCAGGATAATGTTCTGAGACAACAATTCAGACACACTTCACAATATCCTGGGAAAAACTGATGTTTATGTATTTTCTTGCATACAGCATGCTCCCAGATATAATACACACCTTATTTTTCAAAGCCAGAATGAACATATGACTTGGCTCCATGAGCTGGATCTACCCCAGGAGCTGAATCATTGCAGCTGACCTGTTCTTACCCTCTTTCTAACATTCAATGGGCACTCAAATTATACCTTTTCCTTCAAAATCAGTAGATGTATATGAGAGAAAATACAGTACCTTTTCTCCTGTACATATTTGCAGGCTTGACCCTGGGACACCAGAAATGGACACCTGAATGACCATACTTTGTCCTGGAAAAAAACCAAACAGTTTCCGCCAGGGAAAGTGCAACATTCATAGCCTGTATGCAATTCTATTCATAGCCTGTATACATTTCTTAGGATGACTCCTTATTTTATTCTGGTTTTCCCAAGCAGTCGTATAACTTGTTTTCCAGGCTTATCTATTGAAATATTTTTTTTCCTGCATATTTTGAATTCTTTTTTTTTCCCCCATAAGCTTTTTGGTGGTTTAACACAGTCCATTTTTTTATTCTTTTCCAAAATCTTGACCTAAAACATTTTTCCTACTGATCCTTTGAAGTTTTGCTTTAGGTGGATGTTGCTTAGATGGCTATTCTTAAATGGAATAGTTGCTGAAAGCAGCAGAGGATATCTTAAAAACTTTGTAAGGGCAGCAAAATCTATTAGTTGCCTTTAGTGTCATCCTGCTTAAGACATCAAAGTGATGTTTGTCAGTTTCTCTTCACTGAGAAATGATGAAAAGTGTGTCCTATAACCATCAGATGACTCACTTGCATGTTAGTTTTTATGTTCACATATAATTATTTTCAAATACTAACCTGTATGTCATACAGAATTCATCTAATTTATTTAGGAATCAGCTCAGTGAGGCTAGCTCTAACCTAAAACAACATGTTTGTAGCATCCGGTTTACACTACTCTGAACATCTCTACATAAGGTGGAAAGATATCTTTCTGATTTCTTACCTGGTAACTGATATTCTGCTGTTAATTTAGCTCTTCAGTAGCCTACCACATGAGTCGTGCTGGATAAGAGTGTCCCTGAGCAGCAGATTTTATTATCCCACATGCAGCACTGTGATAATGCAGTAGCTACAGTCCTGGTTCTGAGCCTGCCATGCACAAAGCTAGCACAGCACAGCCTCAGACTATAAAGACATTCCATTAATCATGCTTGTTAATAAACATTTCCATTATAAGCACAGTTCAAACAGGCCTCTCAAATAATCAAGCAGGCCTTTTTAATATTTTATGACTTTTCTCCTCTGTAGTGAGGTCTCTGATTTTTTGAGCAATCAGTACATCAAATAATTCAAATTAGAACTTTACTAGGATGCCCAAGCATGTTTATACGGTATATAGTTCTCAGTATTCCAATACCACATTAAATTAGCCAAGCTGTTTCAGACTTCAAGAGTTATTCTGGAATAGTCTTCACCCCAGAGTAGTACCTCCCAACAGTTCAACCTCCAGAAACCATAGAAAGGTCAGAATGCAGAATAATAGAAAATTAGGGTTGGAAAGGGCTCCAAGAGGTCATCTACTCCAACCCTCTGCTCAAAGCAGGACCATCCCCAACTAGATCACCCCAGCTAAGGCTTTGCCTAGCCAAGTCTTAAAAACCTCCAAGAATGGAGAGTCCACAACCTCTTTGGGATCCTATGACCCCAGCTGACCACCTGCCCTTTGGGCGAGGGGCTGGACTCGATCTTCCAAGGTCCCTTCCTGCCTAATACCTATGAAATCTCTCTGGGTAACCTGTTTGAGTATTTTACTACCCCCCTAGTGAAAAAAATCTTCCTAATATCTAACCTAAACTCCCCTTCCTGCAACTTGAGACCATTGCTCCTTGTTCTGCCATCTGCCACCACTGAGAACAGCTTAGCTCCATCCTCTTCCAAACTTCCCTTCAGGTAGTTGAAGGCAGCTACTAAATCCCCTCTCTCTTCTTTTCTCTAGACTAAATAAGCCCAGGTCCCCCAGCCTCTCCTCAGAAGTCATGTGCCCCAGCCCCTTCACCATTTCTGGTGCCCTCTGCTGGACTCTCAAATTTCTCCGCATCCTTCTCTAAAACTGAACACAGGACTCCAGATGTGGCCTCACCAGTGCTGAATAGAAAGAAATAAATCCACTTACCTTGACCTGCTGGCAACACACCTACCAATGGAGCTCAATATGCCATTGGCCTTCTTTGCAACAAGGTTACATTATTGGCTCATACTCATCTTACTGCCCACTATGACCCCCAGGTCCTTTTCTGCAAAGCTGTTGACCAGCCAGTCAGACCCCAGCTTGTTCTGGTGCATGGGATTGTTTTGTCCTAAGTGCAGGACTTTGCATTTGTCCTTATTGAACCCCATGAGATTTCTTTTGGTCCAATCCTCCAATATGTCTAGGTCACTCTGAATCCTAGCCCTACCTTCCAGTGCATCTACTACTCATCCTAGCTTGGTGTCATCTGCAGATTTGCTGAGGGTGCATTCTATGCCACCTTCCAGGTCATTGATGAAGATATAGAACAAAACTGGCCCTAGGACCAAGCCCTGGGGCACTGCACTTGATACCAGCTGCCAACTAGACATTGAGCCATTGATTACTACACCCTGAGCCCAATATTCCAGCCAGTTTTTCATCCACCTTACAGTCCATTCATCCAGCTCATACTTCCTTAGCTTGCCTGCAAGAATGTTGTGGGAGACCATATCAAAAGCCTTGCTAAAAATCAAGGAATACCACAGGCACTTGTCTCCCCAAAGCCACAGAGCCAGTCATCTCATCATAGAAAGCAATCAGGTTGCCCAGGCATGACTTGCCTTTGATGAATCCATGCTGACTGTTCCTAATCACCATCTCCTCGGAATGCTTAGAAATGGATTCCTTGAGGATCTGCTCCATGGCTTTTCCACAGACTGAAGTGAGGCCTACTGGCCTGTAGTTCCCTGGGATCCTTCTTTTTCCCTTTCTTAAATATGGGCACTATGTTTGCCTTCTTCCAATCATCTGGGACCTCTCTAGATCACCATGAGTTTTCAAAGATGATGGTCAGTGGCTCTTCAATCACATCAGCCAACTCCCTCAGCACTCTTGGATGCATCCTGTCCAGCCCCATGGATGTGTATAATGTCCAGCTTTTCTAAATAGTCCCTAACCTGTTCTTTCACCACAGTTGGTTGCTCACCTCCTCCCCAAACTGTGCCGCCAGGTACAGTAGTCTGGGAGCTGACCTTGCCTGTGAAGACTGAGGTGAAAAAGACATTGAGTACTTCAGCCTTTCCTGCATCTTCTGTCAGTAGGTTGATTCTCCCATTCAGTAAGGGACCTATACTTTCCCTGACCTTCCTCTTGTTACTGATACATTTGTAGAAATCCTTCTTGTTACCCTTCACATTCCTTGCTAGCTGCAACTCCAACTGCACTTTGACCTCCTTGATTTCATCCTTGCATGCCTGAGCAATACTCTTATGCTTCTCCCTAGTTGTTTGTCCAAGTTTCCACCTCTTATAAGCTTCCTTTTTGTGATTTAGTTTACTGAAGGGTTCTCTACTAAGCCAAGCTGATCCTCTGCCATACTTGCTAGTCTTCCTGCACGTTGGCACAGTTTGTTCCTGCACTATCAGTAAGGCTTATTTAAATTACAGCCAGCTCTCTTGCACCCCTGTCCTCCTCAAACTGGCTTCCCAGGGGATCCTGCCCATTAGTTCCCTGAGCGAATCAAAGTCTGCTTTTCTGATGTCCAGACTCCTTACTCTGCTGCTCTCCATCCTTCCTTTCTTGAGGATTCTGAACTCAATTATCTCATGGTCACTGCTGCCCAAGTTGCCATCTAGTACATTCCCCACCAATTCTTCTCTGTTAGTGAGCAGCAGAAAAGCACAGACCCTAGATGACTGCTCCAGCACTTGCACCAGGAAGTTGTCCCCAGTACGCTCCAAAAACTTCCTGGATTGCCTGTGTACTGGCTAGATTGCCCTTCCACCCTCCCAGCAGATGTCAGGGTGTCCCCCATGAGAACCAAGGCCTGTGATCAGGAAACTTCCGCTAGCCATTTGAAGAAAGCCTCTTCCACCACTTCCTCTTATCCTGGTGATCTAAACATCACCCTTGTTGCTCTACCACAACATCACCCTTGTCCCAGTTTTGTATATGGGTTTTCTATCTATGAAAGCACATCGTGCATAATTGCCCAGTGTGGTGTATGTCATAGTGCACATATTTGCTTTATGAAAAAAAAGTTCTACATACTTTACTTAGAATGGGTTTATTAGCGATCACAAAAAATCATGGCCCATCTCTTAGAATTGCCTGTAATAGGAGTCTTAACAAATTGGTGTAGTTATAATTAAATATGCGTCCTTCAAGAACCTAAAAGGAAAAGCATTCAATATTTCTGTCTCTAATTTTAGCATGATCTGATTTTACTCTGGTTGCCTTTCCAAACACCTGAGGCCAGCCATATGAGTAAATTAGACTGTGCTAAAATGCATATTAATGAAGCTCAAGCAATGCTTCCCCAAAGGGACAGAAAAAAAACTATATATAGCTCCTTTTTTACCCTCTTGGTCAACATGACTTTCAATACATTTAGATCCTACTAACAAGCTTTAGTTTTAGAATGGTAAAGAAAATAATGGGAAATAGTTTTTAAAAAAAAAGTAATAGCAGCTTGAATCTTTTAAAGTGTGCAAATGATTACCTTGCAACGGAACTGCATTTTATGTTGAGTTATTTCTTGCTAAAAATGGACTTGCCCTACATGGGATATTGAATATCTACACTCTAGGGATAAGAGATGAAACATGATGTCCCCAAATCCTTTTCACTGATCTCTATATAGTCCCACTCAAAAATAATAACTATTAATCATAATTAGTTATTAATAATAATAATATGCTAGTACACTAAATGTTCTGAGTAAAGCCTGCCATTAAGAGTATAAACTGTTGTCATGTTTTATTATCCTCTTCTAACTTTTAGAAAACGTTGGCTTTGAGATGAAATTTTCCACACTTGCTTAAAGAGAAGTAGGAGACTCAGCTGCTATTCCACTGGCCTACTGGTGATCTTGAGCAAGTAATTTCTCTGTGCCTCAGGGTGTAGGCACATAACAATTGAACTGTTCCCAAATGTCAATGGATGTCTATACACGAGCAGGGGAGTCTGCTCTGATACACTGTAATTCCAAAATGCTGGTGCATAAATCAAGTCTGCTGGAGCATGGCAATTACCTTGCTCCAGCAGCTACCATGTCTCATGTATCAGCATCCCTGCACTTCAAAATGGCAGCAAAGGGTGCTTTATCTAAAGTTCATTAAACAAGCTTTAGTTAAAGAATCCCTGCCACCATTTTAAAAAGTGCAAGGATGCTGATACACAAGACACTCCATGGACTTTAAATGGAGTGGTTCTCAGAGCCGCTCTAATTAAAATACCCCCACCCCAACTCCAAGTGCATGTGTATAAACACCCAATGATTGGGAACTTATTCACAATTTTGTGAAGTTCTGTGGCTCTGACACCAGGGTGTGGGAGGGAGTACCCATCCCAGTATTCCTCTTAGTGGGTGAATTATGGGGGGAAAGTTTGCACACTTCTTGGTTCCAGAGCCTGGGGGAACATGATGAACAGCTGTGGTTGAATAGGGAGTGAGGATGCAACTAGTTCTTAGAAAGAGAGCTGTTACTGAACAAGTAATGTAAGGCTACACATTGAAAAAGTGCCGAAAAAGGGAAAAAGGGCAGGGGAGCTGTAGAATTTGGGCTGCATATCAGAGCAGTCAGTTACAGCAGTGTGGGTAAGGGTGCAAAGAGCAATGTAGTAAAGGGCTGACCAGACTCATGTCACAGAATGCTTGGCATCCACACATAATACTGAAATAGTTCACAATGAACCGGTTTAAATTAGTACTTGATGTTACAGGTAGTCTTTTAAACCATTCCAGGTAGATTTAAACCAATTTTGTAGGTTAGTATGTTGGTCTGCTTTAGGTTTAATCTAGATTTAAACTAGTCTAAGGGTGCACCTTCATGTCATCATATGGTGTCATTGCTATGACACCATGCTTTAGTACTTCCTTTTGGAAATAGTAAAGCATGGTGCAATATGGGCATTTACTGAGCCATGTGTGCAATGCACAAGTAGATTTTGCTGCTATGTTGCCATACCAGCACACTATACCCGGGGAGTGTGCCACTATGGTGACATAGCTAGTGGTCATGTGTAGGCACATGTGATCACTATATCACCATTGTGCACTGTACAGCAACACAGCGCATTGCTACTTCACCATAGGTCAATATGTAAATGCACCCAAAGTGTTGTGTCTATGTCCTCAAAGTCTCTCTTTATTACACAGGGTTAATTACATTTACTTCTTAGTTTAGGGGTTTAATTTTTTTTTTCTTTAAAAGGTAGGAACAAGGAAGAGAAGACAGAGATGGTAGTTGAGGCTGGCTGATACAGACCTGAGGAACTGCAAAGAAATCAAAGATGACTGAATGCAGAAGCTGCAGGATATATATTATCATTTAGTGGGTTTTTAAGAGGAGCTACTTACATGAAGTGTTGCTGACAGAGAATGAAAGCAAAGATTTAAGTCAAGGTGGAGAAAATAATGGAGTTCAGGTAGGGATATGAGGACATGATGGGGCAGAAGAGAGTGAAAGCTTCATATATAACTCAAGATTTGCAGATAGTTGTCTTGTAACCAAAGTGACTTTGAGGGCAGACTACTAGATAAAGGAGTGAGACTTATTGAAACATGTGACTAAGGAGAAGGCAGAAAAAAAGAGAGCTGAGAAACAGGTTTGCTGCACTGGAAAATAAGGAGAAACAGGAAGAAAGAAAATGGCGTTGTAAGGAAGAAAAGAGAAGCTAGCACCACAAGACAAAAAGGTAAGAGCATGGAGCTAGCTAGGGACTGAAGGAATAAGAACAATTACAGGAGACAGAGAAAGAATTAAAGACAGGGTGACCTGCAGAGTGAAGAAGACGGACTGGAGATTGAGCACAACATTAGCAAGAGGCAGGTCTGAGTGGAACTCCTTGCTAAGAAAAAAAATCAACAGGCTTGTCATCAATTTAGATCTAGAGAACAGAAGAGTGTACTTGCAGCCAGAATGTGCAGTTAGATCCTGCTGGGAGCAAGAGCTACCTTCAATCCCAAGACAGAAAAGCACTATGTAACAGCTAAGTATCATCATCATCAGACAAAATTTATACGAGTCAAATCACATCATAAAAAAAGTTGAGCACATATTAAAGTGGGAGCCAGTGCCTCTGCCACAACAGACTAGAAGCACTGACAGCCTTAACTCTGAAAATATTATTCTATTTATGTGCTGTAGAAGTTGCACAGTCTGTAAGTAAATGTGGGCAAGCACCAGTATATCCTTACATTGAGATGTAGTCCATGTGGTTCTCAGCCAGTCCCAGGTTCTTTCCCAGCTCCCTTAGCTCATGTGTCCTCCCCACACCCAGATGTTCTTTCAGCAGTCAGGCCACTGGAGTAAAGACTTGACCTGCACATCTCTGCCTAATAGGAACATTAATCCATAGCTCTCACTTCAGTTTCCAGGAACCTATAACACCATTCTATAGGTCTCATCATGAGATGATTCAATTTGGCCCCGAATAAAATCAAAATGTTACAAATGTGCATCATTAGCATGCCATTAAAAACTAAAAGAATTGAAAACACTAAGAATGTGACATTTTTACAGCAACATTATTTTGACTTCAATTGTTTGTTTGTTTGTTTGTTTTATAAATGTAATCCTGGAGTATCATACAATTTAAAATTTTAAGCATGAAATATTCTGAATAGCCAAGTAAAAGTTACTACAAAACCTCAAACTTCACATCTTTTGCATATTAATTGGGAAGTGCTTGATTGTGAAAAGTTAATCTGTTGATGCATGTTCTGTGCATTTAATTTTACAGTCATTTTAAGTCACTTACACAATTTTAAAACCACACATATTGTATAGCAAGCACTGCTTCCATCAACACGGCAGGACACTACCATTAAATGCCTTATAACTTCCATTGAAAATGACTAATCTAAGTATTGTTTCAATAAATTATTGTATGATGTTTTAGGAAATGTAAAATCTATAAAGAATACTTGTTTACTGAACATATATAATATGCCTCTCACTTAATATTCATACCACAACAGGACTGCTCAAATTTAGTTAGGTTTGCCCAGCAGCATGTTCGAACAAAAAGAGAGATGCCCCAAAATGTTCAAAATTGAATGAGTTAAAAAAGCAGCTCAGAAGTAAATGCCTTCATTATAAAACCACTCCCTACATACAATCCAAGGGAAGAATAAAATATGAGATTGCACATTTCATTTAAGCCCTGAGACCTGCAACATGTAGCTGTTTAAGGTTTTTATTAAAGGCATTACTGAATGGCCTTTCAGGGTATGAGTTGGGGTTTCCGAGGTGAGCAGTTCTTCAAAGTGTATCAAGGTACAGCAAACTAGTACTACTTGTACAGTTTGGTTTCTCTCTACTGATGACAGCATCATAATTGGTTTTTGAATGACATAGGGCCCAAGTAGTCCGAGGTGTGATGCTCAAGACAATGTACTGACAATGTAGCTCTGAGGGTAGGATTTCTAATAGACAGCAATCTCTTACTTAATGTGATAACACCACTTAGGTTGCAGAAATTTAAGACCAATGAACTAGTGTTAATAAATTAAAGTCTAAAGCAGTGATTTATTTGATGGTGTTAACCAGCTTCAAGTTTTCATCATAGAACAAGATGAAATTGGTTAGGCAAGACCTACCCGCGACAAACCCATGCTGGCTATCCCTCAGAATGTTGTCCTCAGCCAGCTTATCCAGAAGGAAGAGTCTGCTTGATAATTGTCTCAAGAATCTTACCAGGGATTGAGGTCAAGCTGATTGGCCTGTAATTCCCGAGATCTACTTTCCACCCTTTCTTGAAGATGGGTACCACATTGGCAAAAATATTCAAACACTCATGGCACTCAGGTGAAGTACCTGAAGACTGGAAGAAGGCCAATGTTTGGGCTAGGATGCCTGCCAGCTCCTTGAGTATCCTAGGGTGTAATCTCTGTCAGGACCAGCTGACTTGAAGGTGTCCAGCCTGTCAAGGTGATCCTTTACTAGATCAACACCGATGCTGGGTATAAGTATGCCCTCACCCTGGCCATCCCCCATCTTGCTAGGCAGGGCAGTCCCATTGGACTGATAAAAAACTGATGCAAAGTACCCATTAAGCAGGTTGGCCTTTTCCTGGGTGCTGGTTATCAGCTATCCCATTTGGTTCAGCAGGGGTCCAATGATACCCTTGTTCCTTCCCCTCCCCCCCACCCAACTCCCTACATATCTGAAAAAGGACTTTGCTATCTTTGATATGTGAAGCCAGATGGAGCTCAGTTGCAGCCTTGGCCTCCCTGATCTGCTCCCTGCAGGTACAGACCAGTGCCAAGTAATCCTCCTTGGCGGCAATTTTAACCTTCCATCCTTTATAAGTCTCTCTTTTGAGGCATAGGAGGTCCTTGAGTTCCTTGCTAAGCCAAGGGGGTCACTGCACCCTTTTGATACCCTTCCTCCAAGATGGGATGGCCATCCCTTGTGCTGTCAGGATCACTCCCTTGAGGAGCAACCACTTCTCTTGGACTCCTATTCCTGTCAAGTCATGATCCCTGAGGGCCTCAACAATGAGCCTCCTGAGCTTGTCAGAGTCAGCTTTCCTGAAGTCAAGGACTTCAGCATTGCTGACTGACTTGCCAGCTTTGCAATAGATAGTAAAGGTGATCAGCTCGTGGCCACTATCACCCAGCTTCCAATCAGTTCTTAGGTCACTGACTATGTCATCCCCTTTGGCCAGTACCAGGTCGAACAATGCTTTATCTCTCATTGGCCCATAGACTTCTTGAATCAGGTAGAGCTCATCCACGCATGTGAGGAAGCTTTGCGACCAACCGGATTTGGCCGAGTGCTCTTCCCATGAGAGGTCTGTGTAGTTGAAGCCTTCCACGACAACCATGCACTGAAAGTGTGCAGCTTCAACCAGTTCTCTGGCAAATTCCTGGTCCAGCTCTTGTTTCTGATTAGGAGGTCTGTAGTAGACTCCTACCATGATGTCCCCTGAGCCACATTCCCCATGTATTTTGACCCAGAGAGACTCCAGTCATTCCTCCTGGGTGCCAATGTCAATTTGGAGGGATGTGTAGCTGTCCTTGACATAGCAAGCTACACTCCCATCCCTTTTATCTGCACAATCACACCTGTACAGGGCATAGCCCTATACCTGTGGCCCAGTCATAGGTGAAGTCCCACCAGGTCTCCATTATCCCCACGAGGTCGTACAGATAAGATTTAATCTATTTACAAAGCAGGACATAATAAAGTTTTTTAAAAGTTGAAAAAAAAAAGAACCATTAGTGATCAGGTACTCTGATGAGATGCACTTTTAAGACAGATAAATGAATCCAGGTGCACTTTGTCTTGTAACCACTTCTTTCAAAGAGCTCTGCTGTTTGCTGTAATTGCAGTTTGGCACATGGAAAATGTATTCATTTAAACAGATTACTTCCTCACATCAATTATTACAGGGGTTTTTTGTGTTGCACTGGAAACTCATTAAAATAGGAAGGAATCCCTGCATTTCTGCTTAGATTTGAATTGGAAGTACTCAAACATATATGTGCTCTACTACGCTTAATTCATTGTCTCTGCCTAGAATTAGACAGAGAAACCAGGAATAAGCAGTCAATAAAGGAAACAGTTGCAAGCAATCAAAGAAGAGAATCTGTGAAGACTTCATGTTCTCCATGTCTCATATGTCACTGCAATCCATTGGGTCTGGCTCAGATTGAAGAAGTTCCAGAATACTAAAAAATGGATGGGAGCCAAAAAGAAGACTGTAGATTCACAGGGATAAAGGAGGAATTAGCAATGGCAATATATTATACACAGCTGCACTTGCCATCATGAAACAGTGGAGATAATAAAATGATGCAAGGATAATTACAGAAAAGTATGCTGTAATCTTCAATTGAAAAATAGATATTTTACAAAGAATTCCCACTAGAAATCTTGTAGCTCTTGCAATATTTATTGCTAAATGTTTTTATTTTTTGATTTCTTTTATGTGTTCAAATACTTTATATACTTAAGATGCAATTGATATTTAAATTTTCTTCAATGCTTTAAGCAGCTCTGAGGACACAAGCAATTTAATACCATATAAAGGCAGATGAGAAAAGGCAGCAAGGGAGTGCCTCTCCATTCCTGTGCGCAGAAGCAATTAATACTCACAAATGTCTATTAAATGAAGCAATGTTTTATTGCTATAATAGTGCTGCCATATGGCTGTTTGCTACAATCAGTTTGATGCTAAAAAGTGCATTGTCATGAAGAGTAGGACACACACAACCTGAAATTCACTGACATGGGACAGGGAAATAACAACACCACCTATTTGCTTGGAAGATAATCTATTATCATATAAATGTTTCTAATTTATTTAAAAAACACCTGGAAGTGTTTGTATCAACATGAAACTATAACCTATATGAGATAGAGCCAGTTTCCGATTTGAAAAATAAAGAACATTTGTGAACAGATTGTTATTAGTCAGATGTACAGTTCTTCTGAACTTAATTTTTCTGCTAAAATGAAATATATATTTTATAGTGAAAGATCAAACAACCGCACAACCCTTACTGCAATAAATAACACAGGGATGGCAGTGAAAGAATAGGAGCTGGACAAGTAAACTGACTTTTTAGATATGCATGATAACTAATGCTGTAAATTAACAGAGTGTTTTGAAAATGGAATATTCTATTACAATGAATAATAGTAAAATGCTGCCTTCCATTTTATGCCACAAAAATGGATAAGGCAAAATACCTGTGCAAACCAAAGTTTTCTTTGGATAGGAATGGTGGGTCTTCAGTCAGAATGCCTCCAAACTATAGCTTCCAGCACCCCTCTAGTATGATAAGCATACATCGGGGCTCAGAAGGAAGGGTACTGCTTCCAGTCAGGGTCACATTTGTGGATAATAAGCAAGCAGCTTAAAGACCGACAGAAATTTTGCAAGGGAGAAGACATGAGCAATAGACCTAAGGAACCAGGAGTCTGAACCCAGCAAAGCACCCACATACAAGACCATCTGGGATTTTTCACCACAGGCCTGAGAGAAAAGGGGCAGGGTGTAGGGAAGGTGAAGCCCTGCAGAAGCAGCAGGACCCCACCATACAGACCTTTGCCTGAAGAATCATCCAATCTCCTTAAGAGAATCAAACCATCAAGGCATGGCAGCTAAGTGGGAGAGTGTGACAAAGGTCAGTGGCATTACAGCACAGTAGTGGTTTCATAATACACACATGCTCATTTAAATGAAGCATTAAGAAAAGTCCTCCATTTAGATGCACTATGATAATATTGGGTTGAACCATGATTTTTCCATGGCTTCTCAAGCTTTGTGCAACAACCAACCCATAAATCCAGCCTTTTTGATACCAGTTTTCATCCTTCCACCCCAGGCAGATAGTGCACTGTATTTACACTGTGTTCAAACATGATGCTAATCAGTTACTGTGCAAAAGGAATGCCACAGTTTGCAGAGATGGATTCTAATATTACTTTTATCATCTAACATATGAGGCCAGCTGAGGACTTTTTATTACAATACAATTTGTCTACGTGGTCATAAACTGCATCTGACTGGAGGACTAGGTTGCAACATGGTGGGGCTACTCATGGTGGGGTAGCTCCTATAAAATACCACAATGTTGCAACCTCCAGAGAAAGGCAAGTATAGGGCACCTCAAAACCCTAGCCCTCCCTGCCTTGTGGGTACTCCTTGGTTGGAGAAAGAATAAGGGACAACACCCTTGTTGGTGTCACTGGGCATAACCCTAGGTAACTCAGAGGGATGGAAGACCACGAGTGTC
>NW_017728931.1:96379960-96418610 GCF_001723895.1 Crocodylus porosus | reverse complement strand
TTTGAGACAATACAGTCTCCCTGTGCCTTTTACTTGAGCTCAAATAAACTCTGTCTACTTCTCCCCCCAGTGTGTTTATTTGGCGCGACGCACACCGGGCAACGAACCCAATTGTTGCCTCCCTCAGGCACCTTGTGCCGGCAACACCCTGACAGAAACATTCCTTCACTAAGGTGTTAGGCAGTCAGCAACAGTTCTTATCTGTTGCTGTGGCAGAAACTACAACTACTGAGGCACTGAATGTCTAGCCTCAGTGGTCTAAAGGGAGGATGGTAGGTCTTAGGCAGCTTCCACTCCTCCATACTCTTTCACAGGCATGTGTGTCAAGCATCTTGGTATGACAGTCACAGGACTCCTTACAAGCAAAATTCATCAAGCATCTCACTAGATCTGTTGTACATGCACCATGATTAGGGATCTACCCAACTCAAGGAGTTAGCTAGCCAATTTCGCACGGAGATTGTTGGACTGGCCACCATTTTTATAAGCTGATCATAGCAGGCACCCCACCCCATGCCTCTGATTGGCCAAAAGGCCCTGGTGGCCCTGCCCCTTATCACCGATTTGCCCCCTCATTGCTACCAATTGGTGGAGAGGGGCAGGCAGCCATCTCAGCCAATCAGCAGCAAGGAAGGGGGAGGGGCAGCAGTCATCTTGGGCTCCTGTTTATCTCAGCAGCCCTTCTCCCCACTCCCCCCCCCCCCCCAGCAGGCTGTATGGGAAGCAAGCATTTTATTTTCAGTAAGATTTTTTTTCTTTCAGATTTTACAGGCACTGCACAAATTTCATAGGCAATGCCTGATTGCACAATCTCTGAAATTTGTCTACTTTTAAATATGTAGGTAGAGACACATAAGCTCTGGGAAAGGCACCAGATGAACTTTGTTACACTGGTACAGATTTTTCACCATGTGGTTGCTGAAAAATTGAGATCCAATACTATAAAATCTTTACTCCCTTTTCTCAGAGGCCACCCACTTTTGATCATATGAACAACTGTACCTGTTCTGTGGAATCAGATGAAGTCTCAAGTGACTGAGTTAACAGGAAGCAGGAGGGAAAAATGAGCAATGTACCTGGCCCTCAGAGGGATGAAGAAATTCACATTTGTTTTGATCCTAATGAGCAAAGCACTATTAATGGGATCTATGCGCATGTAGAGCCTCTTTCATTGATTTAAGAAAAGAAGATTGCTGAATTACGATGCAGTGGAAGTGAGGGATGGTGATCCTCAAGGAATCTGCTACATAATCCCAAAATAATTCCTCCATCCTATCCACTGGATACAAAAAATCATGGACTAAAATATAGACATTGGATTTATGGCACATTATAACCTGCCTGCCATCTGATAGCCCCAGATAACATTTCTACATTTTACCAGCTACGTTCTGTCACCAGGTCAACATTCTCCCCTTCTCACCTACCAGATTCGCACCTATCATCTCCCATCACCTCTGATCCTCACTGCCATGCATTTGCATTTTTATAGTCCTGCATTTTGAATATTGGTTTCTATCCCAAAACACCAGCAGACTATCCCAACACCTGAAAAAGGGATGTTTGTGCCTGAACGCTTGCAAAGAACATTTTCCAACTATCCAGGTAGACTAATAAAAGATATCCTGTTTACCCAAATAACCTTATCCATTCTATCCAAACATTCCTAAGTAAACTAAATCTGACTGCTAAGACCTATAGTGCTTTAGAATTTATTTTACCCCATCGGTGTCTGGGCTGTGGTTTTAGAACATTTTAATTATGGTGGGAGAGCTGTATTACAGATCTAGGTTTTATTGGTCAATCCAACAGACATCTACCACTGGAGGGGACCAGACTGTCAAGTTTCTGGAATAAAACAACCTCTACTTTATCCATAGTAAAAAAAATGCTGCAATGGGAATCAAAAGATACATGGTGCAAACTATGTAGTAAAAAACAAAGACAGTTTTAATGCAGTGAGAAGAGACATTAGTTGCATCTGACAGTTTAATAACTGACATAAAAATGAGAAAGGAGAACCTGACATCTGTAAGAAAGACAAGGTAATATAAGGGAGCATATATCTGATTCTCACCATGTAATGACACCTTGCAAAGAGGACAGAAGGACTGCAAGTGCAGATCCTATTGAACTGAAGAACCTAGCAAAGTTTCGCTTAAGTTAACTAGATACTGCAGATGGTGTAAACTACATGCCATAGTGATAATCTTGAACTGAAAAAAATTGCTGAAATGCAGATATGCATTAAAGTTGGGATGTGAGAGAAACTTCAGCAAGTTCTCTAAATTTCTGTATTACAGGTTTCTGAAGAGGCAGGTGACATTCTGTAATGCAAGGTTGGCATCGCATACAAAGGAGGCACTGCTCCGTCACAGAAATCAAGACTTGTCATGTAAAGTTTTGCATATTGAATAATTAAAAACTTTGGTTAAGAAGATTATTTCTTTTATCAAAAATTCAAGTCAAGAATTTCTGCACAATATACTCCTAGATGCATATCATTGTTTCATTACTCATTAATTTGACATAAAGCATTCTTTTAATTGCACTTACTGAAATTCTCTCACAAAAAATATTGAATAGACTCTGTTCAGCACAAGTGTACAAGTTTTAACACAATGTAATGCTCTTCAAAATCAAGTGTTTGGACAAAAAACCCAACTTTTATAACAGGGGTTATAACAGAGATAACAGGACAGCTCTGGTAAAATCTGTTATCTCTTTCTTATACTATGATTCTGAGCTGTCTAGGATACGGACTGTTTTGGGATTTATTTTGTTCAATATTTAGGCAACACCTGTAACAAGGGGATTCCAGTCAATGAGTAGAACTAATTATAATCCAATATAATAATACAAATAAGTACTGCTAACACATGGACATTTGGATGATAATCTTTTCAAAATAGCTGAACTGAACTGGTAGTTTCCTGAGAGTTAAAGAAACACTAGATTAATTAAAGGCTGCAAACTTTCAAGAAGTATACAATACTCTGAAGAATGATGTGATTAATAACCACCACATTTAGAACACACTTTATAAATGGGTGGTAAATTTGATGTTATACCGTGACCATACATTACAAATCCACATGATATTTTATGTGCTTTTAGGCAAATCAGGATAAAATTTATATATTTGGTTAATCATGACTTTTCATCTGAGAAAGGCAATGCAACTTAATTTTTTATCACTTTATATCAAAATTCTTCCCAAAAAACCCTCATGTGTGTCACTCACACAGATCTGTTTTGGAACTTTTTAAGGAACTATTATAATTTATACCAAATTTGAAGAGTTATGGGATCAAACACGTACTGCATTTTTACACTTTTTAGGAAGAGAATCATCTGATACACTCGTATTATAGCAGATATGGTAGACACACTTTGTATTATATTTTTATGCATTTTTAAAACTAAAAATAAATTCAACTGTATTAAAATAGCAATGGAACATATTGATCGTTTGAGGGCAAAAAGATGAAAGCAAGGGTGGAGGCAAAAGATGAAAGATACGCATTTGAGAACTTGCGCATTCATTGCTGTACAAAGAGATATACTAGACTGAACCTCCGATGTCTTCACTAAAATATCCAAACTTTTGCTGCACAGGACCTTCGGGTGACCATAGGTCCTGGGCAAACTGGGACAGTCCTAGCTTCTGTAGTCCACCTGGCTGAAATTGGTCAAAAGTTCCAGAGTGAAGTCCAGCAGGGTTATGGAGCAGCATGGTGCACCAGGCAGGTCACCCCACTCCAATCCCCCTGCCTCACTCCCACATAGCAGCAGTGGTGCCTGCCTGGCATACCATACCACTCCATGACCCAGCCAAACCCCGCTCTGGGACTTTTGACCAACCAGTCGGGACTGGATTGTGAAAGCCAAGACTGTCCCAATTTGCCTGGGATGTACGGTCACCCTATTTAATGGAAACAGACAATTCAACTCCAGCATAAAGAGAAGCCTCTAAAATACCAAATGCTGACTTGCATGAAAAGCACTTCAGGAAAGAATCTGGATGAAGAGTGTTTTGTTCATTCTCTTATTATATCCGCCTTAGCAATTCCTTTTTTTTGGAGCCGAGGAGGGGCATGGGTACGTGGCAGTCCTTTAGGATAGATAGATACACACACACACACACACACACACACACACACACACACACGCTTGAACCCCAACTGGCTGAGACTTCAACCTGGTCCCTAGGGGTGTGCAGGGCCTGGGGCATATCAACCTGTGTGGGGCCAAGAGGTGGGGATGGAGACCACCCACAGGAGCTGGCACCAGTGTTGGCAACAAAAGGGGAGGAGAGGCTGGCGACTGCCCACAGAAGCTGGCAGCGGCAAGCGGGGGGGAACCACCCACAGAAGCTGGCAGTGGGGCTTCTCCAGCATGGTCCACAGGGCCCCCCCAAAACACAGGCCCCAGGGCAGTCACCCCAATTAGCCCCCTCTAGGGACAGCCCTGCTGATCAGCATGGTAGGAGATTTCCATTGCATCAGCCTTTTTTTTTAAACCAGCTGAAGTGTCTGAATACTTGTACACAAAGCATTTCAACTACTGAAACTGAAATTCTACCAGTTGAAATGTAATGCTTATTATACATTTAAAAAGGTCACAGAAGAGAAGTGAATTAAAGGACTGATTCTGCTCCCCATTGGAGTCAAGTATAAAAATTTTAAATGATGAATTCTTGTTTATTTTGAAGTTATTTTTCTTCACAAGTTAAGAAAGAGAGAGTCATGAATCATTACATTGCCTTGAATCAACCGTTCAGTCTTATTAGGGCATGGAGTAATTTAGTTAATAGGATGAAAATTGGCTGGGATATAATACAGTGAAGAGCCAATTAAGACAGAAAGCAATTGAATTGATTGAACTTTCTATAAGTCTCAATAACAAATTACAAAAACCTCTGAAAATTCAAATAACTATTTTTCACAATGTACTAAAAGCAAAAAAAAAAAAAAAAAATTGGGGGGTTTTTTTTTTGCTTTTAGTACAATCGTGAAAGCTGCCCTTTTCTCATCCCTGCACCCCCTGATATGAGCCACTGAAGGCTCTGTCTCATGCCCCACCCCAGCTGGGCAGCACCTGTTGGTGCTCCTTCGCTTTGGCATTTGGGGTGGTCACACTGGTGTGGCCCTCCCCCCACTCTTGACATCACTTAATCCACCATAGGATAGCACTCATGTCAGGCAGTACTATCTTATGGTGGAGCTCAGTAGTTTATTCTGGTCTAATAGGGGTGTATAGGTAGACATTGACACTTTACTGCAGAAATAATTAGTCAACACCATAGTGTCTTGTGTAGATGCACCCTGTATGTCTCAAACCCAGACCTGTGGAGAGGCAACCATCTCTGACCAACTCTTCTGGAGGTTTGTAAATCCCAGCCTTCTACTTGCATGGTATAATTAAACTAATGAATTGCCCATCAAGAATGAGGGGGGGGCAGGATGGAATGCTGCCACCCACCACCCTGTGCTGCCTCCCAGGAGTGGTGGGGGAGAGGGAAGCTTGCATGAGGCAGCCGCTGCTGCTACCCATCATCCTGTGCATCTGGCTGCCACTAGATAGATAGATAAACACACACACACACGTCTGTGCATCTGTCCATAACACACACACACACTCTCTACACTCTCCCTCCTGAGTATATCTCTCTCAAATTATACTTATAAAATGGGGAGATACTCATGAGGGAGGGAGAGTCTTTATCCTCTGAGGTTAAGGCATTTGCCTGGAATGTAAAGAGGGTTAGTCCCAACTCCTTTTTCCAAATTGGGAATTGTGAGGACTTGCAAAGGAGTCTCCCAACCCCCAGGTACCACATTTGCTGGAATACAAGATGAGTTTTTTTGCCCATTCTACACTGGCGGGGGGAGGCCCCTCATCTTAGATTCAAGGAGAAGGTGGAATGGGGGTGGGGCAGGTAGCTGCTGCAGCTCTGACTCTGGCCCTGAGCCCAGCTTGGGGCTAGACTCAGAGCTGCAGCAGCTGCCTGCTGCATCCCCATCTTAAAGCCTCTGCCAGGGGCACAGGAACCAATGGGGGGCAGATGGCAGTGGGGGACAAGTGGGGGCAGTCTGCCTCCCCTAACTTCCTGCTGCTGCTTTCCCTGCTGCAATGTGTGTGTGGGATGAGGGAATTTAAAATAACCCTTTAATAATTAGATTCTGTATATGGAAAATGATAACATTTTCTAATTAAAATCTAATTATTGGGGGGTCACCTTTATTTCAAAGCCGTCTTGGATTTGGGTCAGTAATTTTTGTCTACATGGCATGACGCAGTACCCTATAAAGATGACTCGGCTAGCTTGGGTGCTGGAAGCAGTATAACATCAGCATGGCATGTTTAGGATTCAGGCTAACTGTCCACTCTGAACTGACTGGTAGCCCCATATTTGTTCCTTTATGGCTAGCTTCAAAATGGTGGCTGGGGTGCTTTAACTAAAACTAGTTCAACGCACTTTAGTTAAAGCACCCCTGCCGCCATTTTGAAGCATGGGGCACTGAATACATGTAATGTGGAGGCTGCTGGAATGTGCCAATAAGCAAAATTAACAGAGTCTGCTCCAATGCGTGCTAATTAGCATGTGTCAGAGCAGAGGTCTGTCACATATATAGGTGCCCTAAGTTCTGGTCCTGTTTCTACCCCCAGGGCTGTTTCTACATTCTAAATGTAAAACCACTGGATAGATAGCAGTTGGAGAGCATCTGTCCCATTAGGGGTATGAGCTAGAATCAAGATCCCACCCTTCCAGTGTAGCGCCCACCTCACTAAGGCATGTTCCCTCTGGATTGCTCCCCTTCCCCTCTTGGCTGCCACTCTCAACTGGAGAGATGAAGAATGCTCTTGGCCCTGGCTATCAGTTAGGGCTTTTTTCTGAGAGGCAGGTGATGTAGATTCAACACCTCTCCCTTAGGTTAACTGGGCCAAAAGTCTAAGTCTCCTATTCCCAAGAAAGTTTCCTAGGCTAGTGGGCTAAAAAGTGGGAGGGTCCTTCTCCAGTTTCCAACATTCACTAGTCACTGCAACTTATGAGTTTATGGACCTAGCATCTCTTATTGCATTACCTATTATTTTGGCTCTTTTCCCTTAAAAGAAAAAAGGAAATTCTATTGTGGCACCTGTACCTTTTAGAAACATGTTCTAAAATAGTTATTTTTTCAAATCTCCACTTTTAATATTAGATTAAAACATCAGTGAGTGCCACACTTGTCCATTCCTTTCCCTTGTCTGAAAGATTTTCCACCATGACTTCATTCAGTAAAAAAAAAAAAAAAAAAAAATCCAATTAACTTAACTTCTTTGTTTTCAAACTGTCTGCAAACATATTGTGATTTTCTTGAATAAATTAATCTATGAATAACTGTGAATAATATAAACTAATAATTCACAGTGAACTTCGTTAGTGAGTAGTTTGTTTTCAAATATTGACTACCAGCAACAAACAAAAAAAACCCCACAACTTCTTTTGATTGAAGATAAGTCACATGGTATAATTTTTCTCTTGTCCTTGAGTGCATTAACGTAAATTTGACAATAAGCTAGCTCATGATGCAGATAAAAAATTAGCATTGCGTTTCAAGTGTTCAATTAATTCACCATTTTGCCGAACACTCCAAAGCTATTTCATTTGACCGCTTTGCAGAAAATGGACACGAAAATGGCACAAATTTGACTAAATGAACTTTGGTTTGCACAACAGTTTTAGGGTAACTGTTGTGTTATTACTTCTACCTTTAAGTTAAATGCAAGCCATAATTAAGAAATTAATAGACCAGAATGCTCACTGACAATTATGATAGTATGTTTACGCCCATTGCACAGGAATAAACTATTCTATAAGCAGTGGAAAGGCAGGGGTTATGGCAAGAGCATCTGACAGAGTAGGTTGTTGCCTGTGAAAGCTCATGCCTCTGAATTAATCTCTGACATGCCACCCTGCCCTACCTTCTGCCTGTCTTCAGACTAACTGTTTCTCAGCATCTACATTCACTGTCCAGGAAAGAGTTACTGAAAGCTAAGCATAGATTTCTAATTAGAACCTCAAGTGTAATTAAGGTAACTATACAGAAAGAGTAACTCCCCCAATGGTAATTTATTCTATGAAATCATATTTAGTTTACAGAAGTATAGTAAGATTTACAGAGCCAATTTGAGACATTGTTCAGGTAGGAGGAGGAAGTTAAAAATGTTTCTCCCAGTTTATTGCTGCTTCATGGACAGTAGGTCACCAAGAGAGATGAGGCCAAGAGAGGGCTGTGTCTTGATAGTACAGTGTAAACCCTATACAGGAATAGAACGTGAACCTGCAAAATAAAGATCACTCTAGATCAAGAAGCAGAACCTTCAGAATGTGAAACACATCAGAAATACAACTCAGTAGCTTCTGCAGCTGGATATTTTGCTCCTCAGAAAATTCCACTCCAAATTAATACCCACTGAAACATACTTAGATTTCACAATGAAAGGTAGGTCTTGCTATTTGTCTATGTACTTCACAAGTTATAAAATTACAAAACGTACTGGGCTGAGTTTATGGAGCTAAAAGAAGCATACCTCACATGTACCATGGTATAAAATAAGTCAGCTATTTTCTTAGCCAAGGCAATTGGCCATGTTTAAATACAATTTAAGAAATAAAGTCTTACAAGCTTCAGTAGTCACGCAAAACACAATGACTTATTTTCTCATAAAAAAATTATAGGGGAAAGAAAAACACAAAAGATTATTAATATCAGCTCGCTTAACAATCAGTTACTTCCACTATATTGAGGATAATGGGGCAATGTCAGGGCATCAAGATGCCAAGACTAAAAAAAATCCTTATCTAACTACAAATAAGAAGTGAATGTTACCTTATTCATAGCAAAGTGGCAATAGGTATTCTGTGTCATTTTCTTACATAATCATATAGTTTAGGCTTCATCCAAAATATCAGATTTTAGCATACCTGAATTGCTAGAAAATAGGGAGGGTTTAATCAGTCCAGCTTCAGACCTCAATTGTTTTGCTTAGCAAAATCTCTATTCACTAAATGTGAACTGCAAAGCACAACCAAAGCTTCAGCCCTTTTCTGACAGTTTCTAGTACTCTCTTCCTCCCTTTTTTTGCTGAAAAACACAAACTAGATTTTGGGAAGACCTACATTCCAATGTAGTCCCAAAGTGAAACCTGAGTTAGTTTCTCTTCCCCCATAAGAGAACCTCTCCCCATTCATTAAGTGCTCTCAGTTGTGTGGAAGGAGAATTAAGAAGCTCAGATTTCTGCCTCACATGACATGACACTATTCCAAGCCTCCAACAAGAGAAGAACTGACCATTCTGATGTAAAAATAGAAGACAGAATTTCCAGCTGCATTCTTCATTAAGGGAGTTTGAGACAGGTAAATTTATATATGTGGATAGAGTTTTCTGGTTAATACACATGCACCCTTCAAAGTGATCTCTTAAATTAATATCAAAAGCATGATTTATAATAACCCCCTTCTGCCTGCGCTAGAGATTATAACAGTAGAATTAGATTCAGGTAAATCAATTCATAGACATTTGGGCTGGAAGGGACCCCGAAGGATCATTGAGTCCAGCCCCCTGCACAGGGTCAGGAAGTCAGCATGGATCATAGGATCCCAGCAAGATATACATCCAAATGGGTCTTGAAGGCATTCAAAGTGGGTGTTTGAACCACCTCCAGCAGCAGCCTATTCCAAACCTCAGGGGTTTGGACAGTAAAGAAGTTCTTCCTTCTGTCCAGCCTGAAATAGGTCATGGCAGAGTTTGTGACCGTTTAATCTGGTCTTCCCTTGGGGGGGCTCTGGTGAACAGAAGTTCCCCCAGATCCTGGTGAACACCCCTGATAAACTTATAAGTGGCCATCAAATCACCCCTGAGCCTGAGCTTTTCTAGGCTGAAGAGTCGCATGGCTCTCAGCCTGTCATCGTAAGGTCTGTTTTCCTGACCTCTGATCATGCGCGTGGGCTCTCTTCTGCACTCTCTCAAGCTTCTCCACATGCTTTTTGAATTGTGGAGCCCAAAACTGGATGCAGTACTCCACCTGCAGCCTCACCAAGGCCAAGTACAATGGGAGAATGACATCCTGGGATTTGCCTGAGAAGCATCTATGGTTGCAAGCCAGCGTTTTGCTCACTTTACTAGCCGCAGCACCACATTGAAGGCTCATGTTCATCTTGTGGTCAACCATGACCCCCAAGTCCCTTTCATCTCTAGTACTAACAGCGTAGCACTGCCACGCCTATAAGCATGCTGCAGGTATTTCCTCCCAAGGTGGAGAACCTTGAATTTTTCAGCGTTAAACACCATCAGGTTCTCATCCGCCCATTTCATGAGCCTGTCAAGATCTGCCTGGATCACCCTCCTGTCCTCAGGTGTGGATACTTTACCTCAGAGTTTGGCATCATCGGCAAACTTGGCCAGCCCGCTTCTGACACCAACATCCACATCACTGATGAAGATATTAAAAAGTATAGGCTCGAGGAAAGAGCCTTGAGGCACCCCACTGGTCACAGCACACCACAATGATCGACTTCCATCAACCACTGCCCTCTGGGTCCTACCGCAGAGCCAATTCCCCAGCCAGTAGGGACCTAGTTGGTTTACTTTACTTGGGGCAAACCCCATAACACAGATTCACTTAAGCCAGTGTAATGCTTGCTTATACTGATTTAGTCCAAGTCAGTCAATCAAAATGAATACCCACAAAGGTTAAACTGATTTTAGTAGAGAGTGTAAATTGCAGGTTTGAACAGGATAAGCTAGATCAATTTTTAAATTCATTTGATTAAACAGGTGTACTTCTACCAGTATAGTCAAAGCAAGGACTGATCCATTCATTTAGCAGATTCTCTCCCAACAGCTGCACTGATATTTTATGTACACTGACTAATTACTTTTCAGGACATAATGTACCTGTTCTCATCTACTTTGGACCTTGCAGTCATTCGCACCTGTGCAAAATGGGAATAAAATGTTACCATTCTAAATTGTTAGCATTCTATACTACTTTGCATAATCATTTGTACTCGGGCAAAGTGTAAAGCAGTGAAGAATGAAGTTCAGTTACTTTAATTAGAGTTAAAAGAACAAAACACAGTGAAAAAGTTACATTTCTCCCTCCATCCCATATAGAAGCTGGGGTAATCTTACATCAACAGTTGCTGTAGTACTTTTTGTGCTATTGAAACTAACCCCCCAATTCTGTTCCGCCCACAGTTCCAAATTTTATTGTTCACTTGCACTTTTCGAACATCCAATGCCGTTTTTCCTCCATGACTGATAAAAGTCAGTGTAAGAGACTACCTATTCCTTAGCTGGCCCTGACTATCTGAGTGCACCTACCTGCCAGCAGCCTACCTCTAGCAGGCCCCAGCTGCCTGTATAGGCATGTCTGCCTGCATATGAAGCAGCAGCCTCTTTCAGGTTAGGGACAGATAGTCAAGAAGCATGAACCTGAATTGATCCAATCCTTGAAGATTACTCTAACCTGTCTAGGATAAACTGGTTTGTAACTACACAGATGTCCCCTCTGGACTGAGAAAATCCAGGCACATGCCTGCAGTGGGTCAGGCTAGAGGCCGGAGGGTGCCCTTCTCTGATACAGTGCTTCGCTGAATAGGGGAGGGAGCCAGGCTCCAGCGCTCTGATTAGGGAGGGGTTCCCCCCAACACTCCTTTCTTGTTAACAGAGCATTTATCAGATCTGTTATCAGCATTTAACAGCCCATCAGAAAACAAAGTTCCTCTCCTTAGCTCAAGCTCTTCTTAAACAACTTTTTGCAAGGACAGGGAACATTCCAAGGAGAGCCACACCTGTTGATTAGCTTCAGAAAGCCCTAAAGGTTCTCTTATACAGACACCTCTTAGCATTAGCTAGCATACCACATGCTGGCTACTGTCCCTGCTGTGGGAGGGGGGAGGAAGGAATTTCTGCTTGATCTGTGAGAAGCAAGGGGTGGGGGTGGTGGGGGAGCAGGAGGAAGCCAGCCAGATGCTCTGTGCCTGCAGTCTCTGCTGGAGCTCCAATGAGGGAGCAAAGGGGAGGGGCCAGCCCTGCTCTGGAGCAGAGAGCCCTGCCCAGTCCAGAAAGCATGACAGGATGCTGTGGGGGTCTGGTTTAACTTAAACCAGGAAGGGGTCTGGGACAGACATTGCATAAACCAGTTCAACCCAAATCAGTTAAGTCTGATACTACATTCAACCAGGTTTCTCTCAAGCCAGTTTCAGCCATTTTCAAAGCCGATTTACATGCACTGAACATTGGTTCTGTTACAGGTTTTAACCAGTTTCTGATCACTTAAACCAGTTTGTGCGTAATGTCTGTCCCTAGCCTCAGTGTTTAGGTTACTTAATAGCATAGACAGGTTCCTGGGTAGCTTCTCTATATCTAGCTGTAGTTCTAGCTCTAGTTCAGACCCTTACTTCCTGACCTCACCCACTCCCAAACATTTGCCACCACTCATTCACAAAAGGAACTCTTCATAAGCAGCCACAAAACCATGCTATTCTGTTCCAAATAGCTCCTAAAATATCTGCTCTGATGTGATGCCTGGAAAGAAACTGCAAAGTACTATCACCTGGGATGCTGAGACCACTGCTTATCAGGGTAAGTAGTGGATAGTATTCATGAAAAGCTTGTACTTTCCTTTTTGTAGCCAGTTGTTATACCTTGTCACGTACTGAAATAGTAAGCTCTTTGGTACAGGAACTGTCTTTATGTTACATGTTCATGCAGAACTAAGCAGAGTGGCTCTGTTACAGATACTATAATACAAGAGATAAAAATACTTCATCTCTGCAATACCCAAGGATATGGCTTAGAGTGGGAAATCCTCTGCTTTTCCTTTTAGAGACAGAGCATCCTTATACTGTTGCCGGCACAAGGTGCCCGAGGGAGGCAACAATTGGGTTCGTTGCCCGGTGTGCGTCGCGCCAAATAAACACACTGGGGGGAGAAGTAGACAGAGTTTATTTGAGCTCAAGTAAAAGGCACAGGGAGACTGTATAGTCTCAAATCCTGCGTGCCTAGCCCTGCAACAGTGTATTTTTATACCCTGGTCAATTTTCTGCAGTGGTTTTCCACTAGTTGGCCCCCCTCTTCCTCCCCTTTTCCTCCTCCCTTCTCTCTCCGAGAGGTGCCCTTGCATTGCATTCCACAGATAACAGTTTTAGCTCGCCTGTTTTTCAGAAGGACAGGAGATTACAGGTGCCAGAGAAAGGGTTACAAAGGTTGGGAAGGGGGGGGGCCTTGGCTCCCCTGAGCCTAGACCAGAGGGGCTTCATCGACACTCGTGGTCTTCCATCCCTCTGAGTTACCTAGGGTTATGCCCAGTGACACCAACAATACTATAAAAAGAGCATCAGGAGACAGTTTGTATTGGTTGCACAACTTTTCTTAGGCCAAATGAGAGGCCTCTGTGGGCTCAGACCGATATTAGGACCCCGCTCTAACTCCTGGACCTTTACATAAAGTACCATGAGTTAAAGAACCCCATCTCCCCAACCCAACAGACATTCACCCAACAGCCTCCCAGGAGGCTTCTAAAATCACCCTTCTCCCCAGCCCCACCCCACCCCACCTCCCCCAGTTCCAGCGGTGTCAGACAGGGAGGAGAGGAAGCTCCCAGCTGCTGAATGGCCAGAGCTGGGGGGGAGGGGGCAAGAAACAGGGTCCCCTTGCCTCATGACCAGGTTGGGGTACTAGGGGGAACCAGGTCAGGCCCTCAAGGCAAGGGGGCTCTATTTCGCCTCCTCCCCCAGCTCTGATCATTCAGCAGCTAAGAGCAGCCAGTACAGACCTGCCAGCTGCTGAATGGCGAGAGCCTTAGGGGGAGGAAATGGCCTTGCCTTGCAGCTCCCGCCCCAGCTACCCCAGCTGGAGTATTGGAAGAAGCTGGGTTAAGCTTATAAAGGTGAGGGGGCTCCATTCCACTCCCACCCCAGCTCGAGCCATTCAGCAGTCAGTAGCTCCATGTTGGCTGCTCCTGGCTACTGAATGGCCACAGCTAAGGGAGAGGAGGGAAATGGAGCTCTTTCAGCTTGAGGGTCCAACCTGGCTCCCCCCAATACCCCAGCTGAGGTAGCTGGGGGAAGGCTGTGAGGCAAGGGGGCCCTGTTTCCCCACCACCACCACCACCTCCACTCTGGCCATGCAGCAGAAAAGAGCTCCATTTTTCCCCCTGACAGCCCAGGGTCTGAGGCTGGGCACCAGCCCAGCTCTACCCTATGCACAAAAAATTAGCCCTAGAAGAAACACAAGTTCCCTAAACTGCTCTGCTTTTGAGCAGCTTAGTGTAATACCTGATTTAATCAGCGTTAATTTTTTGCACAATTGGCCATTTTAAAAGCACTCTCTGTTATGACATGGTGTGATAGGGATCCATCATGAGGCCAGTCAAAGTCAGCCCACCCACCCGTCTAGGGCAGTCTGTCCTGTCTCATTTGCCACAACTTGCTGTTTAATAAACTTCATGTAAATATGCAGGAGGCTGCCCATTTAATTTAATAATACCTGGGGCATTATACATGACTCTGACCTCCCCTACACTATGTTCCATTCCTCACAGATGTCATCACAAATTGGCAACAGGTCTGGCTGAGGCCAAGCGAAATGCTGACACATGCTGGGGCTCTAGCATTCTACTCTCGCACTCCGTCCCCTCTCACAGGGCCTCATTCAAACTGGCCTTCACTGGGCCACTCAATCTGCCATGGATCAGTGCTGCCCCTTCAGGCCCTACTCTACACAGCCCTTCAGGCTTTCCTACAAACAATCCTTCAGGCTGGCCCACAAACAACCCTTCAGACCCTGTGGCAACCGACCTTATGCCTCACACTAGGCTGAACTCAGCCATTAACCCCTCTCCAGGCAACTTGCTCACGTTGTCACTCTTGTGAGAACTGTCCCATGTGTAGCTTCTCAGGGTGACAAAGCAATCCTATTTTACACACCCCCTGGTGCATCCTTTCAGGTCCACTTGTGCAGACCCTGCTCTACACCCCTGACATACAGTCCTTCAGGTGCCACCATGAAGCCTACTGTGTAGTCCCATCTACACCCTCCTGCTCCCTTACCAAGGCCTTTTTCTACCCCCTCACTGAGGCCAACTCTATGCCCCCTCAGCATCTTACACCCAATTGGCTCAGGTCTCCACAAACATGTCTGGACCCACTGCTTGGCACTGCTCTAAGGTACCCCCACCCTCCTTTTACTGGGGAGGCAACTGGCCTGGCATTTCTAAGGAACTACCCTGCCATGGCCAATCCCACCAGGCCATCCTTCCCCATGTTTTCAGTCATGCCCCAAGACCAGGAGCCTCCTGCCACCCCCATAGCTCTAGCCCTTACCTCCAAGATATCACAAGCAGCAGCTCCAGCCAGGTGGTATTCTTCCAGCTGCTAGCAGCAGACTACTAGCTCAGCCCTGAGGGCCTGAGTTTAAAATGGAGGCAGCTCAGCCCCCTCCTCCAATCACACAGCCCTCTTGCAGTCATGTGACTGCCTCATCAAGGCTGGCCTGCACTTGTGGGCTGCCCGGCTGCCTGCTCTAAACTGTTAAAGTGGCAGGCACCAAAGGTACTCTGTCACACATAGCTGTAGAGCACTTACAGGGGCCAGATTGCTCAAAAAAAATGTCACTTCTGTCTGAACCCTAAGTAATTATGCCAGTCTCATCCACAGAAACACTGATCTGTGACCCTGAGACACTGAGTTAGCTATAAGGATACTTCTATATTCAAAATCATCTGCAAATCTTGTCAAAGCTTTACATACCCAAGAGATCAGTAGCACATCTGGGGGGCGGTGGGGAGAGGAGGGGGAACCAGCCCTGAGTGCCTATTTAGAGGGGGCATCTGACTGAAGCATGTGACCCCAGGCTGCTGTAGCCAATGCACTGAGAGCCTGTTCCCCAGACACATGGTAACTGCAGCAGCAGAGGCCACCAGAGTGCAGAGAGCCCAGCTGTAGCAAATAGAACTCTGTCCCATGTCCCCTTCTCCAATGGTCAATGTAATATCCCTATTCCCTCTGTCCCCTGCCCCACTATGCCCAGAGTACTGAAGGAGCTCACTACTCCTCTGTAGGGAGGTTTGTGGCTTTCATTTAAAACAAATCATTATTTTACATCATGACAGTTGACTATATTTGTTTTTCTGATCACTGGCTCTCATAAACTGTCCCCAAATAAAACTGAAGTTGACAACCTATACTGACATCTCAGTACAGTACGCCACAGAACAGTCTGTTTGCTAACTTGCAACAAATTTAAACTAAGCATTAGTTAAAAGGTAGTCTTTATCTGATCAAAAGTTTATCAGACTGCTGAATTAACATAAATTATCACATATACGTGTATTACCCTTTCAAGCCGGCTATATCACTAAAACTACAATGCTACATATTTATCAAACTGGCTGCTCATTTCTAGTACTGTAATAAATGTCAGGACAACTTTTGTACTATAAGCCTAATAAATCCTACAGCAAAGTGCACATGTACAAGTGGGTCTTTCTTCTATCAAGTTGTCTATTTTATTCTTTGGGCATCATAAATGTCCTTATTGAATAGTAATACTGTTGTGTTACTATAGCCACATGGGTAGCAGTGGCAGTCCTTCAATACACCATGATTGTACAGGAAATATGCAAGCAAAATTTACAAGATAAGGTCATCTCTCTTTTATTGGACTGATTTTATAACTGTCAGAGAAGTTAGGTAAGCCTTTGGACACAGAATGCCTTCCTTGGTTCTAGAAAAGAAAAAGGGGTAGATTACCCCTGAACAAAGCAAGACTAAGTTTCCACAGTTTAGTTTCCATTTATCATGGGATAGGAGCAGACACATGAAATCATTATCAATAGAGCAACTGACAAATAAGACCGCTTTCTAATTTATCTGTGCACCATAAAACAGATGAGAACACAAGTGAACATATAAGAAAGGGGAAATAAACAAGTTTAAAACAAAAGTGTTTTTTAATAAGAAAAAAGTAGTAAATCCAAAAAAATCATAAAATAAAGTGTAGTAATAATTCAAAACAATAATTCAGGGAGATTGGGGCGGGGGAGAACCAACCATTTCATAAGAGATTCCATTCAATCAACTCTACATAACAAACCCTCAACCCAATTCCTAAACATATTCTAGAAGTTTTGCGTCTTTATTAGCCAAATATGCATTTGAAATAGTTTGAAAGAAAACAGACCTTAAGACTCACAACTGTGATCTCACTTGGCTTTTAACACTAGCCACAGAGGGATAACTAGTCTAAATGAGTACAAATTTGAAACCATTATTTTCCTTTTTGTTACTGACTGATCCATGAGAAATTCTGTTTTATTTTCAATTCTGACAAAACAAGTGGCAAAATGCTTTCTAAGACAGCATTACTAGTATTTAATAATACCCAATAAGAAACATATTCAGTCATTAAATACTTGCTATAAGGTTAACATGAAAATTTGAGTTTCCCTTCAGTATCATTGATAAAAAAGAGGAGCAAAAGTTAATCTTATTCATGTATTGAGTGTACAGATAATTGTAACATGCCATAAACTTCTAATTTCCACTATAAGTAAAGGGAGGTAGTTAGCTGTGTTCGTCTGAAGTCAGACAGAGGGCAGGGCAGGGTATGGTAACCATCCTGCCATGCCTTCATTCCAAGTAGTAATTTTCTCTTCTGTCTATAACATTTATCTTGAAAAATTACTAATCATACAGAACATTGACCATAAGTCAAAACAATTTTCATTTTAGTTCGTAGGGCCAACTATTGCACCTGATATATACTGAGGCTAAACTATTATATTACACAGTTCTTTTTAGATTAATGGTTTACTCACATAGCATATAGAATTTTCCACGTGAAGTGAATGATTCCCATCTTGTAGAGTTTATAATATAATTTAGATGAGATAGCTCTCAGGAATGTACAATAAACAAACAATGACAAGCATCAAAAAGAAGAAGAGTTTTGAGTCCAAACAATGCATCAGGAAGGTGCCTTAGACCTTCTAATGACTGACCTTCAGCTATTTCTGGCAAACAATGAATGCAATTCTAACAGTATAAATCAAAATTTGTAACATTGGACCTTACCCTTGCTTGAAAACTTGGTGTTTACAGAGGTGTTGCAACTTCAACAGCTGACCACCATCGGCTGAACTGGGTAGAGTCTGAAGCATAAACAGGGTCCTAATTACACAGGCTGCTTTTTGTTTCATAAGGTTGTAAAAATTATAACCAAAATTAGAAGTCATCTTTATGAAGAAATGATTGGCTATATGTTTTCTTGACCCAACTGATCACAAACTTCTCAACACAGGAAGAAATATTGTTGACAGAATTCAAGGTGTTACTTTCCCAAAAGCATATTTTGAGGGACTTGTGGGAGTGGGGGGACAACACTAAAACATTAAAAAGTTAATAATAAGTTAATAATACTCACCAATTGGGTTAAGACGATTGTGGAAGAGCTTTAACAAGTAAATCAAAGGAAAGAGTAGGCTGAGAGAGCAGAATGGGGAAGAATGCTGGCTGAAGACAAAAAATGAGATGATGAACAGCCTGTAAATACATCTGAAAAACTGGGAAAAATGATGACTGAAATAATTACTGATAAAAGACAAGTAAGGGAATAATTAAAACCTGTGAGCATTCAAACATCACTGGGTACAGGTAACATGATTCCTGAAGAGCATTAAACAGTCAGATTTCTAAAGGGGTGATAGAGCTTTGTACCAGACGTATGTTCAGTACTATAAAAAGCTTAGTTAGTATCCAAGAGGCAAAAATCAGCAAGCTATAGCCCCTAAATTGTATTTCTAGCCTTAGTAACATGTTGTTATGTTGGGAGGTGTTAATGCAGTGACTCTCAACCAGCATCCTGAGGTGTTCTAAGAACCTCTCAAGGGTGCCAGCACAATATTAGTACTGTTAGGTTTGCAAGCCCATGCACATGATTCACAAAATAAACCCAGAGGGCGTGTTCAGATTTCATAGACATCAGGGCTGGAAGGGACCTTGGGAGATCATCGAGTCCAGCCCTGCCAGATGAGCGCTCGTGCTTCTTGCAGCGTTTCAAACCCCTTTGAGACGCTGCAAGACACATGTGCAGGAACAAAAAAACCTTTCCCATACTGCATATTTGCAGCGTGGGGGCAAAATTAGACCCTGGATATCGAGGGGTCAAAAAAAAGTGTGCCATGGAACAGTGGGGCAAGGCACAGGTCAAGACTATGCCTGAAGGAAACCCGGGAGTCAATCCTCCAGGAGAGAAGCTCTGGTTTCTGGCCAGAGTGTCTCTGTGATGCTTCTGCTGCCCCCAGCGCTGTCAAGGGAAAGTCAGAGATGTGGGGTGGGGGGGTAATGGGTGTGGGTGGGTGTGAGGAGTGGCAGGAGGATGTTGGGGGCTATGGGGAGTGGTGGGGGATGTCAGGGAGTGTCGGGTGATGTCACAGGCTATAGGGAGTGGAGGAGGATGTCGGTGGGTGTGGGGAGCAGCAGGGGGTGATGTCCCATATGTGGGTGGGTTCATGGTGGGGCTCGAGTGGGGGCTGCCACATGCCTGTCCCCCCAACCAGTCCCCACTGTCAAAGAAAAATCTTTGATTTCAGCTGCTGATGGCAAAAAGGTCAAAAGGTTAACATAACATATTTCATCATCATAGTTCCGTATTCAGCCCTCCCCCAGCTTAAATGTAAAATACATGCGCAGTCAATCTCGCATGAAACCTAAGAACACATAAAATCTGCTCACAGTCATAATTGGCAGTCCTGTAATTATTCAAGCCTGGTGTGTTGTGATTGGCTACCTGAAAACCTTTAATTTTGTAAAGATTTCCGCCTTCTGCGGAGACCTCCACGCACACCCAGGAGACAGTCAGCAATCTGGCCAGTCGCTGACCCCTCCCCACCTGCGGCGAAAAAATGTCACGTGTTGTATCCGATGTTGTTGACTCGTCCATTCTCACCAAGAGCTCACGAACGTCTTTAAACCGAAGTTACCTGTACGCTTTGCTGAAAATCTGAACCAAGCAGTTTATGATCTGTGCAACGAAAAAGCATCTGCAAGCTGAACTGAACTTCTCCTTTCTCACTGTGTAACCATGACTTCCTTCCTACACCGCAACTCTTCTGTGGTGTAAGTAATAATAAATCTTTAACCAAAATGCATTTAAACTCCCTGACTCCTCTCGCTTTTCCACCTGTATGACCACCATATCGTACCCACGTCCAGCCGGTCGTGCTGACCCAGGCTCACAGGTCAAGGGTACACCGGTCCTCGGACATGACACCCACCACACCGTCAGCAGCAGGTAGCATGGCTGTGGCTCGGCTGCAGGCACAGCTAGCAGCAATGTGATGCTGTGTGACCTGGGCTCTGTACATGCTGATCAGATCTGGCCTCACCCACTAGTGCACAGCCTTGGATGGGCTGGATCAGGTCCATTCAGCATGTACAGAGCCCGGGTCACAAAGCACTGCATTGCCACTTGCTGTGCCTGCAGCAGAGCCACAACCCTGTACAGCTCCGCTTCCCTGCTGCCACTGGCACTACAGCTGCCAGATGGTGGGGGCAAACATATGACAGCAGCCCCCACTCAAGCCCCTCCATAAAACGTGCAGCAAGACCCAACCTGGCCCAGCCTGGCACGGCTTGCTAGCCCAGAGCCATGCAGCTGGGAGGTGCCTCCTGGAACCGCACCACCTGGCCTTGCACCAAAACAAGATGCACAGCTACGGGAGGCACAGCTCCTGTACAAACACATGTTGAGGGCCAGCACCACTCATCAGGTTCCTGCTGCCACGGAACTGGCTTGGCTTGGCAGTGCAAGAGGCCCCAGTTCCAGCAGGACCCAGCTTGACTCGGCATGCTGTCCCTGAGCACTGTACTGGGTCCTGACACCATGGAAATTGGCCCAGCCTGGCAGCACGAGATGCCCCAGCGATAGCAGGATCTGGCTTGGTTTGACACATGGTCCTCGTGAATGGTACCAGCCCCCAACAAGCAGCACAGGCAGCATTGGCTCTGAGCCACTCAGGGCCATGCTGAGCCATGACACACCACAGGGGTGATGGCATCAGTGGGCTCCAAGCGCACCACTCCTGCTACTTCTACAGGAGGTAAGTTGTGGGCCCCATTGCTGGGGGTTTGTGGCCTTGCAGGGTGGATGGTACCCTGCAGGGGTGGGCTGTAACCTGCAGCGGGGTGCTTCATGTGCTGTGGGGGTGTTACACCCACCCCTCCTGAGCCACCCCCCCCACTCTGGCCGGGCCCCAGAAGCTCCTAAGAGTGAGCTAGCCCTGAGCTGCTTGCTAGGGCAGCTTTTTATACTGCTGGAGCCAACACAGGACAGGTTTTTGTATTACTGGGGACAGCACAGGTACTGACCCCAGGCTCTAGCAACCCCTGGCTACAGATCCCAGAAGAGCTAGGCAGGGTTATTTTGCTCCAAGTGGCACAATTTGGCCCACACCAAAGTGCAAGTCTGAGCACATGTATTGATGCAAAAAGCCCTGGCTAAAATTTGCACCGCTTCTATTTGAGCTGCTGCAAGCGCATGTGCCTTCATGTGTGAACACACCCAGAGATTTCACATAGGAATCCATAGTGCCAAATACATTCTTACCTTTCTGACCTCTCTGCAATAGAAGAACAACTCTACTATTTTCTCATAATCAAGACATGAGTGAAAACTTAGAGCTGCCATTTTCTGAGGGTTGCCTTGAGTCTAATGAGGTTGAGAGCAACTAATGACTGCCATTAGTCACAGCTCTGACTGAAGGAAGTGGGCGTGTGAAGCATTCATGGTTTTTTTTATTTTGTTTTGTTTTGTTTTTTTACAAATAGTATATTTGCTGCAAAATGCAGGTCTGGAAAGAGTTATTCACAAACCTGCATCAAATTCAGCAAATAGTTGCATCTAAAAAGGAGTGGGGGGAACACTTTAAATAATAAACTTATTTTGAAATGAAGTCAAACTAAAAACAGTTTAATTTGGTGCTAACACAAAATGGATTTTTGTGTTTCAGGGGTTTTTTGTTCGTTTGTTTCCCCATCCAACTGTTATTGGATGGGGAAACAATAGAGCTATATGAATAACAGATTTTTTTTTAAGCAGTCTCTATCTAACCATATTGTATTAGGTAATGGACAAACAGGGAAAAGGCATTAGAATTCCCAGAGTACAAGGCCCACAAAAGTCTCCTTTTTCCCAACCAGATGAGCAGAAGGAAACAAAACTTCCCCCAAATTTGGGGCCATCTTTTGGGAGGTCTCACTATGAGTAACCACGGCTGTTCTGCTCTATTCAAGTACTTGTATCCCACCCAGCACCATGGTCTAAATGTCTATTAGCTATGCTTAACTACAAGTGGCCCCTACCTGTCCCACATAAAGCCTACTCCATTCTTCTTGACAAAGGTAAAGAATTATGGGTGCATTCATTTGTCATGAAGTGTCATATGCCTTCATTATCAAGAAAAGCCCGAAGCTACTCTTGAACCTGGAGCAAAATGCAATGAGAGTACAGGTGGTTCTTACTTCCTTTGGGAACGAGTACAATGGTCTAGAATCAATCAGTCTCCAAGAAAACTTTGTCCTGCACACTTTATTATTGACAGCCAGATTCACTGTGCCCAAGCTTGACAACACATATCATCCAAAATATTTGAAGCAATATTTTAATATCCCACACTAAGATTTTAAGAGCTTTGAAGATGTGGATCAAGATCTTGAATTTAACAGGTTTTTTTCTGAAAGAAGCCAATGCAGTAAGGGTAGGACAGGTATGATCTGCTCTTAGATTCTTGAAGAGGTGCAAAGCTCACAAAGTTGCACCTCTTAGGAAGTTGGCAAAGCAACAGACCTGTGGCCACACATCCTTCAGCAGAGAGAAGTGGCCACAGGTACCTCCACAGAAGTGCTCCCCCTGTCTCTGCTATTGCTGGATTCATATCTCATTAGAACTTGTGCTTGTATCTTGAAGGAGTAGAGGATGATATGGAGAACAAAAGTATCAAGTGGCACCATTTTCTCTCTGCCAGTTAAAAACAGTGTTTTTTACATTCTTCTTATAGCACAAATATTTGCTCCTCTAAACAATATTTTTCCTATATTAGACAAACAAAAATCCAATAAACCAAAAGTGTTAGAAGCCCCCTCCAGAAACTTCATTTCCAAATCAAGCACACACAGTATGAACATAGAGAAGCCTTGTGAAAGTGTGCTCTCTACCAAGTCTGGCACTGAATAGCTGTCAAGTAATAACAATTATCTATCATCCAGCAGGCTGGATTTGATCTGGTGACCTTAGAGCAGAAAGCTTTATTTTCTATTACTAGGCCTTTCAGCCATTTAATCCCCTCATGATTTGGGACAAAGTCTGTTAATCTTTAGTCACTTCAACCAGCTCTTTAGTTTCCCTAATTATGAATTCAGTAAGATTTACTTTGCATTGGCTATGTGACAGCCACCTGTACCACATTACACTGGCACAAAGACATATCTGGTAAGAATCCCTGTGAATGACATTGATTTCAGTGGAAGATCTTTAAAGATAGTAACATTAAATTACAAAGGTCAGGTGATTTGACCTGGGAACTTTGACACGTAAGTATCTATATAAACTTAGAAAGTACAGACACCTGCCTTTGTTAAAGTGTTATATTTCCATTTTTTGTTTGAACTCCATTGAAGGAAAAGATAAGGCTTTTAGGACACAATCTAAAAAAAAAAAAAAAAAAATGCACCTACTTTCCAGGCTTAAAAGTGGCATGTAGAGGGAGTTCATTGGTTTCAAGCAGGGGCAGCATTGGGGGAGAGGGGCTATAGACACCCCAAAATTTGCCTTAGCCCCCCCCATAGCCACCCCTCCCATTACTCCCCTGTCCAAGCCCCCCAGCTTCTCCCTAGGCCACCACCGCCCAACCCATGCAGTTGAGCCTGCCCTGCTCCTGCCTGCAGAAGTGTGGTGCTCCCAGATTGGCCTGGCGCAGCGTGGCCCACAGGGTCTGTGTCCCACCTTTGTCTGCAAAGCCCCCCTAATTTCCTGTCTAGCCCCCCTCAGCCCCCCTTCCCCCTGACCAGGAAGAGCTTGGCACCGCCCCGGCTCCAACTATTGCCCACTTTCTAGGAGTCTACCACATACTTCAGGGTAAAAATCAGGGTAGAAGCACATCTAGCTACTTTTCTGAAAATGGAAATAGTAATCTCGGGCTAGGCGATTGGAAAGGATGGTTGCTTTTAGAGACTAACTGATTCAGAGGCATGACCTTTCATAGGTAACAACCTACTTCATTAGATGCCACTTGAAGAGAAACACAAGTTCTCTCTTCTAGCTCCTTTTGTTTCCTCCCAGTGTTGGTGCCTGCAGGTTTCTCTACATACATTTTTTTTAACTCAAGTTTATGACCAGTTAAGTTAGTTCATTTGTCCATAATAATCCAGACAGACAGTCTCCAAACATGCATGTTCTAGATGCACAAACAGGTCAGCTTATTTAAGATAACTGGGAATCCATTTAGTCAGGTGAAAAACTTTTACCTCAGAGAAGGTCTTTACTTTGAAAGCTAAGTATATCTGTACCTTATGTTAGCTCAGACATGGTAATTAACTTGAGGTAAAATCTCTGAGTCAGTAGTTCTGGAGCTGAGTTAATGTCCCTGGCTCTCACAGGCCACCCAGCAGGACTCATTGCCTCGTTAGCCACACCTGCCTGGCCCCCCATCTGGTAGTTCCAGCCCAACTAATGAGCCAGTTGGCCACCGGTAGGGCCTGACTGCCTGGTGAGGAGAGCAGCCTCCACCTTTAATCCTACTTTTTGCAGCAGATGCAAGCTAGCTAGCAGTTCTTTTGAGCAGTCTGCTCTAGTAAACCTTTTGGAGCCTGTACTCAGGGTGTGTGTAGACAAAAGGTGGGCCCTAAATTGAAGCAGTGGTTTTTTAAAAACACCACTTCAATTTAGGGCCCTTTAAACCCCCATGTCATGCACACACCCAAACTTACCCACCTCTCTGGCAGCGGGGAAGGCGAGCTACCAGCAGGCAGAGCAGTCCCTGGGCTGGGGAGGAGGTGGCACCCACCCACTTGGGTGGTCCTGGGGGGCACCTCAGCCACAGAGGGAAGCACCGGGCCCCCTGTGTACCTCAGATAGGCAGGCTCCAGGGAAAAAAGGCAGAGCCTGCCTTCCCAGGCTGCTGCCAGACTGCCTGCATGGGCCTCCTGCAGATCCATTTTGCTGCATGGAGCCTGGTGCTTCACTCCTCAGAGGAGTTTTAGTTTGCTGCACCCCAAGTTATTTAAGGCACATTACACTGCTGAATTTGCTACAGTAGCTAGAATTATTGTGCAATACATCATCGACGCATGCAAACACCAATGCCATTAAAGCAGTGCAAAAGCATTTAATCTGCTTTAAAGTGTTGTACACACATGCCCCTCATTTGTCTATACATGGCCATAGGTCTTTGGTTCTTGAACCTCCTTGTCACTGTTTCTGGGTTCGGGGGGAGGGGTGGGTTGTTTTGTTTCTGGATATTCTGCTTGATCAGACAGCTTTGTCTTTGGTTCTTAGCTCACTTGAACTTTGGCTCTGACCTCCTGACATACCCTGACATCAGCTGAGTCTTTCAGCTCATTCTGACCTTGGCAGCAACTTCTGACTCTTGAATTTTATTTTGGCCTGAAATTTGGACTCTGCCTTGGTTTCCCTTAGATTCTCATAACTTGGCTCTGATCCTTGAACGTGGCCTGAAGCTTGGCTCCTGCCCTTCCCTAGATTAATATTAAGCTAGACTGCCCGTGGTTCAGTTGCTACAGTTAACTCCCCCCCAGTCTTTGACCTGGGTTTAGATGCGACTTCCAGCTGTTAGCCAATGTGGCAACTGCAAGCCTTTTTTCCCCTGATGAAGACAAGGACTTGATGACCTCTCCTGGCAATTCAGATAATTTTCTGAAATTAATGCAGAGGAGGAAAACAAAAATATTGGAGGCTGGATACTAAGAAAAGCGTGTTTTAGTTTGTTTCAAACTATTTCCCATAAAATTATTACTAGTAATTATCTTAAATAATGGAAAGACTACCTGAGGCTGTGGAAATACTTTATAGATAATCATAAACCCATCTATGTAATCTTTTTTTTTTTTTAAATAGACTTTGCTTTTTAAAATTCATTTATTCTTTCTTCATAAGTCATAGCCTCTAACAGTTCCATATCATTGTTATCTTCCTTGGATTCTATCCAGTCTACCACTTTTTTTTTTTTTTTTAAACTAGAGTCCAGATCTGTTCTCACTGCTCCCAAATGTAACTTAAGCAAAGTTGCATGAAGCAGAATTACTTTTCTGTCCTTACATGTCAGACCCTATTTATGTATCCCAGTAAAGAACCTGCATTCTGCAACTTCATCACATTGTGAGTGCCTGTCTAATTTGTTGTCTATTACCCTCAGGTCTTTCTCTATATTAGTGCACTTTAAAACTCGTGATTAGGTAACTAGGCCTTACATAAAAATAACTGACCTAAATCAGCCCTCTCAGGATTTCAAGAGTTTAGACAAATCATCTCCCAGTCAAACAGAACGTCTCTCTTCTCTGTGATCTCTACCTCCTTTCAGTAACTCTACAGCTGGGCACATATGTCTCCATTACTTCACCACATGTTTTTGATAACCCTGTTGTAACTGCCTCCCAAAAGATGCTGTTGCTCTTGGTTGGGAGGGAACAAGAGAGAAGAGGTGCGGCTATCAGCATCATTTGCTCTCTGTTTCAGTTTCTCCTAGAGTAGTATGAAAAGGAAAAGATAACTGTCCAGGATAAGTACATATAGAAGTCCACTTGTTCTTCATGTTTCCTGCTGCAACCAGGATTTGTTTTTGTCCCCAAATCACAACTTGCATGACATATTTCTATCAAAAATAGCTAACTGGAACATTTCTTTACCATCTCGCGTTCTCTCCATAAACTTGCATTCAACCTTCATGAGGAAAACCTTCACTTTTTCTGGATAACACGAGCCTCTAACTTATCGGTTTGGCTAAGTACAGACATTCAAAAAGCCTGAGCCTGAATTGATTCAATCTTTGCAGGTTAGTCTAACCTGTGTAGATTGAACCGATTTGCAAGCAAATAGACATTCACTTTTGATTCGGGAAATACAGCCACATGCCTGCAGTGGCTCATGCTGGAAGCTGAGGGGCAGGGTCCTAAAACAAGCCCTCCCTTGCCTTCAGCAGCAGCTGCAAGGCTGGAGGGAAGCAGGGCGGGGAGGCCCTGGCAGGCTTCTGAGTATGATTGGAGAGGGGTTTAAAATCCCCCACCCTAGCTTCAGGGACTCCAGCCAGGGTGTGTCAGGGTGGGGGTAGGCAGGGGGGGAGCAGCCCTTGTCAGGTTTGTCCCCAAGGGCGGCATGGCCAGACACCAGCCAGGGCAGCACCTCAGGTGAAGAGTGGGATTAAATTTCCCTGTCTCCCCTCTCTCTCTCACCAGCACCGGGACCCTAGCTGGGGTCTTCCCAGCCTTCCACCCCACACTGGCCAGTTACATGGCAGGGGGCATGGCCAGAGCTGGGCCAGGCAGGGAGAGGGGGAGACAGGGGAGTTTAATCCCCTTCCATGCCTCCCTCTGCCTGAGGAGCTGCCTGGGCCAACTCCAGCTACACCCCCTGCCATACAAACAGCCAGCAGGGGGGAAGCCAGGCCTGCCTCAACCGGGATCTGCATGCTGATGGGAGAGATGGGAGACAGAGGAGTTTAATCCCTGCCTCTGCCCCTTCTTCACCTCAGGTGCTGCCCAGGCGGGGTCTGGCTATGCCCCTCACTGTCAGAGTGGTGAGTAGGGGAGAAAGCTGGGCAGACCCAGGCTGGGGTCCAGTGTGGGTAGGAGAAGAGAGGCAGAAGGGTTTAATCACTCTGCCCCGGAGCCTGCTAGCCCACAACCCCACTCCAGCAGGGAGAAAAGTCTGGCAGGGGCTGCTCTGCCCCTGCCAGGCAGACCAGGCTGTGCCAGCCAGGTTTCCTACCCCCAACTCCTTCTCAGCCAGCCTTCACTGCTCAGGCTAGGGAACAGAGGGGCAGGGCCAACCCTGCTTTGCTAAACAAACAGCACAGCACAGCCCAGGGCTACAAAGCATGCTTGGATGCTGGGTAACTCTGATTAAACTTGAACTAGGAAGGGGTCTGGGACAGAAGTTCCATAAATCAGTTTGACCTAAATCAGTTAAGTCTGATGCTACATTCAACCAGGTTTATCTTAAACCAGTTTCAACTGTTTTTAAACCAGTTTATGTACACTGAACTTCTGTTCTATTACAGGTTTAAACCAGTTTTCGATCACTTAAACCACTTTATGTGTAACTTCTGTCCCTAGTCTTTATGGAAACATTTACAACAGTAATGCCAACTCTCATGACCAAAAAAATCATGAGAGTTCCAATTTCCAAATAATTTCAGAAAATTATCTGAATTGCACTTACATTTGGGAAGCATAGATCAGGCAAAAAAAAGCCAATCCAATCTAACTCAGTTCACTTGAGGAGGAGTATTACGTAGATCAGGCTAACCCTTGCCTTAGCTAACCTAACGTGTGTACACATTCAGAGCACAGCCCCAGGGCTGGAAAAAAAACAGGTGCTCACCCCAGCCCTGGGGCTGTACCATCCCTATCCCCACCTCAAACCTGACAGAGCTTTTTTTAGACCCCTGACCGCCTACCCTGGCCTATCCCTTGCACTGCAGGCAGGCTGACCCCTGCAAGAGTCTACAAATGCCTCCAAATGCAGGTATTTCTGTTTCTTTTCAGAAGCTTATGAGCAGCAGTGAAACTGTTAGGAAAGTTAATTTCATTGTGTTGGTATTTAAAAAAGTCAGATTCTGGAGTATTTCATAAAGGAGGATCAAAAAATAAATATAACTGATGCTGGTTTGGGTAGAAGAAACTCTATTCCTTCTTCCCCTCACAGCAGCCATTGAAATCAGGAGCAGCATGGAAAGACAACTATTTTCTCTCTTCCAGGAGCTTAGGTAGATGTGCCACAGGTGAAGGGAAAGCATGTTGTCAGAAATTCCCAAACCTCCACTTACAAGCATGCTACGAGTCCCAGGAAGCTGTGCATCTTCAGTGTCCCTCTCCCCATTAACCTTTCTACTTACTGGCAATGAGGCAAATATATATAATTTTTAATTTCATAGTCTTCCACTTCTTTTAGTGGGGAATGAAGCAAGTTCCACACAAAAAAAAAATATACATTACCATATCAATTAGTTTACAATCTGAAACTGGACATTAGACAACAGCTGGACTCCCTTGTCCAGGAGATATGTCAAGACCTACCTGCGACAAAACCGTGCTGGCTATCCCTCAGGATGTTGCCCTCAGCCAGCTTGTTCAGAAGGGTTTTCTTGATAATTTTCCTCAAGAATCTTACCAGGGATTTAGGTCAAGCCGATTGGCCTGTAATTCCTGGGATCTACTTTCCACCCTTTCTTGAAGATGGGTACCACATTGGCCTTCTTCCAGTCTTCAGGTACTTCACCTGAGTGCCATGAGTGTTTGAATATTTTTGCCAATGGTTGGGCTAGGATGCCTGCCAGCTCCTTGAGTATCTTAGGGTGTAATCTGTCAGGACCAGCTGACTTGAAGGTGCCCAGCCTGTCAAGGTGATCCTTTACTAGAGCAACACCAATGCTGGGTATAAGTATGCCCTCACCCTGGCCATCCCCCATCTTGCTAGGCAGGGCAGTCCCATTGGACTGATAAAAGTACTGATGCAAAGTACCCATTAAGCAGGTTGGCCTTTTCCTGCATGTTGGTTACCAGCTGTCCTGTTTGGATCAGGAAGGGTCTAATGTTACCCTTGCTTTTTTTCTGACTCCTTACATATCTGAAAAAGGACTTCGTTATCCTGGATATGTGAAGCCAGATGGAGCTTGGTTGCAGCCTTGGCCTCCCTGATCTGCTCCCTGCAGGTACAGACCAGTGCTGTGTGGTAATTCTAACCTTCAATCCTTTATAAGTCTCTCTTTTAAGCGTAGGAGGTCCTTGAGTTTCCTGCTGAGCCAAAGGGGTTGCTATGCCTTTTTGCTACCCTTCCTCTGAGAAGGGATGGCCATCCCTTGTGCTGTCAGGATCACTCCCTTGAGGAGCAACCACTCCTCTTCCAGTTATTGTCCCTTGGGGCCTCAACAATGAGCCTCCTGAGCTTGTCAAAGTCAGCTTTCCTGAAGTCAAGGACTTCAGTATTGCTGACTTACTTGCCAGCTTTGTAATGGATAGTAAAGGCGATTAGCTTGTGGTCACTATCACCCAGCTTTCCATCGATTCTTAGGTCACTGACTAATGTCATCCTGGCCAGTACCAGGTCCAACAACACTTTACCTCTCATTGGCCCATAGACTTCTTTAATCAGGTAGAGCTCATCCACACGTGAGGAAGCTTTACGACCAATTGGATTTGGCTGAGTGCTCTTCCCACGAGATGTCCGGATAGTTGAAGTCGCCCATGACACCCATGTACCGAGAGCATGCAGCCTCAACCAGTTCCCAAGTGAATTCCTGGTACAGCTCTTGTTTCTGGTTAGGAGGTCTGTAACAGACACCAGTCATCCCTCCTGGGAGCCAGTGTCAATTTGGAGGAATGTGTAGCTGTCCTTGACAGAGAGCTACATCCCCACCCCTTTTATCTGCGTGATCACTCCTGTACAGGGTATAGCCATCTATACCTGTGGCCCAGTCATAGGTGGAATCCCACCAGGTCTCCATTATTCCTATGAAGTCATAGTCATTCTTGTTTAGCAGGAGGACCAGTTCCTCCTGTTTATTCCACAAGCTCCTGACACTGGTGTACAGGCAGGCAAGTGTCCCATTGGGGGCCCTTGTCTTCCCCACAAGCCTTCAAAAAGTCAACCTCAATTAGTAGTTGTATTTTTATGTCACATACCAACATCTGAGTGACTGTAGCAAAACCCCCAGGTTGTTTTTTTTTTAAACATACCTTTTTAAAAATACATTCTCTCCCCTTTCCCAACCATTTCTAAACTTTCTCTCTGCCCTTTCTATCCCTTATAAGTAATTACAAGCAGTACTAGGTAAATTTAAATAAGTTCTTATACTCCCTTATAGTAACAAGCCCCTTTCATATTGTAAATAGTGTTCTGTTACGTTTGCATTGATTTTTAGTGTTTTATATTGAATTTATATGATTTAGGCCTGTGTCTGTAAAGTAATGTCAAGTTTCCATTTTGTACGTCAAGCCTCTATCTTGTGTCCTCTGCCTGGGTATAACCTATTGTATAGTATGTTGTAACTGTGACTCATGTCTAACCAGTCTCATGTAAATTGGTTCCTGAATAAATGGGAATGAATGAAGGTGCTTGAGGTACAAGGGTAGCAGGTCTCTACTGAAAGATCAACTCAACAACCGGATCATCAACTTAACGATCAGACCATTGCCTTGCATTGACTCACCCAAAAACAGAGACAAGATTCAGCATTTAAGAGATAAAGAGCTTACAGGAACCCAACATTTGGAAGAGAAAGACCCTACAGAAACCAGCTACTCTGCCATTGTGTCCCACCAGACAGTGAGGACACCTGGATCTGCACGTATGTATCTGAGCAGGACTGTCCTTGCCTGGACATGTCCTTCTCATAGGAGACACAGGTAGTCCACTATAAAAAGGGGTGGTAGAGTGTGATTTCTTTGGGATGCCCCCTCTGTCTGGACCAGCACTATGCCATACCACCTATCCACCCAGAGGCAGCTCTGCTGGCAACCTGCTCTGGACAACACCTTGCTGGAGAAGACCCTGACTGAACATCAAGGATCAATTCACAGCCCAGGATAAATAGCTATCACCCACCTTCCTTCCCCAAGCAAAGGACCTGGACTCTGTCCCTACACATCTTGATTTCAGTCCCTCCACCAAGCCTTGTGGGTGTGTACCAATAACTTTGTGAGCTGTATAGTATACTGCCCATCTAATACAACTGATATTTTTGATCCCAAGTTGGTCTCCATCTTGCTCTAGGCTCCCAACTAAATCCCTGTCTCTCTGACCTCTCTCTGGGCTTTGTTCCTCTCTGCTGCCTCTTTCTCTCCCTCTCTGCAGAACTCCTGGCCCTGCTCTTTGGTCTCCCAGCTTTAGCCCCCACTCTCTTCCATCTCTGCCTCCCTCTTCCTCCTCCTTGACCTCCAGCTTCCTGTTTATGTCCTACTGCCTCTGCTTTCCCTCCCTCAACTCTCTCTCTGTTCCTGCTTGTGTCTTGCCGCCTCTGCCTTCTTCCCAATCCCCATCTCTGTCTTCCTTTTCTCCCTGATCTCTCCTTCCACTCCTGCTTGCTTCTTGCTACCTCTGCCTTCTCCCTGATCCCTGCCTCTCTCTGCATTCTCTCCCCGATTCTCTCTCTCTCTCTCTGATGTCTCCTGGCTCTGGCCTTTGCCACCACCTTTCCCCTACAGCCGCTGCCTCCTGGCTCCTCCTGACTTTCCAACTCTCAGCCTTTCAGAGTTCCCAAGCCCCAGCTCCACCTGCAGTCTCTCTGGTCCCTATTCCTGGTCCCTGGCTCACCTGCCAGCTTTCTTCCCTGTTCTCTGCTTTGCCACCACCTTTCCCCGGCACCTGCAGCTTTTCCCAGCTCCCCCACAGCCTCTCTGGCTCCCAGCATGCACAGCTCCTCCCTCAGCCTCTCCTTGGCACTTGCAGCTTACCCACTTTCCCCGCAGCCACTCTCCAGGCTCCTGGCACCCGCAGCTCCCCACTCAGCCCCTCTCCAGTTCCTGACTCCCCCTAGCCCCAGCTTCCTTCTCCCGTACCTTCTGTCTTCCCTGGCTCCCCTGCAGTTTCTTGGCTCCGGCTCCAGCCTCTGTGCCAGCTTCTCCACAGCATCACTCCTCTGCCCTGCCACCTTTTGGCTTTTTCCTTTGATCAATTAACACCAATTAACCTCAAGTAACCCCAACCTCAATGACCCTGAGTAACCCCAGAGCACATTGATCCCAAGTAACCCCAGGGGCCACTTGACCTCAAGTAACCCCAGGGGACAAGTCACCCCACATGCCCTCAGTGTTAATGCACAGCCACAAGAGGGCACGTTTGTGTATGCATGTGTGAATTTATAGTGGGGGGCGTGTGTGTACTTTTGTATCATGCCCTCCTGTCTAACAGTGCAATATTAGGATCCCGAGGGTTGATCTGGTGCGTATCAAGTCAACATGACCAAATAATACCTATTAAAGGTATCTGTAACAGAGAAAAAGGTTTGCTATATTAGATTGGAACCAACTGAGCGTTTGTAAATTACTGTGGAAATAGGATGTGGAAAGTATTAGTGACTTGTCAATCACTTACAAAATGTGTTGACCTACATCTTGCCTCTGAATTTAAAGGATTAAAATTTAGATCCAATAAAATACTGTCAGAAATTATAGCTGCTTATGCCATTTACCTTTAGAACCTAGCAAACACAAATTCAGTAATAGCAAAAGCCATACAAAGATTATAGCAACTTGCCTGACACTTCCACTTAGAAGCCAGGTTTTGTGGGAGGAGATTATTCTTGAAGAATTCACACAGAATGTTAACTTGAACCATCAGAAAAACAAACAAACAAGCAAGCTGGTAACAGGGCAATCTATGTACTAGAGAGAGACAGACAATATTTTTTAAATAACTCTACCTAAACAAGCGTAAGCAGTGGGAGTTAAGTGCCTAAGAACTTTTAAGAATCTTTTCTGTGGATTTTTAGGTGCCTAAATACATTTAAAATCTGTATTTAACCATTCAGCCTACATAAGCATCATAAATCTAGTGATTCTATAGATAAAGTGTAGTCTCAACCACTGGTAATATGCCACTAAACCAACAGTACATGGTGAGTGCAAAAGAAACTAATATAGAAATAACTTTTAAATGTTCTGTAATCCCAACTATTATGTTTAATGTTTTCTTGCATTGTTCAGCATGAAAGTGGGGAACCATGTCAGAGTACATTTCAAAATAATGAGCAGACATTCCTTTGCAATCCTCTGGACACTCCAACACCCCTTATCCTGAAAACTTTCCTCTGGCAGAAGACAGCTGACTGGATCTCTGTCAGGGTTTGACAACATATGCCACAGAAGGGGGTGAGGGGTGACCAGGGTGCCTGCCCTGGGCCCTGAAGTGAAGGGGTGCTAACAAGCACTGCCCAGCAAGTGCAGGGCACAGGACAGAGCCATGAGTGGCTCATTTGATGGGGTGCAAAGATGGGTGGGGATGGTGGCTCCTGCCACCACATGCAGTCCTGGGCAAGCATGTGGAAGAGATGTGCCCCCTGGATCTGTGCATGGGGCAAGGGTGGGCTGCCAATGTGGGCTTTGCCCCAGGCACCAAACTTCCTTGCCACAGTACTGGGGAAGCTAAATACAGGCAGTCCTCAGACTTACGACACGATTGGTTCCTGAAAACCATGTCTTAAAGTCAAAATGTCATAACTTAGAACCAATTTTCTCATTAAAAACAGTGTTATAAATGGGGGATTGGTTCCTGAACCAAGCCCAATACCCTATTTTCACTAAAAGTACCGCAGAATTTTGTACTCAATTATAGATGAGTAATATAGCTACATTAATGTATTTATATTGTAAATAGCAATCATATTGATTTAGAAGGACCTCTTTGAAGTGACTTTGCTGGACCTTTTGAAAGGCTCTTGGCTGGACTTTTTGAAGGGTTCTTGGCTGGAGTCTTCTCAGGAGCCTTGGCTGCAGGTTCTTCTGGAGTCTTGGCTGCTTTCTTAAAGAAAGTGCCCAAGGAAGTTTGAACAGATGTTCTCCAGTGAGACAGGCGACACAGAAAACGTGTTCACTGGTGTGGCAACGTTGGATCAAGTATTGTAAAGTCAAAACTGATATCAGAAAGTTGAAACAGGGTGTCAATTTATAAACGCTGTAAGTGCAAAACATTGTAAGTTGAGGACTGCCTGTAAATGAAGTGTTTTTTTGGTTTTAAGTTCAACAGATATTTTCCACTAAATCCCCATAATGAAATTTTAACTCTTTACAGTGAGGAATCACTTTTAGTAAGAGCATCTACATGGGAAGCTAGTGCAAACTAGCTATTCTGGGCTATTTCTCCCATATAGACAGCCTTTTGTCCTACCTCACTAGGGCTGGTGTATAGCTAAATAATTCTGGAATACAAGAAAGTGTTCATTTAAAGAAGAACAACTGTTCCAGAATAACTCCATGCATAAGTAAGCCCTTAGAGCCCTTTATAAAATTGGAACCATACAGAGACACGCAGGTTAATTAACACTAGCTCATTTGTATGTGCAGCTTGTACTCCCTGACAATCTGAACCTCACTCCTCGCAGAAGCAGCTAGGATTTGAAATACTTTCAGAGTGGAGAACTACAAAGTGCTCCCTTCTTTTTCACATAAGTTTTAAACATAGATTCATAGATATTAGGGTCGGAAGAGACCTCAGCAGATCATTGAGTCCAACCCCCTGCCCCAGACAGGAAAGAGCGCTGGAGTCTGATGACCCCAGCCAGGTGCTCGTCCAGTCTCCTCTTGAAGACCCCCGGGGTAGGGGAGAGCACCAGCTCCCTTGGAAGCCCATTCCAGATTCTGGCAACCCTTATTGTAAAGAAAGTCTTCCTGATGTCTAACTCGAATCGGCTCTCTGTCAGTTTGTGGTCATTATTTCTAGTTACAAAAGTCATTATTTCTAGTTACAAGAGTGTCCTTTGGAGTAACTAAAAACACTCTTGTCTGGACAGGGAAATCCAGGAAAGCCTAGGGGGGAAAAATAGAGACATACAGGCTGTGGAAGCAGGGGGTAGCTACCTACTTGGCTCGCACTTGCCATACCAAAGATTTCAAAAAAGGGTAAACCAATGAGCCATACTGAATAGGAGCTACCTTCACTTGTCCTATGGTCATACATTGAGCATACTCCATAGAAACACTGCAGCCATAACCTCTTTAGTTTTATGCACAATGCCATCTACCGCTACACTTTAATTTACCCTTCATTAAATCTACAGACCACACTCATCTCCAAACTACCTGCTGACAATCCCTGTGGCAAGGGAGTCCTTGCGTCTCATTACTGACACAATTTTACATGATATAGTGCTGAAATGAAGGATCCTGTCTTGTGGGGGAGGGAGGGAAGTGAATCTTCTGCCTAATCCACATCCTCCCTGCAGCTCTACCAAGCTGCTCCATATAATCCCTCCACCATTCAATACAGCTGAACTTAATACAATGAACACAGCACTTGCAGATATTTTTTATTGGCTGTTACAAGCTCCAGGGAGGGAATTAATCAGGCATGGATATACATAAAGTGACAGGCCCTGTGGATTGGGGGAGAGCAGTGGACATGATGTACTTTAACATTAGTAAGGCTTTTGTTTCCCATTATATTCTCATTAGCCAACTAAGGAAATACAGGCTAGACAAAAGTGCTGTAAGGTGGATACAAAATTGGTTGGAACATGATGCTTAATGAGTAGTCATCAATTGTTCAATGTCTAGTTGAAAGGAGGTATCAAGTGGAGCTCCCCTGGGGTCCGTCCGGGGTCCAGTATTAACATCTTAATTAATAAAGTGGATTATGGAATTCAGTGCATACTTAGCAAATTTGCTGATGACACAAAGTTTGGTGGAATTACAGACACTCCAGGGGGTAGAGCTATGATCCAAAATGACCTGGATAGCCTGGAGAAATGGTCTGCAATCAATTAGATGGAATTCAGCAAGGATAAGTGCTAAATCCTGTACTTGGGACACAATAATTGCATGTGCAAACACTGACAGGGAAATGACTGGCTAAGCTACAGCTCTGCAAAGAAGGACCTGAGGGTTACAGTAGACCACAAGCTGAATATGAGCCAACAGCATGCTCTTGTTGCAGAAAATGCCAACAGCCCCCTGGTTCAATTAACAGGAGTGTCACTTGCAAATCAAAGGAAGGAATTCTTCCCCCACATTTCAAGACATTGAATGTCTTGCATTCAAAAGCTTGTTAATTCTATCTATCCCAACTTTACAGTTGGTCCAGTAAAAGAGATAACCCTGAGAAATCCTTGTCTCTCACATAACTTCTGCACTACCACACCTACAATAACCCTCTTTTGCTAAATAATACAGGCTTTCAGTTTTAACTCCAGGGGCGCTGGCACTGCCTTATGACCAAAACTATCTGAATATGTTCCCACTGATTCTTAACCACTCTGTCTTATGGACTGCCACATACCTGTAATAAACTTAATTGATTCAATGTACTCTTGATGAGTCCAAATTTATGGTTAGTTTTTCCATCGTTCTATACATTTCCAAACAAATGTTCCAGAACACTTTTGTATTATTTTCCTCTGTGTTAAAACAACATGGTACATACAGTCCCTCATCTATACCACAGGGTAAATGCTATCAGATCAGCCTAAGAACTATGATCCATATTTATAAGCCATATAAAGGATATAATCCACCATAGCAATCCATACTATCCCTATCACTGTTTTTAGTGGATGTTCCAGAGGCAAAAACAGAAACTACTCTAAAAGAATATACAAGCTAATGTAACTCTCTGGTGCAGTTATAGGAAAACTAGTGACCCTCTACTTGCAGCATACAGCCTATGCCCCTGAAGCAACACTTATATTTTCTGTTTATATTTGTCCCACCATTCTACTGCACCTTCAGTAGTCTAACTTCCAGCCCCTCAAGTATATGACAAGAATAATAATCCTCCCATTGACCATCATTATGTCACTCTTAACAGTTGTAATATTAGTGTAAGGGCCTGATTTATCCATCCCTAAAAAATGTAACCACAATATCCTTTGCCTTCTGGAATTGCTCTACATATTGAGCACAATATTTACATGTTAAGTAAAGCAGCATTTCCACTATCTTTTTTTCCAAAATGTATTATTCTTCACATTCATCAAATAGCCCCTGTTCTGATGTTTTATGAATACAGTAGCCTTTGCTCTTCTCCCTTCACCTTTTGGGGATTAACAGGGAACCTTTAACTTCACTTGAGTTCAGAGCACCAACATTCAGCAGCATACAAAAAAAGAAAGATACTCTCAAGCTTACTCAATTATTTCAGTAGGAAGGGACCACACAAGAAAACAGTTAGTGCATATCCATATCATGCATGTCATATGCAACTCATCTGTAATGTACATCAAAAATATTTTCATATGCCCATTTAAGACTCTAGGAAGACACAATGGAGCCAAACACCTAAGCATTCCACAGTCTGACTTATGCCACATTTTTCTGTAAGTACTAATATATTGAAAGTCATTTGAGACAGAAAAATTACACATTTCTCATGGTGCTTTATGCACCTTCTGTTTCCTTCTAACATGTGCAACTCCATCCAGTATGCGAGGTCAAACTATTCTCTGAGTCAACCTATTAGAGCTGCTACAGTATAATGCTATAGAGACTCTGCCGTGTCTTCCAAACTACAATGAAACTGGTCTTGTCAGTAGTTGTAAATTGGTAACAGCCAAAAGTATGTGACTTCATTTCTATATTTCATAGACATTAGGGCTGGAAGGGACCTCGGGAGATCATCGAGTCCAGCCCCCTGCCCAAAGGGCAGGAAGTCAGCTGAGG
>NW_017728931.1:96373880-96379860 GCF_001723895.1 Crocodylus porosus | reverse complement strand
ACTGACAGCCAGCGCTTCGGGGCAGGGAGCAGGTGTGTGCCAGCCAGGGAGTGAGGGTGCCAGAAGAAGTGCCACTGGCACTTCTGGGTCAGTGCGATCAGCTGCTGGGTGGGGGGGGGGAACCTCCCACCCTACCGCCCCCAGTCAGTGCAACAGGCCAAGGGAGGGATCCCTCCCCACCAGTCACTGACTGGCCGCTGACTCAGGAGGCACCAGTCACCTGTAGCTGAAACTTTTACATATCTGAACTATACAAGATACCTATAGGAAAAGATGCTCAGTTCTTGGGATACTGATGCTGTCAACTTCATTAGATAAGATAAACAGAAAAAAATAGCAGAAGAGTTTTTTTCCAGCATTACTGATTTTTTAAAAAGATGCTACATTTAAATTGATTAGTTGGCAAGTTTATGCATAAAAGGTGACAGAAATATGAATCAATGTTAAACCACATACTTTTTTGACTGACATGAAGAGAAAAAAAATCAGTTAGACTTTCTGGATGTTTTGACAACCCTTCCTAAATCAAAATGGTTTTATAAGTTAATCTCATATAGCAGCAAGAATTCAATACAGAAGAAACTCAATTTGAGGTGGAGAATAAGCAGCTGTGTGTTAAAGCAATCTTTTTATGTCCTCTCCTTGTTAAATAAGTAATATACAAAAAAAAATTCTCAGATGAAAATAGAATTATACAGACTGATCAAGAGCCAGATCTCTAAAGGGATTCTAGGTTAGTGATCAATCAATCAACATTTATTGTATTATGATAATTTTTAATAGTTGCCTCATCAGAAACACTGGTCATTTAAAAGCAACCCTAATTCATTGCAACACAAGTGACTAATATCCTATTAACATGAAAAAGCTTTGGGCTTTTATTACAATTGCCCAAAGACAAAATGTTTCAGAAGTATCAAAATAAATGGTTTTTGGCTGTTCCAAAACAGCAATTTTTGGCAAATAAATGATTCACCAAAATGTTCACCTAGGTCCACTTACAAATTCTTTGTTTTTAACACACAGCCCTCAAAAAAGCATTATTTTTTGTCAGCAAATAGGATTATAGGAAAAGTAAGGCTGAAAGGGACCCTCATGAGTTCATCTAATCCAGGCCCCATGTTATATCTGACCAAACATGACAAATTCATTATTACTTTTCTGAGTTTGATTTACTCAAGAGGCTTTCATTCGAGTTACTCGTTAAAATATCAAGTGATGTTACTATATTTGCACATAAACATTTTACTAACAATGTAGCAATGGCATTGTTAACTGGGGAATTGCAGAACCAGAGTTGGTATCAAGGAGGGGTGTGAAGCCATCTGACTTGTGTACCCCTGAGGCCTGCACTAGGGATGGAGAAGTGGCAGGATTGGTCATCTTTGAGGGATAGAGTAGTCATCATAGAGGACTGCCAGGTTGTCCTCTATTAATACAAAACTGGACACCTTCTATTTTTCTCTTCAAGAGAAAAATTGAGGACATAAAAGGTGTTCAGTTTCATATCAATAGAGAACAGAGGACAACCAGACTGTCCTCTGTGATGGCCACCCTAATGAGGAAACATCACCACAGGGAGTGTACCGAGCACAGATGTAACTGCTGAATATGTGGTGCCATGTGAAATACTACTATAAAAAGAATTTGACCTCAGAGTTGGGGGTCTGTGGGTGTTACTGCCTGGGAGGGTAGTTGCCTGGGACATAGAAGAAGAATGCCCTAAAAGGGTGGGAGAGAGCGTGCTTTGGAAAGCTGGGTCACCCAATATCAGTGCCATAGCAGAGGAGTTTGGTGCCTGGGGCAAAGCCTGCAGCAGCAGCCTGCCCTTGCCCCATGTACAGATCCAGGGGGCATATGCCCCACCCCCACGCTTGCCCAGGAGTGCACGCAGCAGCAGGAGCCAGCCCCTCAAGTGAGCCACACCCCACCCCAGCTGGGCAGTGCCTGTTGGCAACCCTTTGCTTCGGTGTCCAGGCTGGTCACCTCGCTCCCTCCCCCACCCTTGCTACAGCACTTCCCAATATTCTCTGAAGTATTGTGGTGTCACCCTAGGGTGGTAGCTGGCTGCCATAGTCTGGGTAGCATGCTTGTAACATCTATGTGCTTGGATAAGAAGCCAGCTTTTGATCTTTATTTTGTCTGTGATTCAACCTGGTGTACATAATTCTACTGCTCTTCATTTGTATTTGTACTGGTGTTTGTTCTACATACCTGCTTGCCATTATTTTGTGTTTTACATATACATGCCGGGTCTGTAGTTTGAGCACTAATGAAATACTGGGTCAGTTCGAGTTGGGCAATAGACTTACAACCCATGCTTAGAAGAGACACCCCCCTCACTGGTTCTGGCAGTGTACCTGTAGGTGTGATTAGTTTGTTTTGGATAATTAGTTCTGCTGCTAACAGCATCAGATAGTTACAAAATATTCTTCCTCTTGCATATCAAAGGTATTCATTAGCAAGAGGGAAGTGTCTTTCTTTGTGAGGAGACACTGATGATTTGCCTTTTTAGCAATCTACAGTAGCTATGTCCATATTCACAACAAAACCTTGCCAGAAATATTCTATGAACAAACAAATTGCAATAATTAATATAGAATTATCTAACATTACACAAAATAAGTTCTACAGAATATTGTAACAAAATAAAAAAAAAGTTACAAAAATCCAAGAGTTTATAAATTAAGCCTGGAGAGGATAAGTACAGTTTTGCGAGTAAGGAGGAGATATGGGCACATTTGTTCTCCTCATTTACTGTAATAATTACAGAAACTACTAGGAAATTTCTGCTTCATCTTGAATATTTAATTTAATAAGTAATAAAAACATACAGATGTGAACTGTTATTTGTCAAGTGCCACTTGTCTGAGAGTAATTATAAATATCTTCTAAAATTCAATAAAGAGAAAAAAAAAATCAGAATTACAGTTCAAAATTGCTATTATAAATTCTCTCTTACTAAGTAAAACTCCTTTTACGTAACTATAGAATTCCCCCCACATGAAAAAAAAAGTCTCCACAACTTAAAATCTAGGAAGATTTATTACATGGAAAAATAGCCTCCTACTAACAGCCTGTCATGCAATAATAAAAAAAAGGCAGGGATTTGCTACCCATTAGTTGCTCAGGGTACCAGCCCATTTCCACGTTCTTGCCCCCACAGTTAGTGAAAGCTAAATCAAAGCAGCTTTTACCTTCTGTGAAAGGCACCATCTACCACAGTGTAAATGTGGACACAGAGGCTATTACTGTAGAGCAGCTGACATGCAGTTAAGCCTTACACTCTTTTATGAAATGGTAAGTTGTTTCTCCCTGTCTGGGTACAACTTGGGGTATAGGCATATGAACAAGGGCTGAGTGTAGACAGGCTCACTATTTTCTAAACCATGTTAATTGATTCACATCACATAGTTTGAATTAAATTTCAATTCAAATTAAGAGTTAATAGATGATCATTGACCATCAAGGGAGCTTTTGTGCTTTTCTGCACTTCTGCAGTAGAGATGGCAGGGAGCACTGGACACCAGAAGCAAAAATACCACTCTGTCAGGGACATAAAGTTGCACCCACTAGATGGCTGCTGCAGCTGGAGTGGAGAGTGGAACCTGGCATCACCTCCCGTAAATGGCAGCCATGGCTCAGACACTGCTGGGAGGAAGGGATAGAGGGCTGCAGGCCATGGCCACATAGCTGTGGCAGCTGGAGGCAGGAAATGAGGGGCCATGCTGAGGAAAAGGTTGGGAAACACAGCCCTAGATACCTGCCCTCATGTTCCTCAATGTGTTGCTCAATACAATTTAAATTGCTTAGTTCAGACTGCCATAGTCTGCATTAGCTTTAATACTCATTCAATGAGGATTAGTTCATTCAGACTACAGATGCCCACATGTAGCCCAGATTAAACCTAGACAGGGGTGACATGAAGGGGGTGTATGTGCACCCCATAAATGTGCTGATGCACCCCCTACAAAAAGGAACTGCCGACACTGTCGCCAGTGTCTGTGGGCAGTTGCTGCTTGCCGTCCTGCTTCCGACACTGCTGGTGGCATCTGCAGGTGGTCTGCGATCGCTGCTGGCCACCACCTCTGCTGCCAATAGTGCCTGCAGATGATCGCTGACCCCTGGTCAGCACTCACCACTCCCCCCAAGCACCAGTGATATCTGCAGGAGTGCCATGCTTACCACTGCCGCGCTCCCACCACAACACTCCTGCTGCCACCAGCACAGCCATACCCCACTGAGCCACTGGGGGCACGCATTTTTCATTAACCTAGAAAAACATAACGTCTGTAAATGTCCAAGGTGCTCACACAGACAGACAAATATCTTTGCACTCGTGCTAGGAATGGTGCATAAACAGAGAATAGTTCCTGTTTAGATCCTTTTTGTCTCATATATTGTAGAACTAAGGAAAATCAGCTCTGAAGCAAGATTGTTTCAACTTGTACTATCTTATTTGTATACAGCCTGCATGGAGTCATAAAACAGGCCATAACGATGCAGCCCACTGCCACTGAAGGCAATATGCATGTGAGCAGGGATGGGATTTGTCATGACAGCAATTTGAACAGGAAGCAAAACTACCGCAAAATGCCCATTTGATTAGCCACAAATAATTATATTCAGATACTGAGGCACTCAAGTTTTCAAACACAAGAACATAGAAAGTTTCAAGGAGTATTAATATGCAACGCCTTTTGTGACCTAGTAGGAAGATGTAAACATTCAAGTAAGTGCCAAGTAGGGACTTGTAAAGTCTGAAGAAAATTCACTATACTTTAAATTACAACAGCATTTCTCCCAATTTACAAGACAGCTGTCAATTTTTAGGTCAGACCAATTTTCCAAACTGATGTTACTAGAAAGATATCCTGGGGCTTTTCAATAGAATAAACAACAAAAATCCATGAGCCCAGAGAGGGAGAGAGCAAGCAAGACCAACTACAGCCAAGTGATTAGGGTCACTGCCCAATGCCTGTTCAATGTAAGATACAGAAACAGATCCAGAGACCACAAGCCAGGACTAACCTTACCACATAAAGTGCCATTTCCAACAAGAATAGTCAGGCTCCTCCTTGCTCTACCCAAATGAATCCTGCATTCTTTTCTACACAGCAGTACAGCTTCAACAGGGGGCACGAAAAATACCTACACCCAAACTCACCATTGTTAGGCATCTACCAAATTTGAGGAAGTGACTAACCAATTTTATAGACAGATCACACAGTCAGTGGCCATTTTCATGGGCTGAGCACGACAGGGCCTCCCTATGCCTCTGATTGGCTAAGGGGCCCTGGCAAGCCCACCCCACCTCACAGATTTACAGATGGCCTGAAACCATGGCTTAATTACCCTGATTAAACCCAGGGAGGCCATAAATCCATGCATTATTAAGCATGGATTAATGGCTTTTGCCAGGTTTAATCAAAGTAATTAAGCTATGGTTCAGGCTATCCCCAAGCAGGGAGGCTGCAAGCAGCTGTACCAAGGTCCTGGGCCAGCTGTGGCAGGCAGTCAGGAGGCTGCAAGTGGCTGCACTGGGGTTCGCAGAGCCCTGACTGCTCGTGGCTGGCAGCAGGTGCAGCAGAGCCCCAGCCCCTTCCCCACTGTCCACCCTGAGGCACGTGTCCACCTCCCACCAGCAACAAATAGAACCAGGGCTCTGCAGATGCTGGTGCAGCTGCTTGCAGCTTCCTCACTGCCTGCCACAGCCAGTCAGGTCTCCATGGCCAGTGCCAGGGGCTTACCCGGAGCCGGGCCTCCCACTTCCTGCATGAGTGCATAAGCCCTGGAAAGGAGTGAATTTCAAAGCCTCCTCTCCCCCTGCCCATCCACTTGTTAGAAATATTATTAAAAATGCATTATCAATAGCTGTTAGCTCCCATCAATAGTGTTGTCCTTTGAATAAGCACGGCTGCCAGCCCTCCTTGTCTCCTTAATGAGAGAGGGAAGGGGGGGGTTGGAAACTGAAGGAAAA
>NW_017728931.1:96372127-96373475 GCF_001723895.1 Crocodylus porosus | reverse complement strand
AATGATTGTACTCAGGGGCAGAGGGTTTTGATCTTTTGTCTTCTCCCTCTGACCCTATTTGCAAATATATACCTTTTGTCTCACCAACAATGTGTGCCTAAGGATTTGTTATTCAATGAGCCTCCAAAGAAAACGAACCGAGAGAGAGTTTTTTTTTACCTCACACTGTTGGTTGTTGTGAATCCCACCCAGAGGTGCCTAACTCTCTCTGTGTTGTATAGACCCCTTAACTCAGGACTATGGATTCCCATTATGGATCCAGTCTCTATGAATCTCCCTCACAATTACTACTGTGTTACCAATATCTTTGTGATACAGTTGGAATGCTCTTATCTTCGAGGTATTCTTTAGCCTCAGACATCTCCCCACCTTCTACTGCCTGACCACTGAGAAAAAGCTGAGATTTGCCAATAGGCCATCTTAGCGCACTGCACCTCAGCTCCACCCATCTCATCTAGGCCTTATCACCTCTAACAAAGAAAATTTTGACAGCTTGCCCTTGTCTGGCTTGTGTAAAATATGTGTTCTTGTAGGAGCAACTCACCTCAAATTGCCAATTGCTCTGAAATTATATGTAGCACAGGTAGTCAGTAAGGTAAAAAGATTGCAAAAAACTATTATTACATATACAAGAGAATTCATAAAAACAATGACCATATGTTGAAAGAGACAGAAACATATGGAAAATGAACATAAGAACTAGATTATGATTTTACCCTGCAGTATAATTGTAAATCCAGCTTCTACCTCTGACCCTTTGTTGGAATTACCCAAAAGCAGCTTGTACTACTCAGGTTCTGCCAGCTGAGGGGCTAAATCACCCAATGCACAGGGATCCTTAAGGTGCCTACAGATGTTTAGGGGTTGTGCTCTAATTCATGCTGCTTTACGTAAGCCCCACCCTCCCCCCAGTCAGCCCAAAGAGGCTGCCAAACCACCCATCTCCCCAGTCCCACTTCCCCCCTCCCAGCAATGTCAGTGGGGAAGGGAAGGGGAGGGAGCTAGCTGGGCTTTGCCTGGCTGAAGATGGAAGTGGGGGCACAGAGTGGAACAGAGTCCTGTCACCTTGTGCCCCCCCCAGCTATGCCAACTGGGGTATTGGAGGGACCCAGGCCAGGTCCATGAGGTGAGGGGGCTCCATTCTACCCTGCCCCAACCCCATGTTAGAAATATTATTAAAAATGCATTATCAATAGCAGATTTAGGAAAAAAAAAAAAAAAACACAGCTGCTACCACTCCTTGTCTCCTTAATGGGAGAGGGAAGGGGGGGGTTGGAAATTGAAGGGAAAAACCAGTACTAAGGTATCACTCCCTCTCTGTCCTGCAAATTTACTATCTCTTTGTTAC